>NC_048305.1:31840830-32196642 GCF_013100865.1 Trachemys scripta elegans
GTGTTTGTATATAATGCCTGCATCTGTAGCTTTCACTCTATGCATCCGAAGTAGTGAGGTTTTTACTCACGAAAGCTTATGCCCAAATAAATCTGTTAGTCTTTAAGGTGCCACCAGACTCTTTGTTGTTTTTGTAGATACAGACTAACACGGCTACCCCCTGATACTTTGTAACTGTGTAAGTCAATAACTCCTGGATCCTGGGAGTTAGACTACATGACCCTTGCTGTCCCTTCTAACCCTATAATTCTAATACTGATTCTGCCCGTCTGTCTGTCTGGCCTTGGACAAGTTATTTAGCCTCTGTGTGCCTCAGTCTCTCCAAGTGTAAAATGGGCATAATAGTTCTTGCCCACTTTTGTAAAGCACTTTGCAATCTAAGGATGAAAGCACTGTAAAAATTCACAGTATTGGTATAGTAGCAGGGCAGAAGATGCACCTTATTTTATACTTGTGCACTGTGCAATGGACAGGATGATGGGACTTTATAAGAACTTCAGCAGGTTTTACTTTAGGACAATAAAACTGTGATCTTAGGGGAAAACATTAAGAAGTTACCAGAGGCTGCCAAGCTGTCATGCAAAGCTCTTTGAATTGTCTTCTGCCATGTGAGAGAATAGATAGGATTTCAAAGAGGAATATTTGCTTTAGAGCTAAAATGTCTTTTTTACCCTTTTGGAACTTGGCTCTTAAGAGGCAGAAAAAAGTAAAAGATTAAAAGGTATTTTAAATCTTATGTCACTAACACAAATGCACAATGATCTAGATGAGGATAGTACATTGAATGTGCTATTCACCATGGCTCTGTGCCTTGTGAGCTTGTTTACAGCGCTGCAAAGTGTGTGTAAAAGGCCACCATTATGTTGTGGCAGTGTTTTATACCAGTTTCACACAGCTACAAGTAACTCCAAAAGGTGTAATGCAATGGAAAGTCTAGGCCCTGAGATTAGCAATTTATCTGTGCCTTGGCATTCTGCTGGTTGTCCTTTGAATGAGAAACAGATGCTGAGCACTGATCTGTATCTTTTGGTAGCATTCTGTAAATCTATACATCATTAATCTCAATGTATGTTGCATTCATACTTTTCCTTCAAAGCATCTCCTGTCCTAGGGATGCCAAATAGATTAATTGTATACAGCAACTGATGAATGAATAAATAAATAACAATAAACTCCTTTCATCACAAGAGCAGACTTCTATCTTCTGTCTGCCACACACACACACACAAAGTCAAAGTCACACATGAGAAAAGGCCCATTTTCCTTCCCCAAAAGGTTGGTTTGATCAATTTCTAGCTTACAAATAATAGCTTACAAAGATTAACTGTATTGATGACATGCAGATTCTCCACACTTAATACATCCTTTTTCAAACCTTTGCTGCTGTTGATTTCACGAAGCAATATACCCACCCCACAGCATTTCTCTTTACGTCAGCAGCACAAAATACCAGATTATTTTAATGGGAATTTTATACGAAAGGAGCAAAGGAATAGTTTACCGCCTTGTGTGCATTGTGTTACAAATCAGACAAATAACAGTAAACATAAATATCATATAGTTGGAGAAATATACCATTTTGTTGTTACCAAATCAACATTCTTTTGTTTGAGTTTGTTGGATTGAAAAAAAATATAATATCACTTAGAAAATGATTTCTGCACTTTTTTTCAATAGTTTTGGGGCTAATGGGTATTTTTCTCATATCTGTGGCGGCAGTGATAGGTGACAAATACATAGTAGGGTAAAATTCATGGCCAGTATTTTCAAAAGCAACTAGTGATTTTGAATACTCGCTCTTCCTCTAAATCAGGCCCCCTTAAAGCATCTCATGTTGGGCAGCCACAAATGGAGGCATCCCAAATCATTAGTCGCTGTTGTAAATCCTGGACCATACTGCTGGCTCGGAGTGCAAGTCCACTACCTGGTCCATGGAGAACTTGGGGTCATCTATAGCTTATCTTCCCCATCCCTTTGCACGGGTGCTCAAGAGAGAGGTTATAAGGGAAGCAGCTGGGGGAAAATGTTGTTTGGTAGATAATGCTCCTAAGCCAGAAGTCTGGGAGCTTTGCTGTTTCATCTCTGATTGTGTTGAATGATCTTCCTGTCCTGTCATAAGCATTTACCTTTGCTGAAGGGTAACTGTGTCCTCTTCTCATGAAATAATTCTACAAGTAAATAGCTTTCTGAGGTGAACTATGTGGGGATTTGAGGGGGAACATACTCCCCTGCAACCCAGACTGAGAGCTCTGATCACTAGTCTTTGGCTAGTTTCAGAGTAGCAGCCGTGTTAGTCTGTATCCGCAAAAAGAACAGGAGTACTTGTGGCACCTTAGAGACTAACAAATTTATTTGAGCATAAGCTTTCGTGGGCTACAGCCCACTTCTTCGGATGCATCTCTGGCTACTACTCTAATCCAAGTAAGGTTTGAAGTAAGTGGATTCATCCACTTGGTAGACTCACTGAGTATGTCTATACTACATTGTATACCAGGTCTGTGGGTATACAAGCCCGTGCTTGAGCATCCACACTGCATTGTAAACCTGAGTTAAAATTGCTGGGTTCGGGTCTCACAGCCATGCTGATGTGTCCAAACTGCACTGTGCAGACCTTCTGACTTGGGTCTGTGGCTTGAGCTGATTCCACACTCCAAAATGACAGGGCTTGGTCCTGAGTCTCAGTGGGACTCCAGTTCTTACTCAGCACCGCTAGCAGAGTCCATGGGTCTGAGTCCAGAGGGGATCCAGGCCCCAATCAAACTGATTTCTCTTTGGCTGGAAGAGGGGCTTGGGCTCAAATTTCTGTCTGAACTCGGGTTTATAGTGCAGGATAGACATACCCACTGTGGCAGTTCCCCCGGCCTGCTCAAGAACTCCCCACACTTACTCCCACAGAATGCCACTGTGTGGCATGGAAGGCGTTGCAAACCCCAACCTCCCTACCTCTGTTGCCTGTTCAAAGCTTGTCCTCATTGACTCCCCTACAGAAGCACAACTGGGATGTTTTAGACCTTATGCTGTTGGTGGAAGGGGAGGCTGGATTTCAGTCATAAAGACTGTGCCAACCTAGAATGAAGCGGAACAGATACACTGCATGTGAGATGCTCCCCTCAGGAAATTCTAGAGTAAGGTATGTGTATTAAGGGTAAAGGCACAGTTATGTGAACACAGACACACATGCAAGGCCAGAGTTGGAGATATGCAAAATCATAAACGCATGCAAAGGGAACTTTTAAAAATCTGGCTTTCAATACATATTGTTCTTAAAGTGCTGGCTTACTTGAGTTCACTTTGCCCTTGCAACAGGCAACAAGATGTTTTTGTGAGACCAGATTCTTAAATCATTCTGGGTTATTTTTTAATCTGTTAGCACCTCACTTTTGATTGGAATTGTTAAATACTGCAAATAATTTGTGAATATTCATTCAAATTCCAAGTGCCTGCTTGATTTGATCAAGTCCATATACCTTTCTATTTGCTATGGGTGTGTGAGCTTGCACAGTGCTGAGTGTTCTGGCCCTGATCCAGCAATATTCTTAAGCATATGCTTCACATCAATCAATCAGATTGCTCATGTGCTTACAGTTACGTCTGTGTTTAAGTGGTAGATGGGGGCTAGAGTGCTCAACACCTTGCAGCACTGAGTCCTGTTTGTAAACAGTCACACAAGCAAGGTTGTGTTCACAGGAATATCTGGAAAATTTGAGTTCTTCAGATGAATACTTGGATCAGCATTTGAGCACAGGTATCCAGAAGTAAGATTCACCTGTTTAAAAAGTTTTCTCATCCAATCTGTGAGCAGAAATAACTATCTACATAACGACTAGTGACAAGTTAAGGTAAACATTTTGGCTCCCTAGGCTTACCTGTACTTCCATGCGGAGTCCCATTAAAGTCAATAGAACTACCAGTAGTAAAGTTAAGCAAACGTGAAAATTTCTCATCCTAACTATTCAATGTATCCTTTATGAATTCTGAGTACATTAGGCAACTCTGAAAATCTCAGCCCTAAAGGATTTGAATGCCTAATTCTCATTAAAGCTCATGTGAATTAGATGTTCAAATACTGTAGTCAGTTTTGAAAATCTGAGCTTACCGGTAGAAGAAAACCAGGATTGTTTAATGAGCAATACATAAACAGCAAATGAGAAAGTTGCTGGATATTTTCTCTGCAATGCATAATTTGATCTGGTCTGTATTTGATGTTGTCAGCACCTAATTAGATCAATTATATCTGACTGCATGTATTGAAGCTATTGTTTTAGAAATCTGGAGCATTGCTGTGACAATTTCAGCTGCTGAAACATTCATTCTGCAGAGACGTATTGACTCAAATATTACAGGCAAAAATGTATTTATTTACCAAAGCTCCCATCTTCAAGCATCTGGGACACAGGACAAAAAAACAACAACAATTAAACCCAAACTGGACCTAGTGTCCCAGAAAATACAGATAACTTTAAAAAAAGATAGGAAACATATGTTTGACTGAAAAATGTGTTAGTTGTGGACAAACATACTGGGGAAAAAATGCAAATAGAGTGCCAAAAAGTAGGCTATAACAATGATCATGTTGTTTTTTTCTCTGATTGTTGATGTAACAAATCATATAGTATGTTCAATACATGCATAGTACATGCTGCATATGTACATTCAGTAGATGCATTCATGTACATTCAGCCTGACCCTTATCCTTTAACTGTTTATTTTCTTATTGTGTTCAAAGCACTGGATGGGCTCCCTCTTGTGGTTAATGAAAACCTTTTCTTGTTTCAGCCAAACGTGAAAAGCTAGTGAATAAATTAAGGTAGCTTTGAACTACAGTATAGCTGTTTATTTTTTATTGGGTAAAATGGTTCAGATAACTGGTCGTTCATATTCTACTGTATTAGTATTTTATTACCTTTATGTAACATGCAAAAAATGCATTCTTTGCTTTTTCAAAACAAAGCACTGATATGTGCTCAAAAATATTAACAATTTTTAAACATAAGTTACATTAAGCTGTGATCAAATTAGGCAAGATAGAAAAGGCTTAGGCCTAGGTATTTTAAGAATTGCTCCACTGAATGTTGCAATTCCTCATTCTGCATGTATTGATCTCATTTATAACCTCTATAGCCTGGTATAAGGTTATATTGCGTGTTTGCATTGTAAACTTCTGTAACTGTGTAACTCACCAGACAGGAAAGAAGCATTAATTAGTGTAAAGTGCCGGTCTTGTGGACAACGGGGCCTTTGGAAGCAAATGAGCCATTGTGATATCTCAAAAGGACAAAGACTTTGATTATCTTCCCCACTGGCATAAAGAGGAGTCAGGCACTGACACTTGTTCTATCAGTTTGGAGTCTGGGGAGAAGGGGATAAAAATCTCTGACAAGGAAGGAAACTTGATTCTTTTTGCTGCTTGGACTCTAACGGGGCAAGAATCACTAAGCAAAAGCCCCCCCAGCTGTTTTGCCTGGGTTAGCCCCAAAGGACATATAAAGTCAGCTTATGACAGCAATTTCTATTATCTTTTGAAACTCAAAACTGATACTCATTTATTTGTGTATGTTACCTGCTTTAACCTCATAACTCCTTTTTTTCTTTTCTTATTTAATAAACCTGTAGTTAGTTTATTACAGGATTTGCTACAGGCAGCATCTTCGGGTTGAGATCTGAGTAAGTGACTGGAAGTAACCTGAATATGGTTGGGATATTTGGTATAAGTGACCATCTGTGATGCATGGGTGGCAAGATAGACCGGAATGCCCAAGGGGACTGTCTGTGCCTCCATGGTAAGACTGTTATAGTGCATTCGGAGTTCACATTTGTTACTGGGTGGGTGAAACATAATTATAGAACATACCACCAGTTTGGGGTGTTTGCCAGTCTCAGGGCAGACTGTGAGCTGCGCCAGACTGCATGACAATATTGTTTGACATTTTCTTACTGCATACAGGCAATTGCATTTTACCACGTCCATCTATCAGGCTCTTTTCATATTGGTTCCTTGCAGCTCCTGTTATTTCTTTGCCACCTCAGGATGCTCAGAACTTCACAGGTAATGACATAATCTTTGGCTGTGAGGTGTCCGCCTATCCTATGCCACACCTTGAGTGGAAGAAAAAAGGGAATAAAATGTTTCTGCCAGGAGATGATGCCCACATCTCAATCCAGGTAGATTATGCTTATTCCACGGATCATATTTTTTACTATTAAGTTGTGGGGAGGAGATGGAGGGTTAAAGAGGCTGTCTCATTTTTACTGCCTTTCTCCTGTTGCAGCGACAAGTTGGGTGAGGTAATATCTTTTATTGGACCAACTTCTGTTGGTGAGAGAGACTGGGTTCAGGTCTCCTGTTGCTTCACTACATAGCCCAGTTTATCTGCATATGATAAAAGATTTAGAAAACCTGACCTATGAGGAAAGAGTAAAAAAACCTGGGCATGTTGAGTCTTGAGAAAAGACAACTGAGTGAGGACCTGAGAAGTCTTCAAATATATTAAGGGCTGTTATAAAAAGGATGTTATCAATTGTTCTCCATGTCCACTGGTGGTAGAACAAGAAGTAATGGGCTTAATCTGCAGCAAGGGAGATTTAGGATAGATAGTACATAAGAACGGCATACTGGGTCGGACCAAAGGTCCATCTAGCCCAGTATCCTGTCTACTGACAGTGGCCAATGCCAGGTACCCCAGAGGGAGTGAACCTAACAGGTAATGATCAAGTGATCTCTCTCCTGCCATCCATCTCCACCCTCTGACAAACAGAGGCTAGGGACACCATTCCTTACCCATCGTGGCTAATAGCCATTAATGGACTTAACCTCCATGAATTTATCCAGTTCTCTTTTAAATGCCGTTATAGTCCTAGCCTTCACAACCTCCTCAGGTAAGGAGTTCCACAAGTTGACTGTGTGCTGTGTGAAGAAGAACTTCCTTTTATTTGTTTTTAAACCTGCTGCCTATTAATTTCATTTGGTGACCCCTAGTTCTTGTATTATGGGAATAAGTAAATAACTTTTCTTTATCTATTTTCTCCACATCACTCATAATTTTATATACCTCTATCATATCCCCCCTTAGTCTCCTCTTTTCCAAGCTGAAAAGTCCTAGCCTCTTTAATTTCTCCTCATATGGGACCCGTTCCAAACCCCTAATCATTTTAGTTGCCCTTCTCTGAACCTTTTCTAGAGCCAGTATATCTTTTTTGAGATGAGGAGACCATATCTGTATGCAGTATTCAAGATGTGGGCGTACCATCGATTTATATAAGGGCAATAATATATTCTCCATCTTATTCTCTATCCCTCTTTTAATGATTCCTAACATCCTGTTTGCTTTTTTGACTGCTCCTCCACACTGCGTGGACATCTTCAGAGAACAATCCACGATGACTCCAAGATCTTTTTCCTGATTCGTTGTAGCTAGCCCCCATCATATTGTATGTATAGTTGGGGTTATTTTTTCCAATGTGCAATACTTTACATTTCTCCACATTAAATTTCATTTGCCATTTTGTTGCTCAATCACTTAGTTTTGTGAGATCTTTTTGAAGTTCTTCACAGTCTGCTTTGGTCTTAACTATCTTGAGCAGTTTGGTATCATCTGCAAACTTTGCCACCTCACTTTTTTACCCCTTTCTCCCGATCATTTATGAATAAGTTGAATAGGATTGGTCCTAGGACTGATCCTTGGGAAACGCCACTAGTTACCCCTCTCCATTCTGAGAATTTACCATTAATTCCTACCCTTTGTTCCCTGTCTTTTAACCAGTTCTCAATCCGTGAAAGGACCTTCCCTCTTATCCCATGACAACTTAATTTACTTAAGAGCCTTTGGTGAGGGACCTTGTCAAAGGCTTTCTGGAAATCTAAGTACAATATGTCCACTGGATCCCCCTTGTCCACATGTTTGTTGACCCCCTCAAGGAACTCTAATAGATTAGTAAGACACAATTTCCCTTTAGAGAAACCATGTTGACTTTTGCCCAACAATTTATGTTCTTCTATGTGTCTGACAATTTTATTCTTTACTATTGTTTCGACTAATTTGCCCAGTACCGATGTTAGACTTACCGGTCTGTAATTGCCGGGATCACCTCTAGAGCCCTTTTTAAATATTGGCGTTACATTAGCTATCTTCCAGTCATTGGGTACAGAAGCCGATTTAAAGGACAGGTTACAAACCCTAGTTAATAGTTCCGCAATTTCACATTTGAGTTCTTTCAGAACTCTTGGGTGAATGCCATCTGGTCCCGGTGACTTGTTAATGTTAAGTTTATCAATTAATTCCAAAACCTCCTCTAGTGACACTTCAATCTGTGACCGTTCCTCAGATTTGTCACCTACAAAAACCGGCTCAGGTTTGGGAATCTCCCTAACATCCTCAGCCGTGAAGACTGAAGCAAAGAATTTGTTTAGTTTCTCCGCAATGACTTTATCCTCTTTAAGCGCTCCTTTTCTATCTCTATCATCGAGGGGCCCCACTGGTTGTTTAGCAGGCTTCCTGCTTCTGATGTACTTAAAAAACATTTTGTTATTACCTTTAGAGTTTTTGGCTAGCCGTTCTTCAAACTCCTCTTTGGCTTTTCTTATTACTTTCTTGCACTTAATTTGGCAGTGTTTATGCTCCTTTCTATTTACCTCACTAGGATTTGACTTCCACTTTTTAAAGGAAGTCTTTTTATCTCTCACTGCTTCTTTTACATGGTTGTTAAGCCACGGTGGCTCTTTTTTAGTAGAAAATCTTTCTCATTACAAGGATAGCTAAGCCCTGGAACAGGCTTCTATGGGAGGTTGTGGAATCCTCGTCACTGGAGGTTAAGAACAAGTTGGATAAACACCTGTAAGGGATGGTCTAGGTTTACTTGGTCCTGCCTCAGTGCAGGGGCATGGATTCAATGACTTCTCAAAGTCCCTTCCTGCTCCACATTTTTCTGATTCTATGAACGTCAATAACAGGATACAACACTATTACAAAGCCTATGTTGTTATGATAAATAACTTGCTAGCAGGGGGTGCTACCGTATGGCCCTGCCTGGGGAATTAAGAGAATTCTGCTTTCAGAAATGCTTGATGAGAGAGGACAGCATATGTAGAGGAAGAAGTAAACCCTGAATGTTGCACTGTCTTGGCTCTCTCTAATGGATCTGGTCAGGATCCAGAAGTCCTTACCAGGCAGAACTCCCATTAACTTCATTGTGATTTTTGCCTGCATAAAGACAAAGAGGATCTGGCTCTCTGATCGTTGGCAGTTAAGTAGCTGCTGTCAAGAATAAAAGTGTATATTAAATCTAATCCAAGAGTGTAGGCAAGGGTGGTGTACCCCATGCTGAGGAAGAAGTTCCTCCACCTCCTTGTATGGCAGGAAATATAAGAGCTTTCTGGCCTGGAAGGTGAAGTGACTGCAGGCCTCGGTAGGGGAAACAGCCTTTAAAAGGAAGTGTTTGGGTTGTAGGAGGGGCACTGGATTCCAGAGGTGAGAAGACCTCTGCCTGGACCTGGGCTGAGAGGCCCTTTGTCACCTTTTGTGCTGTTCAGACCGGGGCACTGTAGTCAAAGTGAAACAAGTTTGCTTTGAACTCCTGGCCATATTTGGGATTCACCACCCTTCTGGAGCCAGAGCTTCCATAGACCCCTGCCTGGAAAACATGGAGCCTAGCACTCAGCCAGCTCAGTGCAGAAGCCAGCTGGTCCAGCCCAGCAGGAAGGGCAGGGTCTCCTCCCCTAAAGACAATACACCACCTATGATTAGAGGGGAGCACTATCCCCTGGAGAATGAAGGTGGGGCTGGGCCAGCTGGTCACACCAGAAGACAATAGAGGAACAGAAATCTAAAAGCCACCATTTCCACCCATCTGTACCCTCACCCCCAAAAGACTTATAAGGATGAGAGGCCCAGGAGGCCTATGGAGAAGCTAACATATGGAGCAGAAGTGGAGTCAGGTGGGGGGCTGGGGATGCAGAACAGGGAGGTGGTCAGGGCTGAGTGTTGGAGAAGTTTGGGGAAGTGGGCAGGGGCAGCATGAGTTGAGGGGGCCCAGGGCAGCAAAGGGGAGGGGCACACAGGAGTAGATAAAGCTTGGAGGCCAAGGGGCAGTGGCAATGTACAGTAATGGAGAGCAAAGTTTGGCTCCAAACATAATTCAGGTAATTATCCTTGTGAAAAGCATCCTCTTCTCTGGTGTCTGCTAAATCTTGACAGTGTATCTGCCTTCTCTCAGGCAAGAGGTGGGCCTAAGAAGTACGGTGTGACAGGGTGGCTGCAAATTCAAGGCATCAAAAAATCGGACGAAGGCATCTACATCTGCCAAACAAAAAACAAGTATGGCACTGCATATGCATCTGCAAGACTGAAAGTCATTGATGGTAAAGTGTTTTACTTTTGAGGTGAAGAATTTTTAGCATTTGGTTTCAACATTTAGAGCCCGGTTTCAAATGCTTCTGCCTCACCTGGTAAATGCAAATCCTCTGTGTTGGCACTTAAACTGATGCTCAGGTGCATAAAGCAGGCAATTGCCCCACAAACTCTGTGGATCTGTCAGGGGTTGAGCACCCTCAGTTCCCACAGACTTCACCTCACAGGGATTGGCCCTTATATGCTAAGGTGAGTGTCCAAATGTGAATGTCCTATTAAGAGGCCCACATTTGAAAACTGTGTTCTGTCACTGTATCCTTATCTCTTATCAGCTCTAGGTATTTTTAGTAAAAAATGTGTATTAAGTGTAGTAAACAAAAAAGGATAAACTGGTTAATATCATGGGGGTTTGCTACAATGTTCACCTTTTTCCACCTGAAAGACACTGTGGATCACAGCTGTAAAGTTGTGCCATCCCTTTTTACACAACCCCCCTTTGACCACAGGTAGAGTTCCATACCAGAACCATAGCTGCATGTGACTCTGAGCAATTCTTAGAACTTCAACAGTTCTGTTTAATCATTTACTTTTTGAAAAATTAGGAAGGAATTTGAAATTGCTTTTAATAAGTGTGCTTAGAGAAACATATGAAGTAACTTTTACTATTTATTTTTGATTGGGTACGGTCCTGGAGGCTAAACTTCTTTTGACTCTAAAGAGAATTGTGCTTGCATTGCATGGGCAGAAGCAAGCTACATTGTTCATATTTCACTCTTGATATGGGCCTCTTCTCTTTGCCAAACAATGGGCTTGATCCTACAATGGTCATTTCATGTGCAGAGCACTTGCAAGATCAATTCATGGTTTACTTGTGTTTGGAATAGAGTTAAAATAGGTGTGTTTTCCATACTTGAGAGTGGGAGAGAGAAATAAATATGGCAAAGCTCCCATTGACTTCAATGATACAGAAACAAGCCATCAGATATTGCCTCTTTCTCTCCAAAAGAGAACTTGCTAACCCAGTAACAAGTGTGTTAAGCTCACTGTAGAATTCTAAAATCATGTTATCTTCCTCTTAGTTCTTGCTTTGTTTATGTTCCTTTTAATGTGGAGACAATTTATGTCTTGCTGTGCAGGTTCATCCTCTACATTTCAGATTTCTGCTGGCAGCAGAATCACAAGCTACACTACAGATTATGGAGACTATTATGACCATACTGAAGAGGATGAGGAGGAAGAATATGAATCTGGAGACTATGAAAATTGAAATAAGTTCCTATGATAGTCTAGATATATTAAGGGTCCAATATCCTTCCCTTTCAGCTGTATTTACCAGTGTGATTGTTCTGTAAAGAGTCCCTTCCTTCCCACAGTTTATATAGCACTCTTCTGGAATTTGCAGGATGTGCTCAGTCATTTGGCCAAAGAGTACTGTACTACATATCGCTAATAATAATCAGATAGACCATAGGCTGGTATTGTCAGACGATTGAACACAACTCTTCAACATGGACCTGCCTATTAAGTATTCTGAAAAAGATCCTCTTCTCCATTTTAATATTTTTAAATGTTCAAGATTGGATTAACAAAATCAGTTCTGAAACTAAAGGAACTCTTTACCTCCCGTCCATTATCTTCTTTCTGCATTGCCCATGTAGATCTCAAGAGAGCAGTCACAAACACAAGTAGTTACGATTGCAAAATAGTTTCAAATTAAACTTCTTTAACACTTTCAGGAAGACTTTCCTTTTCTGGTTTGATAGCTTCCAGGGTTAGTCTCAGCCAAAAGTGAATTGTCTGGGTTTTTTTTTTTTTTGGTTGGTTGGTTGTTTTTTTTTTTTTTTTTTAAGCTGAGTGCATGAAACAATTTACACTTTTCCCATTGTATAAAAACAGCAGGTCGCTTAAGTCATCATGCTAGTCAGGGGCAGAAATTTACTATCTGACAGAAGGGATCTGGGACCCAAGGAGCAGTGAGGGAAATCTAGGGCTTCCTGTGTAACCAAACCAACAGACATACTGTATGGCTCCACCCAGAATAATTTATTTACCTCCTATTCTTTCCCTTGATCATCACTTATGCTTTAAGCAGAATTGTGTAAGGTGGGGATTTCTATGAATTAATGTGGAGTTAGCAGGGGTGGCTACTCCTGGTCTCTGTCCATGCCCTTCAGACACATGGAATTCCAACTGTACAACGGTCACATAGACAAAATTCTGTGGGCTCCAACACTCACCTTTTCTGGGATGCTTTCAACTAGCAGTGCGTTTTAGCTGCACACACTTCTGATCCCTCAAGATATTGCATTCATGGAAATGCCAAAGGCATTTTTTTTAAAAGCACAAAATTCTTTATTTTTAAAAATATTCTGGGAAAATTCACATACATTTTCCAAGCAATCTAAATCATTGGCCATGTTCCATATGGTCAATCTAATGTGACTCTAGGTGCCTTCAGTCTTGTTTCTCCACACATTTAAAACTTTAACATTTGGAATGTAAAATGATAGCCCTTAAAAACTTGCCAATAAGATTTAGATAACTAAAGAATTACCCGAGGCCAAGATATTCAACGCCAAATTTTGGGCACTAAATAAGTGTCCTGGTTTTCAGACATGCTGAGCACCCATTACATCTCATTGCATCTCTGCAAATCAAGCCACTTATTTAGATGCCTAAATATGGACTTAAGACCTAAACTCTAGGCACCCAGTGTTTAAAGTATTGGCCTCAGTACTTGCAATCTTTCCTCTGTATTTCCTATATTAAATACAGTGATGTATAATAAATGCTGGAAATAGTGCACTAATATTCTCTATTTATCTAACTTAAAGTTAGGAAAGTTTTAAGTGCATCCACTGAAAATGGTGCATTGACTTTACATTAATTTAGTTTTTGCATTTAGTGCGTATATAACATGGGTGTTCTGAATGTATGTACAGTGAAGTTTGAACATCTCCTTTACTCTTAAGATGTTGATTTTTCTGCCATATGCCATTGGAAAATTAAATTTTCCTTAGATTTGCAATAAAGTCATAGGCTGGATATGAACCCTGTTCATAGGTGCTAGAACTAAGGGTGAGGGGGTGCTGCAGCACCCCCTGACTTGAAATGGTTTCTATTATATACAGGGTTTACAGTTTGGTTCAATGGCTCTGAGCACCCCCACTATAAAAATTGTTCCAGCACCCGTGCCCCTGTTTGCCATGAGGTATTAATGAACTTCATGCAGATAATAAAGAAATATTTGGGGTTGTTGGTTTTTGTTGTTGTTTTTGTAGCTTTCCTAGCATGATGTTAATTTAGGAATGAAGTTCATGCCATGAGGTCATTGACAAGATCACTTGACTTAGGTTTAAAAGATGGCTTTGGATTTAACCAGTGGCCTTAGTGTTATAAGCTATTACCAATCTTTCTACAGATAGGCCAAACAACTTACATTTTTGTATATTAGCTAAATGTTTATTAATTTAAAAAGAAACTTGATCAGTAGATTTTATTAATTTCTAAAATGTAATCTATTTCTATTGAAAATACCCAATCCATAGACATGGAGGTCTAGGGGATTTATTTGTTTGTTTATTTGTTCGTTACTACAAACAAGAGATTACCAAAGCAAATCATTTAATTGTGGTAAAGTACATATCAACACAGGGGACCAAAATATATTATCTTCAAAACATTATCCATGGAGACAAACTAGAATTCTTTATGGTCTCCTGCTGTTAATGCAAAATTAAAAACAGAAAGAGAATGACAGCTGGAGGAGAAAAACATATATCATACTAGAGATGTGTCAAAAACTGTACAGTTGTATGCAAACTAGAAAATTTGGCTGGATTCTTTTTGACCCCCCTCAGAGAGCAAACATTTCCAAAGCATAGTTAAATGTATTTTGTTTGCGGATGTGTGTATTTGGGGTAATTTAACCACTACATTGCTGTGTTATTTATTGCCATGAAATTCTTATTCCTTTCAGTGGAAATATCGTGCAAAAAAAAAGTGAAGTCATTCAAGAAAGAGGGCATACAACAAGCTGATCTTTTCTTGGCTGCTTTCTCTCTCTTTTTTTTATTTTTTAAATCAGACCTTTCTAAATTAAATAAAAGGGATACAACAGATTCAGCCTTTTTCTGGTGGGATAACAATATGAATAAACACAAACAAATAGATCCAATTTAGGGTTTCTCTTTAGCAAGAGGTGTAGTGAAATAACCCCGTAACAACAAATTCAGTAGGATGGTGCCATTCCACACAGGAGAAAATAAGACACACACCTGAGCTGGAAATAGTACATTAAAACCACAGGGAAGTCCAAGTGAGACCTCTTATTAGAAACAATGTGTTCTTAGTTCACAGTCCTGCTCCCATGGAAGCCAATAAGAGTTTAGCTATTGATTTCAATGGAAGCAAGATTAGCTATGATGCCAAAACCATGCAGCACCTTCAGAACAGTGTCTCCAATGTGTCCTACTGTCCAGCTTCCAGTGTAAAGGTGGGCAAAAGGCATAAAAACTCTTTACTTAATTGTTATTTTTAAGAAACTGAAAAAGGGTTTTGTTCTTTATATTCTATTGTCAGTGGTAGAATCTCCCCACAAAAAGCATCTGAGTCTTGGTTTACATTTGCCCTACTATCCTCTATCTGGGTCTCTAATTGGGTTAGGAGGTGGTTTCACTGAGGGTTTAGAAACACACATGCACTCTCCCTCTGATTATGTTTGATTTTAAATCCCTGGAGTTTCCTACTTTTTCTGCCCTTAAAATGATTGTGCTTGCTCCCTGTGAAGACTGGATCCTCAATGCAACCAAGACAAGCAGCCATTTTAACTGATACAGCCACACACTAGAGAGTGCACAAAATTGGCATGATCTCCACATTCCCACAGGTGAACAATGGTGTCACTCTCTAATACTCCCAATTTTGCCCAGCCCAAGAAACAAGAGCTTTAAGTTTGCTCCAGCATTGCATGTTGACTGTCTTTTGAGAAGGCATTCACCCAGAAAAAGGTTGCTGTTGCTTATCTTAACACTATGCCTATGAATCTCAGTGCATTTGTAGTTATTTTTTTAATCAGTTCTATTATCACAGTATTGCTGCCTCACTATGCAAATATCCTAACCTGCTAATATGAATGAAGGAGTATTGTAATATAAAAACAATTGTGTATAACACAAAACTAAATAAAACCAAAGGCTTAATAATTTACTGTGAAAGACATAATACATTTAAATAATCCAACACTAACGCATTTGATTAAGAGGGGCCCTTAATATTACAAATCTTAAAACGATAAAGGTATTTATAAGTTTTTGTGCAGCTAAATGTTACCTAGCCACTATAGTCAGTGGACCAAGCTCAGAGTTGAGATACACACACTTCTGAGCTCTAATCCTCTCTCCCTGTGTAGCCTTTTGGCAATTCACTTCACTTCTCTGTCTTGTCTACAAAATGGGACGTTGTGAGGTTTAATTTGTTGCTATCTATACTGTGTATGTGTACAGCACTGGACAGGAGCTAGTTCTGCTAGTTTCTGAGGTGACTTCCACATGGATTACCACATTATACAAGATCCCAGGAAGAGATGACACAACCTTTGGCCAATTCACAGCTTGATCAAAATGTTTTGCCACTACAGGTGTTACTACATGTAGATAGTGGCAGGGAGCTAGAGTATTGTTCAGTTCTCAGAGGAGTGGACGCTGACGATGAGGTGTGTGTTCTAGTTACTTGCAGAAAATGCTAGGCATTATCCACTGGTACAATGGCCTCCTGCAATGTCTGGGGCAAGTGGTGGAGAGTGTCAAGAGACACTTGCCAAGAAAGCTTGCTGAAAGGTGAGGCAGTGTATCATGGGATAGAGCTGGGACAGCCCTCTGAACTGATGCAGTTACAACATGTGACCTCCTATCCCCAGTGAGGAAAAAGCATCATTCTCAGCATTTGTCCACCCAGACCAGAGACTTGCTCCTGAGTAGTACAATCATCAATCAAAGGGACCAATGCCTGTGAAGCTCCTGGAGCTGCATTTGTATGTGGATACAGGACATTTTAGTGGTGTTGCAAGTTCTGGGCATTACACTTTGTTGTTTGCAATGCTGTTCTGCCTAGGGTAAACAGGGCTTAAGAAACTGTATTTGGAAGCTTGCATTGGCTCCTCATTCAGCTTCTTAAGTAAAATTCAAATGGAAAGGAACTCATCCATTTCTCAGCTGTTACCAAGCATTGATGGAACAGAAGCTTCCTTTGGAAGGGGAGGGCAGACAGCAGAAAGAGGACAAGGAGAAGGGGTGACCATTGTTGTTATAGTTACCCCATTAACATTTCCCCATTGGGCAAAAGGGATATTTAATGATATTTTGATGATGAGGTCCCAGCCATGAACCACTGGGCGTTTGTACATTGACAACATCAGGAAGACCCAATTGTGATGCTATATGGAATATGTGGAACATTTGGTGGTATTATTGATACCAATACTATAAAATTGCAAATAATCTGACCAGATATGCCCTGTAGGGTACATGCAAAAATGTTATTTGCCAAGTATGATAATCTTGTTTATATGTTTATCACCTTTGTATTGTGAGTCATAGATATGTATGGTACATCTGTATTTCCAAATTTGTGCTGTGTTTCTGTGTGACACTGTCACGGAGTATTGGGGGACTCAGGGCCCTGCACCTCCGGCTTCCTGCGATTCACCATGACTCTCAGCCAGCCAGTAAGGCAGAAGGTTTATTTGGATGACAGGAATACAGTCCAAGACAGGTCTTGCAGGCACAGACAACAGGGACCCCCTCAGTTAGGTCCATCTTGGGGTCCCCGGGCATCCCAGCCCAGCCCCCCTTGGGAGGTCAGAGCCATCTCTGCCCCCCAGCCCTCTCTCCCTGCCTGCTTCCAGCACTCTGCCTTCAGCGACCCCTCCCACAGCCTTTGTTCAGTTTCCCGGGCTCAGGAGTCGCCTCCCCTTCAACCCCTTCCTGGGTTCTCATGTTACACACTCAGGTATGCGCCCTCGGGCAGATCCCATCCTGCAATGCAGACCATCCTAGTCACACTCCCCTGTCAGAATTCACAGACCACAGTGAGAACAGGCCCAGTTCGTCACAGACACCTCCCAGACAGGTTGGCATCAGTTGCTCTGCATCCTATGCCAGCTCCTCTCTGCCCTTGGCCTAGCCTATTTGATGGCCCATTAAGGGTCATGAGCTATACAATGAACCCATTGAAAGGAGCCAGTGGATATGCTTATGAGCCAGCAAGGCATTTAAGGGCGGTGGACAACTTTTCCATGCCATGTCCTGTGAAGCTTGTATTTGGGACACAGAAAGTACAGGTCACATGGGAAAGGGAATATAAAGGGCAGTGGCATCTTCTTCATTTTGTCTTCATTCCTGTTTCTTACCTCTGGAGTAACTTTTTTCTACAAACTGAAGCTCTGAACAAAGGACTGAATGACCTATGTGGATGTGTTCCAGAGGGACTTTCAAGCCAGCAAACTTGCCAAGTACTAAGAACCTGATATATGGACTTTGAAGTCTTATGTATGTATCTGAGTGCTTTACCATTTAACAACTCTCTTCTTGTTCTTTCTTTCTTTTCTTTTATAATAAACCTTTAGTTTTAGATGCAAAAGGACTGGCTGGCAGCGTGGTATTTTGGGTAAGATCCAAACCAATATTGACCTGGTAATGTAGCTGGCCCTTTGGGGTCAGAAGAACATTTTGTATAGTGAACAGAGTTTTTTAATAACTTCCTACTGTACTGGATCTATGTGCTGATTGGGAAACAGAGTGCTGGAATACAATAAAGGGGGCTGTATGATTTCTTTTTTAGCTTCTTGATAATAAGTGTGGGGGATCAGGAGCACAGTTTGTGACTAGTTGGTGAGTCTAACTTCAGTGTTAACAACCAGTTTTGGGAGTATCTGCTTTCCTTTTTGCAGTCTGCCCTGACCTTGGCATTTTTAGTGAGAGCTACCCTAGGCACCCAAGGTCACACCCAGGGCTGCCGGGGGGTGAGGGGTGGGGTGGCAAGTGGGGCAATTTGCCCCAGGCCCCGGACCCCACAGGGGCCCCCACAAGAATATAGTATTCTATGGTATTGCAACTTTTTTTTACAAAAAGGGCCCCCAAAATTGCTTTGCCCCAGGCCCCCTGAATCCTCTGGGCGGCCCTGGTCACACCAACCAAACTGAATGTAGTTTTGGATAATCGCAGCCCATACTTCTGCAATGGAATACTAGATTATCCAGTTAATATTCACCAGGCTTTATATTTATACAAACACCAAGCAAAGATGGACAATAGGCACCCAACCAGCATAATAGGTGTGTGCAGCTCAGAAAGGGTCTACACTGTCATGTTAACTGTGACCCAAGTGGATCCTTGCCTTACCATACACATTTGATGATGAGTGATGCCATGTATGACAGAGCTATAAGAAATGTATGCATCTGTGGGCTGCTACATCTTCATCTGGGGATCCATGAACCCGCTAATCTGAGCTGCTGCCCTGTCCACAGTATTCAAGATACAGACCTCAGACTTCTGCATCAGAAAATCTGTTCCAAAGACCCAATATCTTGGCCCTGTCTGGTAACTAAGGCAGGTAAGATAAGGGAATTGTTAAGGCAGGTATATAATCCCGACAGGCAGATGATTGCACAATGCTCCCCGCCCACCTTCTGCTGCCAAGCATCTCTACCTAAAGTTGCTCTGCATCCTGTGCCAGCTCCTCTCTGCCCTCCTAATGCACACTGCCTCTCTCCTTTGTGCTCAGTCTAAGGAAGGAGGTGGGAATACACATGGGGGAAGACAGCTCAAAACGACAGGGCAAGGCAGGAAGCAGTAGGTGTTTTGGCAGATTAGACATACGGCTAGTTTAGACTTATTTTAGATGAGAGTCCTGACCTGGCCTTGTCTTCCTGAGGCTGCCAACACTCCCCCACTTGTCTGCCCACCTGATCCCTTACCAAATGCTCAGTTCTTAAATTGTTATAACTCATTGGCTTTGTTCTTTAAAAAGCTTTGCACAGCAGGAAGAATGGTTTAGTTGCACAACATACAAGCCTGAGGAGAGCCTATGCATGAGGCACATGTGGTTAAGAACCAGTGATCCAAACCCCCCTATGCATCTGGTTCCTAACCCACAAGTGCACAGTACAACAAAAGGGCAGGGCTTATGCAGAGACTGGATGTATTTAAGGAGGCATGGGCTGATGTGTGCGGGTTATGGCATATGAGTGCTCTTACACCTCACTCTTAATACTAGGCAGAAGTAACCTGTTTTCGGTACTGCAGTGCTCAATTTATGCACGGTCATGATTCCCTGCATTTCCAGTGTTGTTCATTGCTTTTTAAGCTTATACATACCACACTTTGCAGTTGTCTGAGTAGGCCCAAGGTCTTTCAGTAAAATGTAGAAGTTTTTAATCTTATAGTTACCACTTGTACTGACAAGTTTCTTTTAGCAGTTAGTCTGATTCATTGCTACACTGCATCAGATCCATAGCCAGAAGAAACGTATATACAATCTCCACACTTTATAATTAAGCAATTGGCCATTATTTTTATTATCTCTGAGACTTTCTTTTCAGTTTCCATTCGTGGTAATTCTCTCTATTTTGGGGATATTTGTTGGGCTCCTGACCCCTGTTTTCACTTTAAGGTTTTTGATTATTATCATGATAATTATTTTTATGATTTGTATCAATGTAGCATCTAGGAGCTTTAGTAAAGGACCAGCACCCCCACTGTGCCAGGTTTTGTACAAACAGATTAAAAAGACAGGCCCTCCCCAGTCCTCCTTTCCTTGTGTGTATCTCTGTGCCCTTCTTCTGTGCCATTTTGCATGTTTTGTGACTTTCTCTTTCCCCATTGCTTATGATCATCCAGGTACTACTACTGCTCTTCCATGCAATAAAAAAGGGGTGGTGATTTTGGTGAGGTGCATGCATGGGAGTCAGGGGATCTGGGCTGAGGCCAAGATTTTTTAACGTGGCCTTTGATTTTTGAGGGCCCAATTTCAGACACTCTAGCCTGGTTTTTGGAGGTGCTAAGCACTGACTTCAGTTGGGACTCAGCAAAGAACTCCATTTGTAGCATTTTTTCCCTTGTTTTCCCTCCATTCTCAGGCAGCTGGGCCAATTCACAACCTTATTGGGAGCTGTTTGGTATAGATAATATTCAAATATTTATGACAGCAAATTGCACACAAGCATATAAATCAGGCTGTGTGTGTCAAGCTCTCCTAACATCAAATAATTATTTCCAGCACTTCTAGATTATCACTATTACGTCTCAGAACCCATTGACAAAAGCAGCAGCAACACTAAGAGGACTGACTAGAAAATGTCAGTTTCACTCTCCACTCCAGGTCTTTGGACACATCTCTTCAGGGAAGCAATAGCGCCAGTTCAGGCCTTCCTGTGGCATCTTCATGCTGTGCATGAGACTTTTTAAAATGAGGCAGCAGGGGAAATAACCCACAATCCTATGCCAAATTTCAGATCCTGGAGTAACCTGCTAATATGGTAACTTGGATAAAAATGACAAGGGACATCAATCCTTTCGTTTAGAGCCGAAACTGATTAACACAGGGCAAAGGAGGAAATTCTTCCCGCCATGCTGTAATATTGCACAGCAAGGTGCATTAAGGTGTTTGTGAGGAGTGACTAGTGGATACACAATGCTGAACCAGGTGCCCTACTGCTCTGTTCTAGGCTGTTGGCCTTTCCTATACTTCTTCACCAGTGGCAAAATAACTCGAGTGACACTCTCTTGGGGCTCCATGTAGGAAGTAAAGCAGATGCTTTTTTCTGATTACTATATTTGGATTTTGAACTAAAATGAGCCCTAAGGTAAACCCATTCCACATGGATTTAAGCAGAGGATCATTTTCCTACACCAAGCAGGGGATTTTGGAGTCACTGAGGCACCCGCTAGCAGTGATGCACTTATCTGCCTCTGCCAGCCAAAAAGACCACAGCAGCAAAAGGACCATTTATTGGACAAAGGTCCTGATCCACTGATTTAATAGAGTCCCGCCGTCTTGACTCACAGTGATGTCACTATTGATGGCGATGGTGGCACGTACAAGGAGTTAATCTCATGGCTTTTGTCCAATTACCACATCCCTCCAGTCTAGCATGCCGTCACCCCCAGCATCCCCTCCACCGCATGCAGCAGGAGAAATGGGACCATGCACCACACTGAATAGCAGAAATGGGGCAACAGTCCATCTCCACCAACCCCCTTGCCCCCATTTACCCTAGAGCAGCCTGGATTGCGTGCTCCATCTTATCAGCGCTGGTGGCTCCTTGCCTTCCCATGACCCCCAGCATGCTCCACACTCCCCCTGCCCTCTGCTACTCTGCTCTGCACTGCCTCCCCCACTGCTTGCTGGTTTACACTGCACCCCCCCATAGTTGTACAGCATGGCTCTCGCGGCCCTCTGCTGGCTGTGCACTGCCTCCCCTCTGCCCACCTCATCACTGCATACTCTCTGGACACCCCCACCCCAGTTTACCACTGCATTCCCCCCACTTCCTCTCTGCCCCCATTCTCCTCTCCCACTTTCACTGCATCGCCCCCCCACCCCAGAACCACATTACATCCCCCTTTCACACTGTCCCAACACTGCATCGCCCCTCCCCCAAACACTGCATTGCCCTTCCCCCTTGCTGACGCCCCGCCCCCTTCACACTGCCCGCTTCGGCTCGCTTCCCTTCTCCCACACTGTATCGCGCCGCCCCCCCGGCTCCACACACTGCATTCTCCGCCTCCCAGGCTGCACACGCTGCCCCCGCCCCCGGCCCGCCCCGCGTTGCCCCCTGCCCCGGGCCGGGCACGGCCCCCCCGCCCGGCTCCCGGTGCCGCTCGGGAAGATGGCGCGGCACGTCCAGGTCAGTGCGCCGCGGGCCGGGCCGGGCCGGGCGGAGGAGCCGTTGGGAGCCGGCCTGGCAGTTGGAGCTGGTGTGGCGCGCTGGGTCGGCCACGGAGATGGCCCCGGGGGCAGCGAGCCAGGCAGGCCGGGCGGGGGTGCGCTGGGGGCGGGGCCAGGGCCAGGCTAGGGATGGGGTGGGGGTGCGTAAGGGGGGGATCGCTTGGGGGCAAGGGAGATCGCAGGGGGTGGGGGGTACCAGGGTGCGTCGTGGGGTGTGCCAGGGTGGGGAGGAGGATACTGGGGGGTGCTAGGGTGGGTCCCGAAGGGGGTGCCAGGATGAGTCGCGGAGCGGTACTGGGGGGTGCCAAGGTGTGTCAGGGAGGGGTGTACCGAAGGGGTTGCCAGGGTGGGTGCATGGGGAGGGGGTGCCAGGATGGGTTCCAGAGGGGTGTACCGAAGGGGTTGCCAGGGTAGGTCAAGGAGAGAATCTGGGGGATGCCAGGATGGGTTGGGGAGGGGTACCAAAGGTGTGGGTTGGTGGGCACTGGGGGGGTTGATGAAACGACGGTGCCTGGAAGGCTGCAGAAAGCTGGAGGGACGGTGCCATAATCTACAGGGGGAATAATACTGGCACAGTGCTAGTGCCTGTGTGTGTCAAAGGGGGACTGATGTAGCAAGATAACCAGTGCAAAGGTACTCACAGGGCATAAATGATACAGGGAGCAGGGATAGAGCTGTGCAGAAAATTTGTGTGCAGAATTTCTCTTTGCAGAAAATTTGACATGGGAAAAAATCAGAACAAAAAGTTGGACGTTAAAATTTCCTAGGGAGGGACATTTCATTTCCCACACATCTCTACTTCTGCTTCAGCTCGCTGGGTCATTTATAGTTATAGTCAGGCTTCTTTGCATTAGCTATCTTGCTGTGTCTCCTGAAGCATTGCTACAGCTATTGCAAACCAGATTGGGGGGCATTTGGGAAATACAGGCATCAGTTGCACGTGACCACGTGGGTTGGTATCGTATTAGGAGAGGGTTATGCCAATCCCATTTCTGCTTGGAGGGGCAGTCTGTTTCCTATGTCTGCTCTCTATAATCTGTCATTGGCTTTCCCCACAGTAATGGTGTTATTTTTAAAAACAGACTAGTGGAAAATACCTGTATTAGATCATCCATTTTAGTTTCTTGCAGCACAGAATCGTGCCCTTCAGCGTGCCTATTTATTAACTCAGTGTGCTTTTTGAAACATCATGCAACAAACACAAAACATTGATTAAATAACAAGTTCCTGCATATTGACAGAATTCCAAGTACAGGACACAAGCTAGTCCCTGCTTACTAGAATGCATCTTTCCTACAGTTTTCCTCAAGCAAAAACCTGTCTGATAAGGTATGTCTACATGTATGACGATGTGTAAATTACAGGCACTACAGGAGCTTCTGGAGCCTTTCCCCTCTGGAGCCTTGGGCATGTAGTGAGCCATATATGGTATAAACCCTGGTGTGTAAAGCACTCTACTCTACTTGTCTAAGCCATGCCTCACCATCTACACTGCTATTTATACCCGTGCTAGCTGGAAGTGCAGTGTCTGAACTCTGCACACCGTCCTAAGTATGGCTGTACCTATAGATATGCTTTGCAGAGTGCCCCGAAGGGCGGTAGGCCCCATCTCGGATAGACGAACTAATTTAGGGCTAGATTATTTTCTTGTTCTAACTATTGTCTAGTGTTTTGTCCAGTGTAGTTTTAAAAACCAGATGTGATGTGCCTTCCCTCATTTCCCTTGGGGAGTTACTCCACGGCCTAATACATGTCACTGGCACGAGATTTACCCGGGTATTCAGCCTAAATATTTTCTGACTTAATTTCAGCCTGCTGTTCTTAGTTGTACTCTAATATACTGTACCAGATAATTCCTCTTCATCCTTGGTGCTCACATTCAGCTATTTGGAGTCTGTAAATCATCGCTTAGTCAAGCTATAAATATTTAGTTCTTTTAATCTATGATCATAAATAATTTTATTACTTTACTCTCGACTTTCCCAAATTTATCAGTACTTTATCTGGTATTTATCCAGGGCTGAATGTAGAATTCCAGATGTGATATAAAGATGGTCAGTAACCTTGTCCATGACATGGTACCTGAGTAGATTCTGCCTAAAATTGTGTTGTGCTCCAAAAGGTCAACCATACTGCATAGCAGACTCGTGTCTCCTTTTCCAGTCACTATCACTTTTAGGTCTCTTTCATTACTTTGGCTTCCCTTTTTGTCCCTCTTAGTCTCAGTGTGTATTTTGGATTATTTTCCCCCAGATGTATTTGCTTGAATTTTTCCAAGTTTCATTTTCATTTTAATCTGAACAGGAGTGGTTCACTTAATTTTGCAACCGGGATTGTTACGTTAGTTACTTTTTTTCCCTATAAAGTTCAGAGACTGATTTCTCTTTCAGCTTCAGCATCCCCTAGATGTACAAATTATCTGTACCCAAAAAAAAAAAAAAATTGTGGCTGTTTCCACAAGTTTTAAATGTGCAAACTATATATGGCCTTTTTTTTTTTTTAACCTGAAAGTTGAAGGTTGTATTATATAAATTCAGGAGCAGCCAATCAAATCCAGTAAAGGTTTCAATAACTACCTTTTAAAAGAAGAAGTGATTCTTCATACTTATTAGAAATGTATTCTGAGAGTTACTGTTGCCCTTTCCTTGATAGAATCACTAGGAAACTACATATCGTGATTAATTAAACCACATTTAATTAGACAGAGATTCTGTTAGTGGTTTGTCTTCAAAATTTTCTTGGACTGTCATGTAGCTGAGTTTTGATGGTTGTAAATTAAATCCTATTCTAAACAAGGCCTATCAAATATTAGATTAGGCCTATTAAAATTTCCCTGGCTGCTTCTTTCTAGGTTACACTCAGGGCTTGAAGTATTTACCAGATGCCTTCTAATAGAAGGACTAGGCCACCCCACCATCAACCTCAGTCTGGACCAATCTACACGGGAGGCCCACTTCCTAGACACCACGGTGCAAATAAGTGACGGTCATGTTAAGACCACCCTATACCGAAAACTCACCGACCGCTATGCCTACCTTCATGCCTCCAGCTTCCATCCCGGACACACCACATGATCCATTGTCTACAGCCAAGCACTGAGATACAACCGTATCTGCTCCAACCCCTCAGACAGAGACCAACACCTACAAAATCTTCACCAAGCATTCTCAAAACTACGATACCCGCATGAGGAAATAAGGAAACAGATCAACAGAGCCAGATGTGTACCCAGAAGCCTCCTACTGCAAGACAAGCCCAAGAAAGAAACCAACAGAACTCCACTGGCCATCACATACAGTCCCCAGCTAAAACCTCTCCAACGCATCATCAGTGATCTACAACCCATCCTGGACAATGATCCCTCACTTTCACAGGCCTTGGGTGGCAGGCCAGTCCTCGCCCACAGACAACCCGCCAACCTGAAGCATATTCTCACTAGTAACTACACACCGCACCATAGTAATTCTACCTCAGGAACCAATCCATGCAACAAACCTCGATGCCAGCTCTGCCCACATATCTACACCAGTGACACCATCAGAGGACCTAACCAGATCAGCCATACCATCACCAGTTCATTCACCTGCACGTCCACCAATGTAATATACGCTATCATATGCCAGTAATGCCCCTCTGCTATGTACATTGGCCAAACTGGATGGTCCCTATGTAAAAGGATAAATGGACACAAATCAGATATTAAGAATGGCAATATACAAAAACCTGTAGGAGAACATTTCAACCTCCCTGGACACATAATAGTAGATTTAAAGGTAGCCATCCTGCAGCAAAAAAACTTCAGGACCAGACTTCAAAGAGAAACTGCTGAGCTTCAGTTCATCTGTAAATTTGACACCATCAGCTCAGGATTAAACAAAGACTGTGAATGGCTAGCCAACTACAAAAGCAGTTTCTCCTCCCTTGGTGTTCACACCTCAACTGCTAGAAGAGGGCCTCATCCTCCCTGATTGAACTAACCTCGTTATCTCTAGCCTGACTCACTCTTGCTTGCATATTTATACCTGCCTCTGGAAATTTCCACTACATGCATCCGAAGAAGTGGGTATTCACCCACGAAAGCTCATGCTCCTATACGTCTGTTAGTTTATAAGGTGCCACAGGACTCTTCGCTGCTTTTACAGATCCAGACTAACACGGCTACCCCTTTGATACTAGGTCTACTAACTCATAGCTGATGAGAAAGATGAGAGTGCCTACTTGTGAGATCCTGTTAAAAAATCAGCTTCTGGGAAGTCAGAGGATGTTGGGATTTCTGTTGGTATACTATCCCTGAACCTTGTTCAGGGGCCTTCATCTTTCATATTCTCTAGCTAGTTAGGTCTCTAATAAATCTCAATTCTCTGGCTGATGGACTGTAGAAAGGATTCTTTCTCTCTCTCTCCTCCCCACCCACCTGAAGACCTTCTTTGAGTGTTGTGAGATGGATAGATATTTTTGCTATTTTGCCTGTCCTCTAACCTCTGAACTTTGGGGTCTCCTCCTATGAGTAGCTGCATTGTCTGCCTCTGCTGATCCAAGTTTTTCCAAGCCGCAATATAATGACAAGAATCATGTCAATTTCATTTTAATTTTCCCCCACAGGTTGAATAACACCAGTGAGACTGAGTAGCCTTGTCAATTTCTCCTTGCTGCTGCTTGGAACAATATGAACTATTGGTGTGCAGACTCAGAAAGACAGAACTGCATTTCACATATTCTGAAGGATGTCTTTGCAACCAGAAAGGAAAACTTCTCTGTCAGAGAAACTAATGGCTTTTTGCCAGGGAAAACCTCCCATTCTTTGTTCTCCTAATTTATTTCATTGTTCCCTCCCTCGTTTTGCTCCTTTGTTCTTCCCTTGTTTGTCTTGTTCCAATTAATCTCGGTACTAACCTTCTGGATAGTGAAGAGGCAGTAATGTTTTTTTTGGGACTAGCCATTAGAGGGTATTCTAGAAGGAGACACTCTATACCTAGAGATCAAGGTCCAGATCCTTAAAGGTATCTAGGTGCCTAACTCCCATTGAAATCAGTGGGAGTTAGGCACCTAAATGCCTTTGAGCATCTGAGCCCAGAGGTCTCACCTTTGTAATCCTCTTAGTTGCTTTCTCTCCAAGATTTAACTTGAATTCTGTGCCTACCTTTTTTGTAATCCTGCCATTATTTATAGGTATTCTGAATAATGTGATTTGACATTGTTGTTGGAAATTCTGTCTCTGGACAGTTGTACTTACAGGAGGGAAGTGGCAGTGGCTGCTGGTTTACATTTTCAAATTCTGTGATGACTTTCTCTGAAGTCTTCTCTGCAGCCGCTTTTACTATTGGAGTAAAAAATCCCCAAAACACTTGGTGGCATCCTCTGTATTTGGAAATGGTCATAAATAACAAGAACTCACCTAGTCATGGATTAAATACTCTGGTGTTCAGAAAACATGAAGTTTGCCTCATTTGTGCCAGCAGCAATATTAGTGGATGGGCTGATATATTTTCCCCTGAGGCTCTTTAAAGCAGCTAGTATTGTACAATGATCTTCTTACAATTAATATTTCAAAAGTGCAGCACAAACAATAGCTTGGAGGGTGCATTTTTGCTTCATTTGAATTCTTTGCAAACAGATTGCTGTAGTTTCTTCAGCGTTTGCTCTCAGGCTTTCAAATGGTTGCTAGTCCTTTGAGGATACGACTTTCTTTTTTGCTACTGAATGATCAGGACATGCATACTCAAAAATTCATTCTAGTTTTAGAGCTATTATATCAGTACTAGTGAATTTCCTGTACTTAAAATGGGGACTATCTCTAAAGCCATTAATATTGTAACATGGAATATCATTTTACTTTTTGAATTGTCCTGGTGATTTCAGTAGGTGTAGCTGAGTAGGATATCTCAGTATGAGTAAGGACTGGTCTACACTAGGATCTTATAATGATATAGCTACATCTCTCAGTGATGTGAAAAATCCACGCTCCTGAGAGGCATAGCTATACTGACCTAACCCCGGGTGCAGACAGCACTAGGTGGGTGGAAGAGGGAGCCCTTTGGGGAGGTGGATTACCTATGGTGACAGGAGAATCTACACTAAAATGCTGCAGCTGCGCTCCTGTAGGGTTTTAAGTATAGACATATGGTAAGAGGGTAATATAGCCCTGTACTTACCCAGGCTAAATTTTATTAAAAGACAGCATTCTAGGAATGTAATTTTTCACCTTGAACAACCTGAGCCTTTGTATCCTTCCTTAGATTTGCACACAGAGGGTCTCTGCTACACATAGATCTTGCCCCTCCCTACCTGAAAGTGGAGTTGGCTATCTCGGCAGCACTTTCCCCCATCCCTTCTACATATCCCACAGAGGGGTCTCACATGGGTAGGAGATGGAGGGCGGAGTGGCTGGACTGGAGCTTCAGTGGACACACAATGTTCCTCCTTCAGCCTTGCACAATTTATTCAGGAAAGATAGTGCAGACCCATATAGTATTATCTTTTCCACAGAGCACCCATCCACTGGGGTCCCACAGCCAGCGTATGGTCCCTGGTAGAATGGTTAAATGAAAGGCCTAGTTGTCTACCTCATGGGAGGGGCATAGAGGACAACAAACTCCACCTCTCTCAAGAAATGATATGGGGAGGATATCCATGAGAAGATCCTCACAGAAGTATTCTTCCTGAAGTTCTCTCATGGGTTTGCCATCAGGGGTTGACCCAGGCACTTAGAAGAAAAAGGCTAGCTAGATTTTTTTTGTGTGCAAAGTCCTTGTTTAGCTGTGGATGTTTTTGTCTGGAAGCACAGTTAGTTGTCTGCATCTTGAATTGAGGGTTTATTTTTTTTAAGTGAGGAATCATGAGTGTTATTTTGTGCAAGATCATGCTACTGGTTAGCAAAGGAATGTTTCTTGAAAGTGTGTGCTTTCCCAGGGAATATACTGTATATACTTGATCATAAGCCGGTTCGTTTATAAGTCGATTTCCCCCCCTCCCCCAAGATAAGTAAAAATAGAAAATTTTTATAACCTGTTCATAAGCCGACCCTATAATTCAGGGGTCAGCAAACTTTGCCTCCAGGGCCATTAGGATAAGCTGCTGGCGAGCCAAGATGGTTTGTTTACATCGAGCGTCCGCAGGCACGGAGGTAAACCTAAGTAAACAAAAGTGTCCCGGCGCGCCAGCTGCTTACCCTGACGGGCCAGGACAGCAACTGATGGGGAAATATTTTGGGGGGGGGAGTAGCTGGGAGTCAGGGGAGTAACTCCTATGACCAACCCCCCACATGACCCCACCCCTAGCCCGGGACCCCCCCACTCTCCCCAGCCCATCTCTTCCCACCTTATCTGGGGAGGGCCAGGGGAGGATGTCTCTGACCTGGCTGGAGCTGCTCCGGCAGGCTGGGCAGTGCGGCTGCAGCCTGCTCTGGTGGGCCAGACCGGGCAGCGTGGCCGCAGCATGTTCCAGCGGGCTGGGCCGGGCAGCGTGGCTGCAGTGTGCTCCGGCGGCGTGGCCACATCCTGCTCTGTGGGGCGGGGCCGAGCGGCACGGCTGCAGCCTGCCAGCCCCGGAGCTGCTGCCGCTTTGGAGGCTGGGGGGAGAGCAGCCAGAAGCAGAGAGACTCTGGCCCCGCCTCTTCCCCTCTGGATGTACTGCCTCTCCTTGTGCCCTCTGTTGGGGGGAGGGGCTGTGTCCCACCTCTCCCTCTCTATAGACATTCATAAGCCGACCCCCTTCTCTGGTGCTTCCCTTTTTTACTAAAAAAATTGGGCTTATGGATGAGTATATATGGTAATCTCTTAACTATCTCCTATATCTGAAGCAGTCCCAATGGGCCAAGTTGAAAGAAAACTAGACTGAATTTTTCTCAGTGCATCATCTGGCGACCAGCTCTACTGTTAACTGTAATTAAGTTAAAGATTTTAGTAAAATTGCTAATTTTGGAGACACTCGGCTGAATAGTAATGTTATTGTAGCCCCCCTTAGATGTCTCTTTTCTATGCTGAATAGTCCTAGTCTTTTTAATCTCTCCTTGTATGGAAGCTATTTCATACCCCTAATTGTTTTTGTTGCCCTTCTCTGAACTTTTTCCAGTTCTAATATATCTTGTTTGAGATGGGATGACCAGAACTGCGCATAGTATTCAAGGTGTGGGCGTACCATGGCTTTATATAGTGGCATTATATTTTTTGTCTTCCTATATATCCCTTTCCTAATGGTTCCTAACATTCTGTTAGCTTTTTTGACTGCCGCTGCATGTTGAGCAGATGTTTTCAGAGAACTATCCGCAATGACTCCAAGATCTCTTTCTTGAGTGGTAACAGCTAATTTAGACCCCATCATTTTGTATGTATAGTTGGGATTATTTTTTTCAATGTGCATTACTTTGCATTTATCAACATTTAATTTCATCTGCTCAGTCATTGTAACTCTGCTCAGACAGTTTTGTATTTAACTACCTTGAGTAATTTTGTATCCTCTGCAAATTTTTCCATCTTACTGTGTACCCCTTTTTCCAGATCATTTATAAATATGTTGAACAGCATTGGTCCCAGTACAGATCCTTGAGGGACCCCGCTATTTTCCTCTCCCCACTGTGAAAACTGGCAATTTGTTCGTATCCTTTGTTTCCTGTCTTTTAACCAGTTACTGATCCCTGAGAGGACCTTCCCTCTTAGCCCACGACTGCTTACTTTGCTTATCAACGATTGTTAAGGAATCTTGTTAAAGGCTTTCTGAAAATCTAGGTATACTATATCCACTGGGGGTCCTGTGGCACCTTTGAGACTAACAGAAGTATTGGAGCATAAGCTTTCGTGGGTAAGAACCTCACTTGCATCTGAAGAAGTGAGGTTCTTACCCACGAAAGCTTATGCTCCAATACTTCTGTTAGTCTCAAAGGTGCCACAGGACCCCCTGTTGCTTTTTACAGATTCAGACTAACACGGCTACCCCTCTGATATATATCCACTGGATCATCCTTGTTCACATGTTTGTTGACAGTCTCAAAGAATTTTAATAGTCGTCATTTCCCTTTACCAAAGCCTTGTTAATTCTCCAACATATTATGTTCATCTTTCTATTTAGTGCTACTGGGTGCATAAATCCTTTCACAGGAAATCATAATAATTATGTTTAATTCCAATTCTTGTCATTAGTTTGGATGAGAAACTGATGTACAGACTACTGACCTGTGCATGCAGATTTATTCCCAAGAATTTTGCACGCGCATTGACTTTTACATAACTATAGAAAGAAATCTTGGAGGAATCAGAGATGATCTATGGTTTATCTCCTGCTGTTCCCCAGAGTTGCATGGATGGAGATTATAATTCAGAAATAATGGGACAGAGGAGACTCAGACAGTGAACTATGTAATTAACGTGTATTAAGTGTCCGAATGATGGTGGGTTAATGCCAATCTTTATTTGCCAGTGAAACTTTAGCTCAACAAAAATGTTGACCTTAGCACCTCTGCTACCACTTCTTTTTTAAAGGTTTGCAGATTTATCCTCACCCCAATTTTTTAGTGGCAGTGACTGTTGCCTATATTGGAGGGTGCCTAAAGTGAAATCCAAGTTTATTAAGGAAGGTTTTTTAGGCCATGTTTCTAGGAGAATGGAGATAGTAGCAGTGAAGCGGCTTCCACTTCCTCCAGTGGGATGGTACTGGGTTTGATACTAAGATAGACAATATCAGAATATCTGGGGGGAAATGATTCATTGTGCAGTTCCAAGTACATTGTTTAGAGGCTGCTAATATCAGGCAAATAATATTTGATGATTAAAGGAGCAACTTCAGCATGCAGAGATTAGTATGCAGGTCTTAATTTCAAGGTCATCTTCAGTGCTCTTGTACTTGTCTTTTATTTTTGTACAAGGGTGTTGAGTCCTCTCTAGTGGAGAAGGGACTTCTGTAAGGTCTTGTTTGCAATGTAAAGTGTAGGAGAGACTAAAATGACCTTTCTGTGAAAGAGCTGGACTCTGAAGTGCTGAAACATTCCAGACATGACCTCAGGAGTCGCTATGGCCAATCCCCAGGGTGCTATTTTGTTTGCTTTTGAGTTGAGATATCCTGCAATGGGAGTTCAGTGAGTGGGAAAAAAAAAACTGCTAAAATTGAAGGGAGGGATTGGACTGAAGCTTGTAGCTCAGCATGAGCTCTAAGGAAGAAAATTGAAGAGAAGTGACCCAATATTCCATGGAGCATTTCAGGGGATGCAGATCCATAAGTGTGGATCTTGTTTAAAGATCTGTTGTGTCAATAACTGTTGGAGGGTAAAGTGAATATAAACAACTGTTGGTGAGTGAGTGTTGGGGAGAAGAGAGTTTAATTCCTTTGAGTTAGTGTCTTGTTTGGGAGTTAGTGTACATATGTTGTTGTTTTTTTCAGGATCTTATTTTCATTCATTAGTTTGTATTTATAGAGGAATAAATAAATCTTCCCTTTTTATGTGACCCAAGGAGTGAGTTGCTTGAAAGGGAAACGTTTTATCTTCAGGAGATGCTAATCTTTAAGAGAATCACTAGGGGGATATGAGATGTATATTGTCTTAGTACTCCTGGGGGAATTCTGTGCCATTGTGCAATGCAGAATTTTGCAGAAATTAACCTGTGCTCAGTATTTCCTTTCCCCCACAGAAATGGGTTGCGGTGCTGCTTGCCGCCACTAAGGGCTGCTGGACCCTGCAGAGCCCAGCTCACGCATAGAAGACACTGCTGGGGGGAGGGGAGAGGGAGCTAGAGCAGTGGTTCTCAAAGGAGGTCCGCCGCTTGTTCAGGGAAAGCCCCTGGTGGGCCGGGACAGTTTGTTTACCTGCCGCTCCAGGCCAATGGGGGCTGTGGGAAGTGGCGTGGGCCGAGGGATGTGCTGGCCGCTCTTCCCGCAGCCCCCATTGGCCTGGAGCAGCGAACCGCGGCCAGTGGGAGCCGCGATCGGCTGAACCTGCGGACGCGGCAGGTAAACAAACTGGCCCAGACCGCCAGGGGCTTTCTCTGACCCGGTGGACCGGCTTTGAGAACCATTGAGCTAGAGGGTTCCTGGCAGCTGCAGTTCCCAGCATGCCCTGAAGGAAGGAGATGGCACATAGGAAACTCCATGCAAGCCTGGTACCAAGCATCAGGCTGTTTCTCCCTCTGGATCCCTGGGCTCTGCGGGGGGGAGGGGAGTGGGTGTCTGGGCTAGGGTGGCCACATGTGTGTGTATGTCTGGGCTGTGTGGGGGAGAGGGTGCAGGTATCTGGGCAAGGGGGCCCTGTGGTTGGGCTTGGTGGGCAGAGGGTGCAGGTATTTGGGCTGGGGGCAACACATTCAGTTTGCTCAGTGTGTCTGATAGTTTCAAAGCCACTTAGGAGATCTGGATGTCCAGTTCCCATCGATGCTGGTAGTCCAAATCTCTTTACGGTAAATTTACCCAGAAAATGAAGGTGTGATTGTAGCATGGGTAGACATACCCATGGGCCAACAACCGAGTACATATCTAGGTCACCTGCACGCTTGTACTGGGACAGCCAGTCCACTTTGAACCCTGTGCCACCATGTCTTCACTACTATTGTTACTTGAGCTAGTAAGGTTAAAGGTAGGGTGGATATGCTTACCTGTGGTACACTCACACCTTCATCTGCAATGTAGATGTCCCCTTAGACAGCTTTGAAAATCTCATCCTGAAAAATTTCTGTTTTAGTCACTAAAACCTACCAGTGGAGGCACTTGTTCACCCTTTTCATGATAATGGGGGCGGGGGGAGAAAGTATTTTAATTTCTCATTAGAATAGTGACTCAAAGTAATTGCTAACTGTACTGACCCCACTTTGTTCTAAAACAAGTGTTAAGTATGAAATGACAGACGGACTTTTTGTAGACTTGCGCCTCAGTCTTGCAAAGACTTAGGCCCATGCTTAACATAAAGCATATGGATAAACTCCCTGACTTTCTATTGGTCTTACATAGCTTTCTCTCTGGTCTTCAGTCTTCGTTTGGCTTCCTCTTAAACAGTGTCTTGTTCATTCTTTCTCTTTTCCTCCTGTGTTGCATTATCTCTCTCTAAAAAATACCTCATGTTATAGCTGCTTTTAGCATTTAGTACTTTCTTCATTGTGCGTTCAAATATTGATTCTTCAGTCAATAGGTTACAACATTTTCGTGCTATTATCAGATATGCTCAGTAAGTCAACTGTTGATTTAAAGCTTACCTTTGCAATGTTTGGAACTTACAGCTAATGTTAGAGAGCAAACTTTTTTTAAAATACATGTTAAATTTTGATTCTTTTTATTAACTTTACCAGACCTGTTGTTCCTGTTCTAAATTTCAAATTAGGAGTAGTCTATGATAAAAGAATTGTGTTCTGTCACTTAATTTTAATCACTGGTATAATGTCTTCCGTTTTAGTACTGAGGAATATAACATCTGTTTGTCTCTCTTCCACATATATTTTACTGGAGTTCTGTGCTACTCTTACTGCAGTGGGAATTGGGAGGGAAAGAAGCTACAGGGGTTTGATTGCACTTTTCTGGAAAGCTGAGCATTTCATGCTACTGTACTGGATATATGTCGGTGTCTGTAAATAGCCAGTACTGTGAATCTTAAGGAAGGCTTCCACAGGTGAAAGGCGTATTTGGAGGTTTCAGTATTGTTCTTTCTTAACAGAGTTTGGCAGAGCTAGAAGTACTATGTAACCAGCTCTATGAGGGGACTGATCTAGCACAGCGGATGCAAGCAGAGAAGGTGCTCTTGGAGCTTATTGACAGCCCTGAATGTCTCAGCCAGTGTCAACTTTTACTAGAACAAGGAACCGTAAGTACCTGGGAGAAGTGTAAAGTCTGACAATGTAAATATGCATTTATCAGGAGACCCACATTGGAGGTCCAGGTAATATCAGTGTAAACACACTACATGTGAGATGCTCATCTCTTATAACAAATTGAGTTTTTCCTTCATAAATAAAATTCCACCAAATCTATCTACACACATAAATTGGTATTAGAGGGTGGGCTTTGTGGGACTGACCGTACCTAGCATTAGAAACTAGATGGCCAGAAACAGGGGGAAAACCTAACTATGGGGGAAAATAGATGTAAATGTTAAATGTTGGCCTAATACTTGCAAAAGGTAGGAACCTCACACTTCAGGGGCTTTATGCCACCCATTGCTTAGTATTGCTCCTCAACATGATTTGCTCCAACACTTTTACAGCTAAATCCTTATGCTCTTGCTCCTCCAAGTTACAATGGGACAGGGTAAGTACGGGGTGAAAAGCCTTAAACTATGTTTTCTTGTTGTCTTAGTTTAAACCAGTCCCTTAGCATTATTTCAGTTTTCTTTTTAGAGTACGAGAAGTCCGGTGGCACCTTAAAGACTAACAGATTTATTTGGGCATAAGCTTTCGTGGGTAAAAAAACCACTTCTTCAGATGCAAGGAGAAGTGGGTTTTTTACCAAAGAAAGCTTATGCCCAAATAAATTTGTTAGTCTTTAAGGTGTCACCGGACTCCTCATTGTTTTTGTGGTACAGACTAACACGGCTACCCCTCTGATTTTTAGAGTATTATGTGTTTTTTGTGCTAATATTTTATATACAGATATTTTGTCAGATTTAAAAGGTGGTGGGGGAACCAACCCCGAGTTTAACCATCAGTTCTTGATAATCATTACCGTGTTTTGGAACCATTATGATTTCAGATGATGTGCCTAAGACATGTCCATTATCTGGAAATCATTGACATAGTTGGTAATGCCTTGGAAGAACCTGACAAATCTATTATGTTAATGGATGCGTAAGGAGTTGTTAATTCTGTTTATCATTATGATACAGTTAAGTTATTGCAATAGATGTTGCAAAATGCATTCTCAGTGGGGGGAAATGAAAATATTGAAAGTTAGTATAGCACATTGGTCTGATCCCGTAATCCATACTCCTGAGTAAGGATTACTTATTTGAGGAGTCCCATTCATATGAGGTTGCAGCTGTGGTCTCGTTCATTGAACAACGGTCTGGAGTCAGGACACCTACTACTTTCCATTTCCAGGTCTGCTACTGGCTTTCTTTGACCTTTAGCAAGTCAGTTATCTTCTCTCTGCTTTAATTATCCTCTCTATGAATTGTTATATAAATGTTTACTCAGCTTTGTAAAGTGTTTTGAGATCCTTGGATAAAAGGTGCAAAATATTATTGTTAGAAAAGACTCAATTATTCTGTGTCTTCAGTAAGACTCTGTTGTTCAGGATATGGGAAATACAAGCATAAATATTGTTCTGTTCAATTTTCGGTGCATAGTAATTGCATTACAATCATTAGAATTCCATAATAGTATCAAGTGAAACAAATATAGGAGCTGGTCATGCAAAGATTTACACACGTATTTAATTGTAAGTGTGTGCATAAGTCTTTCCAGGATTGGGGTCATAATGTGAACAAATGTAACAATACAGTTGAGCTACAGAATTGTTATAATAAAGATACAGAAAATTCAGAATTCTAGTAAATTTCCTTGTTCTGTGTGTGTGTGATTGTCTTGAGATTATGTGTAAAACTGATTTAATATGTGGTACATTTTCTCATAGGGTAGGTGAATGGCTTCTATGATTTAATACGTTTTTTCCATCAACCGATGTCAAAATGGTGTTCAACAGCTTTGTTGTTAAGGTGTAGTTTCCATTTGTGTTATTGTGGAAGCAGGGTAGTGGTTCCATAGCTAAGATTATAGTTTGCTGAGGCTTACACTTCAACCAGGAATTAAATCTCTTACATGCATAAAGAATATAATGTATCCAACTATAGCACTTTTTCCTCAGAAATGAATTTTATGAGAATTTTCAAGTAAATCTGTTAATTAGTTTGTTACAATCATTTTAAAATGGCACATCTAACTTGTTTTTGAAAATTTATAGCAAGTAAATTTCTTAACTCTAATCTGTTGTTTTATTTATATTATGTGCATATGCATATAAAACAATGTCTGTCTTTACTAAACCACACAAATATTTTTCAGATGTAATGTGGCTTGTTTAATTCATCTGAGATTATTAAAAATCATAGTGTCAATCTCTAGTGGAAGTGTGTCGCCCAGCCCATAGAGCTAGCTTTAGCATTTATTTTACTTAGCAGTAACACAAGGAAGCCTCCAGTCCTGTATCCTGTAAGACAGTGGCTCTCAACATTTCCAGACTACTGTACCCCTTTTAAGAGTCTCATTTGCCTGACGTACCCCAAGCATGGGCGGTGGATACCATAGGCTGGGGGAGGCTATACCTCCCCAAATTGCCAGGCATGGCCCCACCCAAGCTCTGTCCCCAGCTTCCACTTGGCGCGGCCACTCCAATCTCCCTGTGGGGTGGCCCCAGCTCCGGCCCTCCTCATGCTCTGGGGCTAGGCAGGCTGGGGCTGCATTGCCTGCCCTCCCGCTGTTCTGGGACTGTGGGGGGCTCCCTCCCACTGCTCTGGGGTGGGGGAGCTGCGGCCACATCGCCCGCCCTTCCGCTGCTCTGGGGCTGAAATTTTAGTTTGTACTGACTTTGCTAGTGCTTTTTATATAGCCGGTTGTAAAACTAGGCAAGTATTTAAATGAGTTCATGTACCACTTGAAAGACCTCTGCATACGCATACCCCTGGTTGAGAACCACTGCTGTAAGACATTGGCTTAAGCAAGGGGTAGGCAACCTATGGCACGCGAGCTGATTTTTAGTGGCGCTCACACTGCCTGGGTCCTGGCCACTGGCCCAGGGGGCTCTGCATTTTAATTTAATTTTAAATGAAGCTGCTTAAACATTTTAAAAACCTTATTTACTTTACATACAACAATAGTTTAGTTATATATTATAGACTTATAGAAAGAGATCTTCTAAAAACATTAAAATGTATTACTGGCACGTGAAACCTTAAAGTAGAATGAATAAATGAAGACTCGGCACACCACTTCTGAAAGGTGGCCGTCCGCTGGCTAAGCAGTTAGCATAAGGTTTGAGGCCTATGAACTTTGGCACAGATAAATGGCCCAATGGTCACCCCTAAGTTTTGGGGAATTGGGAATAGTGTTTAAGAGGGAAGTTGGTACATAACATTAGGCAACTGCAGGAATATTAAACTGATACTAGGCTTGGATATTTTAGTATAGAATCGTTGGCAAATACTTAACTACGAATTTGCCTTGACAACAAATTGGCGTATATGGTAATAAGTTGCAATTATTAATATACTAAGCTCTAGGATAAGGGCACCCCAACATTAGTAGGGTAAGGAAACACAAATAAGAAAAAGGGGAGAAATTCCTACTGAATATGCGTTAGGCACAGTGGCGTCAGCGTAACATATTATAAAAGCCTGTATGCTTGGGAATGAGAGATGTATGTAGCTCTTGAGAGTTGCCAGGATGATGGCCACTGGTGATAGTGATGAGGAAGATAATGGCTAATATTTCAGGTTGTTCTGCAAGGGATGGTGTGAGTATATGAGTGTTCAAATGTACATTCTTTATTATTTCTGTCTACCTTGCTGGATTAGAGTATTGGTGACTTTGCTAACTGTATTATTAAACTATTACAGATATAGAAGTGTGAGTATTGTAACCTTGCACACTGGGGTTCCCAACTGACCAGTAATTTTGATAAAACTGAGGTTGATCTTGAGACAAGAATCTGTCAAACCTCAGAGTGTGTTAACTGGAAATTCCTAAGTAATCAATATAATTAATACACAATCCACAGATCAGGCAACAGTGGTTTGAAAGGGTAAAAATTCAAGTACGTAATTAATTTTCTTGGCCAGATTCTGAACCCCAACTCAGCAGTACAAGGCAAGTGTAAAGCTGCACTGGAGGGACAGCTGGGGACTTACCCAACAGAGGTAGTGCAGAAGGGTGGGGAGGGCTAGAAAGGGAGCATGCCAGAGGTGGAGGTAAGCAGGTGCAGATTGCTCTTTCTGATCCGGGGCTGGTGCAGTGCTTCATGTGAGGCCACTGGAACCTTAAAGCAGCCCTATGGCTGTTTTGGCTTCCAGCAGGCCCAAGATCAAGGGAGTAAAAAGGTGGGTTAGAGCCGTGCTTTTCCCACAACACTTTTGTGTAAACAGCTGATAATCTGGCTGTGTGGTTTTTTTTTTTTTTTTTTTTTTTTTTTTTTTTTTTTTACTACTGTATGGTATGGAAGTTCTAAGAATGCAGTTTTAAAATGACGTTTGTGATTAAACTATTAAGTATTGTAGTGCTGGAAGGTTGATGTTAAAATTGTGCATTGCAGTGTGATCTTCAGTTCTTCCATGTGTGCATTTAGAATGATAGTATTGTTGAATTGAAAGTGAGTGTGCTAGAGGGGGTTGGTATAATTGAGTGACACAATGGAAGTGGGCTAATATTTGAAGGACTAGCATTTTGTTAGGCGTGAATGTTGCCTTTTTATGTTTATGCAGTTGTGAAGCAATACCCTTGAGAAAATGACAGAGTGTAAGTGTTGTAATAACAGTTTTGAATGTTGATTTTTGCCAGAGTTATCTTTGACACCCCCAACTCAATTTGTTGAATTAAAGAATATCTTTAAGAAGTTTGATTCCAAGGCCATTACAGTTTTCATAGAGAGATGTCTGGTCTGATCCATGGCATTGCCAGAGGTGTTGCGGATCACATCTCTTGTGTTCTCAGATGAAGAACTTAGTTTACTTTTCAGCCTCGAAGGCTGTAATGAAGCTTATTTTGATCATCATGCACAAAAAACTCAAATGCTAAAGTCATGAGTTTTAAACAAACAAAAGCAAATCAAGACTTCAGATCTTTGCATCCAGGATTCTTGTGACTAAATCTAGGATGTGACAAATTCATCCCTTAGTTATAAAATATCAAATGATTTAAAACCAAAGATTTAAAAAACTCAGCCCGGTAATAAGAATGGGAAAGTGTTGTTAGAAAAGTAGTTCCAATCACAAGGCTACATTTTTTTGAAGGTTGCTGGAGGCGAGGAATGGAAAGATCTTCTCATCTCCTATATCTTGGAATTTTTAGTGATTTTTAAAATGATTATGCTGTATTTATGTTTTTATGTATTTATGTTTAATTTTTAGTATATCAAGTATATAGCCAAATCATTGTCTGACCAACTGTCATCCTACCTGCTCGTTCTGCTTTCTTTTTGCATAATAATAATTTTTAATAAAATGGTATGGTGTTTGTTTCTATAGACATCCTATGCTCAGCTTCTAGCAGCAACATGCCTTTCCAAACTTGTAAGCAGAACAACTCCTTTACCCATTGAACAAAGAATTGACATCAGTAAGTAACTTGCATTATTTCTGTTAAAATAACAGCAAAAAATTGCATCTATATGTTCTAAACATTCATATCACCATAGTACTGATTCCGTGAATGTTCCATTTTGCCATACTTCTGTCCATTTATGTGTAACTATTTTTTTAAAGTGCAGTTGTAGTCAGAGAATGACTCTAAACCTAACACTGTCAGGTTCTGCATTTATTCTCTTCCATATCAAATTTTCTCACTTTCAAAGCCAAAAATAGCTGGATTTTCTAGTTGCCAGAGCTATAAGCTCCTGCTGGGACCTGGAAACCAAGTTAAGTCCTTTCTGTGCTTTATTGGACAAAAGGGAGAGAACGTGGGTGTAAAAGAGAGAGAGCACAGTGCCCTTTCTTGCTGTCCCTTACTCTTGTACAGAGGCCTGACATGATGGAACTCATTTCCTGCTCTTACCAGCTCCTTATTTGATGAACTCACTGATTGTGGGTGCAAACATACATTGTACCCTATTAGGAGTGTAGCAGTGGCTGTGTTCCCCTGCATATAGGAGAATTTTAGGAGGCACCCAGTTTCCCATCTGTAATATGAATATAATAATAGTTGCCATCCTTACCTACCGCACAAGGTGTAGTGAAGGTTAGTGAATGTTTGGAAACGTGAAAATTCCCAGGTATTATTAGTACACCCTCTAATCTCTTATATTTACATGTTACTCCATTTTTTCCCCTTCCGATTAGCTCTTGGCAGTTCTGATAAGCAAGTCAGGGCAGAGTTCACTTCCAGACTTAGGACCCTGCACAAACTTACACATGTGTTTGATTTTAAGGGCGTGACATTAACTTCATTGGGGCTACTAATTAAGCAAGCGTGTAAATCTTAGCAGGACTGAGCTTTGAATAATTAATCATTTTGCACGAGAAACATCTAATATAGATTGGAATTTTCAGTACTGTCAAATGTTGTTTAGACCAGGGATGAGGAGAACACAGAAACATTCTAAAATGTTTCAAACAGGTATTTTGTAAGAGGTCTTAATCTTGTAGAAAAACGTCTCATCAGAGAGGCCTAGGATTGAATGTACATAGAGGAAAGCCCTCCAGAGCAGTATTGAGGCCCCCTACTGAGGAAATATATGGAAGTCTGCAATGCTTCGGCTAGTGTTGTACCTGTTCTGTGGAGAGAGGATTGAATCTACAGGGTTGTGATTCCACCTTTCTTGATGACTAAATTCAGCCTACATGTTGTTTTTCTCCTCGGGAACAAATGAACTTTTGTATATGATAAATCATCCTGCAGGTGTATACAACAGAAATGTCCTTCCCTTCCACTCCCCAGGAAACTGTTCTCTTATTTGAGAGAAGCAAAGGTGAAAAGTTTTCTGCCTTAGGAAATATGCCTAGACAGAACTGAAAGCAGCCTGTACAGGCGCATGCCTGAGAACACTTGTTAATTTCTTTTGTATTTCATAAATGAGGTCTGAAGGCTGCTGTTGCATTTGAGGCAGAGTAATTGATGCCCAGTAGGTGGGACAGAATGAATGATTAAATTGATTAACTAGTCAGAATCCTTGGTATTCACAAACTATTGTCAAATGTATGTTAGAATGATAATTACATGCATACTTTGGTGCAAATAGCTCCAATGTAGTTAATATTTTCCATGACTTAATTTTTTGAAATTAGTGTCTTTATACTAAGCATAAAAAAACTGACATCACATGACCTAGATTCCCACATTTCTATTATAATGGCTCAAGTGTGTTTTTTAAAAAGAATTGTGATGTTGACTAAGCATGTTTCTTTACAGGGAATTATATTCTGAACTACGTAGCCTCTCAACCCAAACTGGCTCCTTTTGTCATCCAGGCCCTTGTTCAGGTCATCGCTAAGATTACAAAATTAGGATGGTTTGAGGTTCAAAAAGATCAGCTCATCTTCAGAGACATTATTGCTGATGTAAAAAAATTTTTACAGGTAAGAAAAATTATCCAATCATGCTGCTACTTAAAATGACATAGTCTTGCATTAAATTCAGCTCTCTTCTCACTTAACGAATAGCTTGCTGAGTGACCCAAAGGGTATTTATATACAGATTAGAAAGGCAGGGACCAGTGCCAAAAAAATTACTTAGGTTGAAGGACCGGAGCAGGCCTGCTACAGGTTTAAGGTTTAGTTTTTAGCAAACTGCCAGGGCTAGAAATAACTGCTTTATTTCATTCTCCATTTTTTCCAAAGGTATAAAACACTTGTTTCTCACCTTGGCAGATTATGAGTTAGCAGACTTTAAAGTCGTGCCATTCTGATTACCATCTTTATTTTTCCCACTTGAATTCTAATAGGGTTTTAGCAGCTATTATCTCAAAAACATGAAGACATGAGTACTGTACTATCTGTAAGGTGGGAATATCATCCTTCAAATGGAATAAAGCATTAACTCTGACTGTAGTGATTATTGCAATATTGGCTGCTACAATTGCGCAAATAGCGTTCAGTTGTACGACCAGTACAAAAAATTTTCAGGACCAGTATGCTTTTCTAAACACTGGTCCTGGATAATGGATCAAAAAGAAAAAGTTTATATATTTGATACAGTGTGGATGCCATTAAAATCTTTACAGTGCTGCCTTTGTGATAACATGTCTGCCATACTCAAGTTTCTTATTAATGGGAATACGGAGCGATACCACCCTAACTGTAACTACTTACAAAGGCATGTGTAAAGATTTTTACTGTGCTGCACAGATTATCTGTTATTTTGTACACACATAAAGTGGTTTTGATAATGACATGGTCAGCATTCCTCCTTTCTCATGGTCACATTAAAATTTTTTTCCTGCATGACCCAAAAAAGCAGAGCTGATTGCTTAAAAAAAAAAAAAAAGAGTGAGTTAGAATGTGTATTCTGTCTCAGTGGGCGTGGAGTCACAATTTGTAAGGGCTCTGCCACTTAGACAGTGGAAGTGGGTAGGTGACTCACTGTTGTGGGGTTGGCGTTGTGGGCTTTCCTTGTCTTGTGACTTGGGTTTAAACACACGAAGTCAGTGGTTCCCAAACTTGTTCCGCTGCTTGTGCAGGGAAAGCCCCTGGCGGGCCGGGCCGGTTTGTTTACCTGCCGCGTCTGCAGGTTCAGCCGATCGCGGCTCCCAGTGGCCACGGTTCGCTGCTCCAGGCCAATGAGAGCTGCTGGAAGCGGTGCGGGCAGAGGGACGGACTGTCTGCTGCTTCCAGCAGCTCCCATTGGCCTGGAGCAGCAAACTGTGGCCACTGGGAGCCACGATCGGCTGAACCCACGGACACGGTAGGTAAATAAACCGGCCCGGCCCACCAGGGGCTTTCCCTGCACAAGCGGCGGAACAAGTTTGGGAACCACTGCACTAGGTCATAATAAGGGAGGGTCACTCACCTCCCCCTCCAGCATTTGGGGCCTTGGCTTGGTTGCTCCTAGCACAAGGCATCTGATTGGACCCAGTATGCCCTAGGGCAGTTAGGGTAGGGCCAGGCAGGGACCAGCATGAAAACCTGTCAGGTGAAACTTGCATAGTTCTCAGGGAAAGGTGAAACCCCCCACTCTGCTACATGAGCAAATTCTTTCCTGACTCTGAAAAACAATGATCTGCAAAGGTCGCCTGGCAGACATTGCCAGAAGCAGTAGCAAATGATCAGGGTGAATGTGGGTTGTTGTGATGCCCTAAATGGGAGTCCTTATGAGCAGTACGGAGGAACCTGCAGGAGGATTACAAATGTCATTGCCTCTTATCTCAGAGACTTAGGTGGAGCTTTGAAAATAAAGAGACTAAAGACAGGTAATACTTTGTATTGGTCGGGTGGCGAATTGGAACGTTGCAGAGTAAGGACTCAATTGTTTTGGTTAATTCCTTCTAAGGTTTGAAGTTAAACAGTTCAATAAGATTGTGGCCAGTGATCTTTAAACTCTAGTGTGGAGAGTTTTATTGGTGCTGCTTGGTCAGTGGCAGAGATATATTCTTGTGTTTTTTCTGCCGGTCTCTAAACGCATCCATAATCCCTAGATTAGGAATAAAATTAAAACTCAGAGTGTAAGAAAATTAGTATCAAAATGCATACATGGAATGGGGCGGAGGGGTTATTTTCTTTTCAGAACTTATTTCCGTAAGTTGATTTGTCTAGATATTTCTGCATTTATTTCCTTAAGGGATGGTAATATGTATTGTTGGTCCAGGACACTGTCTGTGGTGGGGTTCCTGGCTACTAAGCAAGGAAAATAATGGGTGGAATAGTTTCAGTCGTGTTCTCTGCCATTAAGTATCAGATTTATGCTTCATTTGTTTCTCTTTTTCAAAATAATTTGATTATAATATGTAAATGGAATGTTTTGAGCTAAATTGGGAATGACAATAAAAGATGGGCTGTAATATTTATTAAAAACAAATTCTTGAGTAGTATACTCTAGCCTTTTGCAGTTATTTTATAAATGATTGCAGTGTGACTCTGCATTGGGTAGTTCACTAATAATGGAGGCTTAAATACAAAACTTTGCTACTTACGAGATTTCTTTCATTAAATTAAAAATTCCTGTAGAGGAGAAAATAAAGCTATAAATCTACTAGTGAACTGAATTTACTATTGAAATGGAAAAAAACCTAAGCAATAATAGTATATGTTGATAATTAATAAATAGCAGTGTTAGCTATGTGCAGCTTAGTAATCATATGTGAATTTGATCCAGTTTGAATTAGAATGTAATTTACTGTGTAGAGAAGGTGATTAGGAGTCAGGACTCCTGTGTTCTATTCTCAGGTCTTCCACTAACTCTCTCTACCATCTTGCGCAAGTCTATGTTTTAGTTTTTCCCATCTGTAAAATGTGATTAGTATTTTCTTATCATGAGAGGGCTTGTGTATGAATATTTGCAACCTGCTTTGATGTTCTGATATGAAAGACATTAAAGTGTGTAAGTTATTATTCAAGATCTGTTTAAATAAGTACCCTTAGTAATCTGTTCTGTGTTTGTGGAACACTTTTACTTTTTCTGTTTGTAGTACCCATTTTGTTAGTTTGAACAAAAAGCAAAACCAAACCTGTAGAGTGCCACTTGACCAATATCAAGAGTACCACATGAGCAATGCATGTTTAAACAGACAAAATTACAACAGTGACCCTGAAAGAACCTTGCTTCTATGCACTTCCAATACCCACTTTCCAAAAGAGGCTCGTCCTACTCTGGTCCCATCAGGAAAAGCCTGAACATATATGTGGGCCTTGCAGTGTGCTGAGAAGATTGACAAAACTTGGGTCTGTCGGGCAAAAGGGAGGGAAATTAATTCCAGAGTCAAGGACCCTTTTCTGAGAAAACACTGTCACCATACCCTAGATGTATAAATCTTGGGACTATCAGCTTGGGTAATCCAGTTGATCACAAGTGCCAGGTTCTATTGTGTTTTTATTCAAGTGCAAAGTAATACTAAATCATTCCTCATTCCTATGAATAATTTGCTAAAGAGATGTTTGTTTAGTAGTAATTTTACACTATCTTACACTTTTATAGAATGCCTTTCATCTCAAAGCATTCCAAAGAGTTGTTCAATTGTGGGTTACATCCTCTGATATGCTCCTGTGTGGCTCCCATTGAACGGTACTTAATGTATAGAAGAATCACTTCACTGCTAAGATGCAGACACCTGTAGGATGGGGTATGTCAGTCAGGCCAAAACCAGCATGTTGCTTTTCAGTGTAATAGGGAATGTTTGACCAGACCTCAGTGCAAATCTGTACTCTTCTGAAAAGTACCATCTGATCTTTAATCCACCCAGGACACGTTTTTTAAACTCTCATCTAAACTATGTGGGACTCAGTATAGCTATCCTTGGAAGGATAAAGGATTGAATTAACCTTAGAGAAGTGTTTAATAGTGGTATTCCTCTAATGTAGATATTCAGAATATATATTTCTAAACTGAAGATATATAATATAATAATATCCTTAAGTTTTAATGTTTTATGATGAGATTTTGAAAGCCACCTCGGGGATTTGGACTTGCAATTCATACTAGTTTAATGAGAATTGGACATCTAAATCTTGTAGACAACTTTAAAAATCTCAGCCTAAAAATTTAGGTTCACCTAACCTGTTTCTGCTAATATTAGAAATGTCAAGTGTTACATTTTAGATGTATAGATTAGGGAATTTATCTGTTTTGTTCTGTAGGCGACTGTGGACCATTATATCATAGGAGTGATGATCCTTTCAGAACTGACTCAGGAAATGAACCTAGTAAGTATGTATAGTTTTTTCCCTTTTGTACGAGATGAATGTAACACTGCTAAAGCAGTGTGTCAGAGTCCCCCTGCACACTATAGAAGTGCAATTAAAAAACAGGACTTAGACATGGAGGATTTTTTTGTTTTAAAACCCCAGGTGTTTAGAGGACCAAGACTTTTCAATGGGTGGATGTGACCTAAAAGTAGGTTGCCCATCAGCTGCGGGATGGGAAAGGGGAAAACATTGCCACAAATATATATAGCAGTGAAGGCACAGCAACACAAGCTTCAGCTGTACAGCCCACTCAGAACCCTGGGTACATATGTTGCTAGCCCATATCATACATGCTGCCATGTCTTTACTGTTTTTTCGCTGTGCAAACTAGATTAAAGTAAGCATAGGTATGCCTACCCGGGCTGCAATCACGCCTCCAATTGCAGTGTAGACATACCCTTTATCTCATTACCAATCTCAGCAGCTTGCTCTTTGTGTTTTTGTACATAAAGTTCAAAGAAGAATTATCCTGGAGAGTGAATTTTGATTCTGGTGTTCGTGGTTTGGGATGGAAGGTAGGGCTCAAGCTAGAAATGGAGTGTATTGATTAGAGAAAAGGAAAAACACCAAAATTAAAGCAAAGGAAAATGACTTGGTGACCTGACTTGATACAACACTAAAACAGGAACAGTCAAAGTGCAGACCAGCTCTCCCTCTCTTACAGAACTCCACAGTGCAGGAGCAATTTCACATGAGATCCATAGGTGATGTTTTGCAGAGCAGCTGCTGAATATCTCATCACTTGCTTCCGCTTGTTCTTGGTGTTGCTATAGACCTAGTTGGCCAGCATCATGGGCAGGGCATAGGACAAACCAGAAATAATAGGTAATATAGGAAAAAATAGAATAAGAACAACAATGGATAGGAAAGCACAGAATCAGCGGGTATTGGTATTGGTAAGAGAAACCAGGAGGCCTGGACTTCGTACCTGACCGTAGTCTTCATCTGTTGTGACTAAATGACTTGTGCCAGAAATGCCCCTTCACTAGTCTTAAGAGAGAAAAAAGACTTGTTTATTCTTGTGGCCTTATTTTTTTTAGGTTGATTATTCAAGACCTTCAGCGAAACATCGTAAAATAGCTACCTCATTCCGTGACACGTCTTTAAAAGATATTTTGATGCTGGCATGCTCTCTTCTAAAGGAGGTAAGACTGTTTTATAACTGAAGCTAGTATTAAAATGCCTTAAAAGTGAGGCTCTTATATTTTTACTGCTTTAAATTTATGGTAGGTATTACTCTGAGTGGACAAGGTCAGTCTGTACCTAGATGGGTGTTTGCTTACATCAAATTAGAACAGGCACAAGTAACGGATAAAATTGTTGAATTTTTGAGTGCCTGTCCAATTTGTCTATTTGCTTCTTCAGTTATGTTCTGCCTTCCAGAGTAGACAGCATGTATCCTGAGATTTTCTTCTTGTTTCCTATATTGTTTCCCTAGTTTAGTTTTATTTTAGCTTAGTTAGACCTTCTACCTCAGTGTTCCTAAAAAAGGAAGATAAATCCTCTTGATGTGGCAGAGTAGCCTGGTCTGACGAGGGTTTCTGCCTCTCCTGCTAGCCCTGTGAGCCTCTGTGTGGCACTCTGAGGTAGTTCAGACCCCAGCCCCTCCACAGGCTTGACAGCAGGTACTGAGGAGCAGCCTTCAGTAGCCTAAGTCTTTCAGGCTCACGTAGGCTTAAGGGACTCCAAAACTGGGCCTTGCTCTTTGCGTCTTGTCTTCCCTGCTGATCAAGGCCTTCGTTGTGCTTAGGAAGCTGCTGAGCTCTGCTTCTCTTAAGACCAAGCAACTGCTTGCATTTGAGAGTAGTCTATTTTTAAAAACAACACTTGCTTCCCACTCCCTCAGTGCTTTCTTTGGGAGCTGCTGGTTGTTCAGTGCTTGAGAAAATAAAATTATTTATTTAGGTGCTGAAATTTGGACCTAGAAGCCTAACTTTTGGCACACATTTTTTAAATTCTTGTCCACAGCCATTGGGACGTGGATGTTGTTTGCAGTGACTGGGGCTAAAGGTATAATCTTTGGACTGGTGAATATGCTGCCCATGGACATTCAAAAAGCAACAGAGGGTCCTGTGGCACCTTTAAGACTAACAGAGGTATTGGGAGCATAAGCTTCCATGGGTAAGAACCTCACTTCTTCAGATGCAAGATGCATCTGAAGAAGTGAGATTCTTACCTACGAAAGCTAATGCTCCCAATACTTCTGTTAGTCTTAAAGGTGCCACAGGACCCTCTGTTGCTTTTTACAGATTCAGACTAACACGGCTACCTCTCTGATACATGTACATTCAAGGTTTTAAATCAGTGATGGAAATATGCATTCATGGAGAAATCCTGTACTGTCTACAAGAAAGATTAGATACATTCAGAGATATCTAGAACCCCTTTACAGAGGCTACAAACCTGTTGCAGATGGTACAGTGCTATATTAGGGTTCTCTCACCAGGGCCGGCTTTAGGCACCGCAGGGCCCAATTCAAAGGAGCTGCTGTCGAAGTCCCGCCGCTGTCTTCGGCGGCAGCTCAATCGCTGCCGCAGAGGAAGGACCCTCCGCCGAAATGCCACCGAAGACAGCGGCAACGATTGAGCTGCCGTCGAAGACAGCGGCGAGACTTCGGCGGCAGCTCCTTTGGGACGTTGCGGAGCCCGATTCCGGGGAATCGGCTGAATCGCCCTAAAACCGGCCCTGTCTCTCATACACATACCACGCCGCCCTAAAACCGGCCCTGTCTCTCATACACATACCACGCCGCCCTAAAACCGGCCCTGTCTCTCATACACATACCACGCCAAACATTCTCTAGCCTAATTGCCTTCAAGCTCAGCTGAACTAAAGTTAAATTGATACTCCCAAACACTGAAAAGTCTGCACATGTTCAGCACAGCCACCCTTCCAGGTAGTAGTTAATATGTAATAATTAAAACATCTGTATAATGCCAACTTCTCTTCAGGAAACTATAGCATTTACTAACTTATTTAATTGTGCACTAAACTAACATTTATCAAACCACTGGTGTAATTTCTACCCATAAAATGTAAGCACTCACATAAAAGTTGTATAAAAGCTTAGCAGAGTAACAAGTGTAATTGGAAAATAAAAATAAAATAGTGCAAGCTGTTGGTTTCCAAGCTGGGTTCTTTATGGCTCATGCATTGTCACCAGTGATAAAGTTTCAACAATTACAACTCAGTTAACAATTCTGCTGATGGCACAAAATAGATTCCAGCTCCCTCTCCTAGAGTCAAAACCTTTGGTCACTAAATCAACAGATCTGAATCCGAATATAAACCGGGAGCAGATGCACTGAGTAAGAAGGGGCTGCATTTTGATTGCTGTTTTGGCCAGAAAAGTAACTCTTTAAGGGAACAATTTTCCAACCTCCAAGAACAACTTTAGTGACTAATATGTTTGAAGCTCGAAACTCATTGCCTTTATACTATATGTTTATAGTCGTAGTCGGTTGTTTAATTTGTGGTTGTGATGGCTTTCTTTGTAATTATATATTATGGTAATTGCTGTAGTTAGAGAAGGGCCTGTGTAAAACTGTCATCTTACTCAGAATGTATGCTCTTTGTAAGCCTCCAAATCCCATCAGCATACTTCACTGACAAAAGTAAGTGTTTACTCTTGGCTCTGTAGCACTAGCAATGCAGCTGAGGGATAGTGAGTTGTATTGTATTCTGGTTTTATATATCACCAGACTGTTAGCTAAATTTCAGACTGTAGGCTTTGTATTACTGATGATGTTGTAAAACAAGAAGAACCCATTCTGGTTCACACCCCAGAGGAGTTTCTGAAGCTGTTGAATTGTAAAGTGAAAACATATTTGCTCTGGAGTAAACAAGGGAGAATGAGTATGGAACCCCAAATGTAAAATTTAGATACATTCTTCTAAGTTTAACCACACTTTAAAGATTAGGTCTGTATCTTGGTGATGCACAATTTATATACCAATACTGTAGGAAAATGTATCACTTTACTTGCCTTTTTAGAAAGAAGAGAACTGGGTCTTAGAGGAATAAAGTCTAATTTACTTTACCCTTAATGGGCGAAAAACCTTTAAAACTTAAAATTTATATTTAAAAAATTGAAATTTCTCTATGTACTGACAATCTGTTGTAAAGATTTAGAACCAAATATTTTCTGTTTCAAAATTATATTCAATCTGTTGTATACAGACAACTTAATGAAATGTTTTAATTTTTTAAATATAGTTACTGGCCAAACCTTTAAACCTTCAGGATCAACAACAACAAAGTTTAGCAATGCATCTCTTGAAACTTGTCCTCAACTGTCTTAACTTTGACTTCATTGGCAATTCAGCAGATGAGTCCGCAGATGATCTATGCACCGTACAGATCCCAACAAACTGGAGAACAAGTAAGAAAAGATCATAACTGTTAACACTTAAGTGCATTCTACACGTAGTGGAATGTTATCTGTTTGTTTTGATACAGTACATGTAATTATAAAATTATCTAAGATCTTTTCCTGTAAGGTAGTCTTGTTTGCTGATATATTAAACGGGAAACCTCATGTGGCTATTTTATGATTTCTATCTGTAACAGAAACAGTGTCTCTTTCCTTAGTGTACTATACCACATAGCGGTGTACAATTCAAACTGTTCTCTGCAGGTTCTTATACCATGCCCATCACCAAAGTATCTGAGTACAGTAACTCTTCAAGTTGTCCCGGTTAACGTTGTTTCGTTGCTACGTTGCTGATCAGTTAGGGAACATGCTTATTTAAAGTTGTGCAATGCTCCACACTTACATTGTTTGGCTGCCTGCTTTCTCCACAGCTGGCAGCCTCCCTACGCGGCCCCCCTCCCCACAGCGCTTCCTGCCCGCTGGCAGACCCCGCAGATTAGCACTTCCCCCTCCTTCCTCCCCGCCCGCGGCAATCAGCTGGCTTGCAGCGTTTCGGGGGCAGGAGGGAGGGGGAAGGAGCGAGGACTTGGCGTGCAGGCTCCCCCTCCCTCCTCTGCCTCTCTAACGCCGCAAGCCAGCTGATTGTCCTGGGCAGGAGGTCGGGGGGAGGGAGGGAGGAGCCTGCGCGCCGAGTCCTCGCTCCTTCCTCCTCCCTCCTGCCCCCTAAACACCGCAAGCCAGCTTATTGCCCCAGGCAGGAGGGAGGGGGGAGGAGCGAGGACTCATTGTGCAGGCTCCCCCTCCCTCCTCTGCCTCCTGCCAGTGGCAATCAGCTTGCTTATGGCATTTAGAAGGGAGGGGGGAGGAGCGATGACGCAGTGTGGGAAGTAAAGGGGGAGGAGGTGTGGGGGAGAAGAGGCAGGTCAAGGACGGGGCCTTGGGAGAAGGGGGGGAGTGGGTGGGCTGAGGGTTGAGCTCTCTCCTCCTCCCCCTCCCCCCCGGTGCTTGCAGAGTAGTGGAAGCTGCCGCTGCTGTGCAATGTGCTTCTCCTAGCCTACAGCACCTTCAGCCTCCTTGCCTGCCTCATCTCCAGTGCCAGTGGACTGTGCCTGTGTAGGGTAAGGCAGGGGCACCTCCCAACTATAGTACTGTACTGTATGTACTGTGACAGACCCAGACCAGTGGGGTACAGGAGTCTGGTAGAGGGCAAATATACTGGTCACTGGATGAGTAGTTTTCTGTTCCCTGAGTGACCAGAGTAGGGGCTGCACTAGAGTAATCAGGAATCTGCAAAACCAGTTAAGACAGGCAGGCTAATTAGGACACCTGGAGCCAATTAAGAAGAAGCTGCTAGAATCTATTAAGGCAGGCTAATCAGGGCACCTGGGCTTTAAAAAGGAGCTCACTTCAGTTTGTGGTGCGAGTGTGAGGAGCTGGGAGCAAGAGGTGCAAGGAGCTGAGAGGGTGTGCTGCTGGAGGACTGAGGAGCACAAGAGTTATCAGACACCAGGAGGAAGGTCCTGTGGTGAGACTAAGGAAGGTGTTTGGAGGAGGCCATGGGGAAGTAGCCCAGGGAGTTGTAACTGTCATGCAGCTGTTACAGGAGGCACTATAGACAGCTGCAGTCCACAGGGCTCTTTGCTGGAACCTGGAGTAGAGGGTGGGCCTGGGTTCCCCCCAAACCTCCCAATTGACCTGGACTGTGGGTTGTTCCAGAGGGGAAGATCTCTGGCCTGTTCCCCAACCCACATGGTGAATCTCTGAAGCAAGAAAATCCGCCAATAAGCGCAGGACCCACCAAGATAGAGGAGGAACTTTGTCACAGTACAGTATGTTTGTAAACACACAGCATGTATATACTACTCCCTCCTACCCCCCCGCGTAGTATTAAATTGCTTCTTTAAAATTGTTTAAAATGTATATAATGCCTTTTGTCTGGCAAAAATTTTTTCCTTGGAACCTAACCCCCCTATTTACATTAAATCTTATGGGGAAATTGGATTCATTTAAAGTCGCATTTTTCAGGAACATAACTACAACGTTAAGTGAGGAGTTACTGTACCTTGGAGAGCTGCAGTAAGCTGTCTGTGTGTATAATACAGGTCATTTATAGAATCACGTTCCTGGGTATCCATGTGTGAAAGGGCAAGGTCCGACCCACCCCTTCTTCTGTTCTGTCTGTACAGACTATTCGGAGACTTTCAGTTGTTAAACACCACCATATAGTTTATTTACATTTGATCTTACTGGGCCATACGTAACATCATTTATAGCAGCAGGAGGAGAGACAGAAGAGGTGTCTCCACCCAGAGATGCTTCTTGGTTTTGGCTCTCCTAGCCTGTTTTTCCTCCTTGTACCTTCATTTACCCTCTGCTTTAAAGTGCCAGTTAGCTGGTTGGTCCACCCTCCAGCCCATTCTAATCCACTGATTAGGCACAGTCAGGTCCACTGCCTGCGTATGTGAATTAACTGGTGTTTAAGTGATCAGAGTGCTGGCTCAGCTGTTGTTCCCAGAACTTTGTCACACCATGACAAAGTGTTGCATGACTTGTTGTATAGATAATTTTTTTCTTTTGATGTATAGAGTAGATTAATTGTGCTAAAAGAGCATTACAAGGTCTTATAAACTATACATTGTTTGAGCTGAGCTATTTAGTACACTTATATTGATATTTTGTTCTTTAATCAGAATTGTACCTCAGTCTTAGCACTTTTATGAAAAATAAAAACAATTCTGGTGATAGATATTTAATTATTACTGATAAACAGTGGAAAAACATTTTTTTTTCCTCAGTCTTCCTAGAACCAGAGACCTTGGACCTGTTTTTTGATTTGTATCATTCCCTTCCACCAGTGCTGTCGCAGTTGGTAAGTAAAGCTTAGTGATTTACATTATAATAATTACTAAAAACAGTTCTCTTTTGACTATGTACATTTATTAAACATACAGGCTAAATGTTTACTCCCTGTCCATCCCCAGTGACATCTTTGGTGCCACCTGCATATAATTTGGGCCATCCCCTGTAAATGGAGATGTGAAATTACTCTGCATGTTTAATATCTTCTGTAACCTCATGGTCATGATTTGCCATTTGAGATATATAATAAACACACCAAATATGTTAAAAGAACATTATTAAGATTGCAAAGTCAAGCACTCAGAAGTTAGAACATGCTAGAATTAAGGTTGCCTGTGTACCCTTAATTCGACCCTTAATGTGTGTGCGTTATGATACAGTCTTTAATTATGATTATACACTATTTTATCTCCAGGACTGCTGCCTCATTCAGGGCAACCAGTGCTTTGGGGAGGATCACTACCATCAGCTCCCAGTCTTCTTGCCCAACCCAGTCACAGCCTCGCTACCACCAACTACCAGTCACTGTCCCTCTTTCATCCCCTCTTACAGTCCCAATCTCATCCGTCTCCTTTTACCTAGCCTATTTCTTGAACACAGCTGAATTCTGTTTGCTGACACTTGCCCAAAAAAAAAAAATTCCACCTGAGGCAGACAACCAGCATGGGAAAATTTTAGCCAAACAGCTCTTTTTTGAGTTGTGTCCCTATAGGTGTGTAGGTTTGGCAGCTCCCTCTGCGTCTTGGATAAGAGATCTTCTGTAGTAGTGCCTGTTGGGCCTCACATGTGCTCCTCTCCATCTTGCGCCAGGGTCGGCATCTATAATAGAACTGTGCGGTCCAACTGCCTTCAGTTTCTTCTCAACCACCTTTGGTGTGAGACCGAATCCAGAGCAGAGCCCTTCTACTTTTAGAGATATTCTCATTAACTTAGCTTACTTTAGTAGTGATTAGCCATTTTCATAAATTTTCCCGTAAAAAGAAACCAAAACTTTGCTACTCTTCCCTCCCTGTTACCTTACGCTTCCCTGTTTCCCACCCTCCCTGATTGGGAGCTCTCCCCCTCAGGATTATGCTGGGATCCCCCTGATTGAAGAGGTCTCTCTCTTGTTGGTAGGCCTTACCCATAAGTAATGGTCACTCAGAGTGCATCCGCTGCCTCGATGAGGGCCATGTCGCACAGAAGTGCACCCACTGCATTAACTCAACCACCTGGACCCGAAAGGACCGTGAACTCAGACTGAAACTTCTCCTCATGGAGAGTTCTCTACAGCCAGCTTTGGATCCCAGCCCTGATACTTCTCAGGCACGGCTCTCGCACTCGACTCGGTCATCAGCTGATTCCCGCTTGCTGCGGCCATCCGAAAGGAAATCTTCTCTTTCCTGCTCAGGTGGGAAGAAACTGGCCACTACATCACTTTCAAAGGAACCACCTCAGAGAATGCCATCCCCTGCAGGTCAGTAGCCTCCCATCGTCAGGGGTGAGACTTAACGCCCATGACCGTCTGGGTACCTCCAGTACTGGAGTTAAACAGAAGTCCAAGGACTCTAAATGGGCAGGACCACAAGTGGACACGCTGTCTCTTGGGACCGAGAAGCACAGTGAAAGAGCTTCCAAAACGATATCTCCAGCTGCTTGGCTACATGGCAGCAGCCATGTTCATGGTAAAACATGCCGGGTTGCACATGCACTGTCTCCAGACATGGCTATGCACACTACCTCCCAGACACAGACTTCACAAACTCCATTCTATGCATATCAAGATCAAGGACTCACTACACTGGTGGACACAACCCCAAAACATCTGTATGGGGGTCTTTTTTTCTCCAACCAGCAATGTCCCTGATTCTAACAACCAATGCCTCCCTAATCAGCTTGGGAGCACACCTTCAGACCCACATGGAGCAGGGAAGGTGGGCCCCCACATCAACCTTGTAGAGCTGTGAGCGATTCACAATGCATGCTGACATTTCCTACCACGATCAGACACTGGACAGACAATATCACCTGCATATTCTACATCAACAGACAAGGTGGAATGAGGTCCCTCTCCCTATGCTTGGAAGCACTGAAATTGTGTAATTGGTGTATCCAATACGACATCAACATTTCAGCCACATACCTGCCTGGACACCAGAACACTACGGAAGACTCAGTGAGCAGACAGTTCTCACAAGACTGTGAGTGGGAACTAGGCACAAGAGTCCTTCAGTGCATATTCAGCCGCTGGGGATTTCCCTGCATAGATCTCTTTGCCACACCAGAGAACCAAATGCCTTCAGTTCTGCTCACGGATGGGTCTAGGCCATGCCTTCCTCATTACATGGGATGCTCTATGACTTTATGCCTTTCCACATTTTCCCCTCTTGTTTAAGGTACTTCACAAAATACAGGTGGAATGAGCTCAAGTCATCCTTATACCCCCAACATTACTATGACAAACTTGGTATTCTTACCTCTTACGCATGATGGTATGTTCTCTGATCATCCTGCAATTGATTCCACACCTCCTCTTGCAGGATGCGAGCTGAATTCTCCATCCCAATCTATGTCTTGCTCATCTCAAGGCATGGCTCCTTCATGGTTACAGGATTCAGAGATGACCTGTTCAGAGGCAGTAAAAGAGGTTCTCTTAAATAGCAGACATGACATGACACGACTCACTGTACTTACCTCCAAAAATGGGAAAGATTCCAATTCCAGTACACAGCCAATCATGTCTCAGCAATGAACACCCTGTTACCACTCATTCTTGATTATATTCTAGATTTTAAAAGATCAAGCCTATCTACAAGCTCCATGCATATGCACTTGGTCACCATCACAGCATTCCACCCCAAGATAGATGTCTATTCCATATTCACCCACCTGATCATGAAGAGATTCCTTCAAGGCCTTTACACTCACATATGACATCCCACCCAGCCCTGGGATCCCAACCTCATCTTGCACCCTTTCACCAGACTGCTATTTGAGCCCATGGCAACATGATCCTACATTCATCTTTCCATGAAAACAGCATTTCTTGTAGCCATCATGTTAGTCCAATGAGTAGGAGAAATAGGGGCTTTCATGGTATACTCCCCATACACAATTTTTCCAAAGTATGAAGTCATGTTACACACGCATCCAAAATTCCTACCCAAGGTACTATCCTCCTTGCATTTGAACCAACCTATCCACCTTCCCTGTTTCTTCCCAAAGCCACACACCGACCAACAAGAAGCGACTCTACTCACCTTGGATGTTAGGAAAGCTTTAGCCTTTTACCTTGCTAGAACTAAATCTTTCAGACAATCGCCACAGGGAGTGTCTGTATCCAAACAGCATCTTTCCAAGTGGATCACACAGTGCATACACCTTAGTTATCAACTGCACAACCAGCTACCTCCACATGGAAGTCGAGCACATTCCACTTGCTCTGTCTCTACCTTGATTGCCTTTCTCAACAATGTGCCGATCACTGACATTGGCAAAGCAGCCACCTGGGCATCCGCGGACACTTTTAGCTAACACTATGCAATTATCCATGACACAGCATCAGATGCCCTACTAGGATGCACTGTCCTCTCCTCCTTATTAGACGCCACTCCGAAGCCCCAGCCTTCCATCTACGGGTACTGCTCTACAGTCACCTACAGTGTCCATAGGGACACTACTCAAAGAAGAAGAGAAGGTTACTCACCCTGTGCAGTAACTAGCTTCTCCGAGATGTGAGTTCTTATGAGTGCTCCACTACCCGCCCTCCTCCTCTTCCTGCTTCGGAGCTCAAAGATAAGCTCTATGTGAGAGAAGGAACTGAGGGCAGTTGGATCTCACATTTCTATATATAGATGCTGCCCATGGCACGAGACAGGGAGGAGCATATGCGGCCCAATGGGCACTGCTATCGAAAATCTCCAATCCCAGGCGCAAGGGGTGCTGCGGTACCTACAGTGGAGAAACCATAGGGAGACACATCTCAAAGAACCTCAATTAATGCATAGGGTGAATAACCTTAGAATCATAGAATATCAGGGTTTGAAGAGATCTCAAGAGGTCATCTAGTCCAACCCCCTGCTCAAAACAGGACTAATCCCCAACTAAATCATCCCAGCCAGTGATTTGTCAAGCCTGACCTTAAAAACCTCTAAGGAAGGAGATTCCACCACCTCCCTAGGTAAGCCATTCCAGTGCTTCACCACCCTCCTAGTGAAAAAGATTTTCCTAATATCCAACCTAAACCTCCCCCACTGCAACTTGAGACCATTACTCCTTGTTCTGCCATCTGGTACCACTGAAAACAGTCTAAATCCATCGTCTTTGGAACCCCCTTTCAGGTAGTTGAAAGCAGCTATCAAATGCCCAAAACTACTTATACAGCCCAAAATGCCGTTAGCCTTCTTGGCAACAAGGGCACACCGTTGACTCATATCCAACTTCTCATCCCCTGTAACTCCTAGGTCCTTTTCTGCAGAACTGCTGCCTAGCCATTCGGTCCCTATCCAGGGGTAGGCAACCTGTGGCACTCATACTGCCCGGGTCCTCGCCACCAGTCCTGGGGGCTCTGCATTTTAATTTAATTTTAAATGAAGCTTCTTAAACATTGTAAAAACCTTATTTACTTTTCATACAACAATAGTTTAGTTATATATTATAGACTTATAGAAAGAGATCTTCTAAAACATTAAAATGTATTACTGGCACGCAAAACCTTAAATTAGAGTGAATAAATGAAGACTCGGCACACCACTTCTGAAAGGTTGCCAACCCCTGCCCTAGTCTATAGCAGTGCATGGGATTCTTCCGTCCTAAGTGCAGGACTCTGCACTTTTCCTTGTTGAACCTCATCAGATTTCTTTTGACCCAATCCTCTAATTTGTCTAGGTCCGTCTGTATCCTATCCCTACCCTCCAGCGTATCTACCAGTCCTCCCAGTTTAGTGTCATCTGCAAACTTGCTGAGGGTGCAGTCCATGCCATCCTCCAGATCATTAATGAAGATATTCAACAAAACCGGCCGCAGGACCAACCCTTGGGACACTCCGCTTGATACTGGCTGCCAACTAGACATGGAGCCACTGATCAGTACTCGTTGAGCCCAACGATCTAGCAAGCTTTCTATCCACCTTATAGTCAATTCATCCAACCCATACTTCTTTAACTTGCCGGCACGAATACTGTGGGAGACCATATCAAAAGCTTTGCTAAAGTCAAGGAATAACACGTCCACTTCTTTCCCCTCATCCACAGAGCCAGTTATCTCGTCATAGAAGGCAATTAGGTTAGTCAGGCATGACTTGCCCTTGGTGAATCCATGCTGACTGTTCCTGATCACTTTCCTCTCCTCCAAGTGCTTCAGAATTGATTCCTTGAGGACCTGCTCCATTATTTTTCCAGGGCCTGAGGTGAGGCTGACTGGCCTGTAGTTCCCTGGATCCTCCTCCTTCTCTTTTTTTTTAAAGATGGGCACTACATTAGCCTTTTTCCAGTCATCCAGGACCTCCCCTGATCACCATGAGTTTTCAAAGATAATGGCCAATGGCTCTGCAATCACATCCGCCAACTCCTTTAGCACCCTCGGATGCAGCGCATCTGGCCTCATGGACTTGTGCTCATCCAGCTTTTCTAAATAGTCCTGAACCACTTCTTTCTCCACAGAGGGCTGGTCACCTCTTCCCCATGCTATGCTGCCCAGTGTAGTAGTCCAGGAGCTGACTTTGTTGGTGAAGACAGGGGCAAAAAAAGTATTGAGTACATTAGCTTTTTCCACATCCTCTGTCACTAGGTTGCCTCCCTCATTCAGTAAGGGGCCCACACTTTCCTTGACCTTTTTCTTGTTGCTAACATACCTGAAGAAACCCTTCTTGTTACTCTTAACATCTCTTGTTGGTTGCAAGGCCAAGTGCGATTTGGTCTTCCTGATTTCACTCCTGCATGCCTGAGCAATATTTTTATACTTCTCCCTGGTCATTTGTCCAATCTTTCACTTCTTGTAAGCTTCTTTTTTGTGTTTAAGATCAGCAAGGATTTCACTGTTAAGCCAAGCTGGTCGCCTGCCATATTTACTATTCGTTCTACACATCGGGATGTTTTTTTCCTGCAACCTCAATAAGGATTCTTTAAAGTACAGCCAGCTCTCCTGGACTCCTTTTCCCCTCATGTTATTCTCCCAGGGGATCCTTCCCGTCAGTTCCCTGAGGGAGTCAAAATCTTTTTTTCTGAAGTCTAGGATCCGTATTCTGCTGCTTTCCTCTCTTCCTTGTGTCAGGATCTTGAACTTGACCATCTCAGGGTCACTGCCTCCCAGGTTCCCATCCACTTTTGCTTCCCCTACTAATTCCTCCTTGTTTGTGAGTAGCAGGTCAAGAAGAGCTCTGCCCCTAGTTGGTTCTTCCAGCACTTGCACCAGGAAATTGTCCCCTACACTTTCCAAAAACTTCCTGGCTTGTCTGTGCACCGCTGGATTGCTCTCCCAGAAGATATCAGGGTGATTGAAGTCTCCCATGAGAACCAGGGTCTGTGATCTAGTAACTTCTGTTAGTTGCCGGAAGAAAGCCTCGTCCGCCTCATCCCCCTGGTCTGGTGGTCTATAGCAGACTCTCACCATGACATCACTCTTTTTGCTCACAGCTCTAAACTTAATCCAGAGACTCTCAGGTTTTTCTGCAGTTTCATACGGGAGCTCTGAGCAGTCATACTGCTCTCTTACATACAGTGCAACTCCCCCACCTTTTCTGCCCTGCCTGTCCTTCCTGAACAGTTTATATCCATCCATGACAGTACTCCAGTCATGTGAGTTATCCCACCAAGTCTCTGTTATTCCAATCACATCATAATTCCTTGGCAGTTATTATATGGAATGGAAAAAATGGTCTTATAATGGGAGGTGTTGAGCAACCTGAATAGTAAGCGGTGCAACAGCCCTGGGAAGAATCCTTCCAAGTAAGGGAAGACGACTGGTCAGGCAGCAGAGATTTGCTTTTTTAATTTTACAATTATTTTATTAAAAAACAACAGAAACAACAACAATGAGGAGTACTTGTGGCACTTTATGCCCAAATAAATTTGTTAGTCTATAAGCTTTCGTGGGCTAAAACCCAGATGTATGGAGTGGAAAATACAGTAGGAAGATATATATAGCAGTACATGAAAAGATGAAAGTTGCCTTACCCAGTGGGGGGTCGAGACAAATCAATTAAAGTGGGCTATTATCAACAGGATGAAAAATCACTTTTGTAGTGGTAATCAGGGTGGCTCATTTCAAACAGTTAACAAGAAGGTGCGAGTAACAGTAGGGGCAAATTAGCATGAGGAAATTAGTTTTTTTTAGTTCTTGTAGTGATTAACATGGTTAGTGTACAGACTAACACAGCTACCACTCTGAAACCTTTCTTTTTTTAGGCACTTTCCTGTTTGGTTCAGTTTGCTTCTACAAGAAGATCTTTATTTAGCAATCCAGAACGTGCCAAATATCTTGGGAATCTAATCAAAGGAGTGAAAAGAATCCTTGAAAATCCTCAGGTATTTTTGTTTTTTAAATTCTTTGCAAATGTTAAAATTATTTGTGAATTTCTATGCCCTGTCACAACCCTGTTGCCTCTCTTCATCCCTCATGACCGTCTTCCAGAGTCCTTTCTTTAAACTTCCGTCCTTCTCCTTTCTTAACCAGAAATCATTTTGGGACACAGTTCATACAAAATAAGCTATGCACAACAAAGCTGTCATCTGTTAAATTAACAATGTTTGAAGAGGTGTTATGCCCTTGTCTTGGCCATGTAGGAATAAAGACAAGAGGCAGTGGAGGTGGTTTAATTAGGCTGCACCTTTTATTCACACAACGTATCTGGAAATACCTGGCAATAAATTGTACAGTGCTGGTCATCATTCTTTCCTTAATTGTTTCCAGTTATTTGGGAGGGCTGCCATCAGCCCTTCTTCCCAACCCGGTCCCAGCCCGCCTGTAGCTGAGACCCCACTGCCTTCCCCTCATGTGAAGGTTAAGGGGGACTGAAAAATGGGGGCGGGGGGGAAGGGTTGTTTTCCTGCTATACCAGACATTACAAGTCCCAACGTCCCTTTCTCCAGCTTCCCTTAGAAGATGCCTCCCTAAATCCACTTCCAACTCCTGTTTATCTCCTCTGTAATGAGTACCTGCACTCGACATTGGCCACACTTACTGCTTATTTAATTGTGACATCTTGACCTAACCACCTTACCTATCTCATGAGCTGACTTGCTGTGGGGAAGGCTAAAACACTCTACTCTGCCACAGCTAATCTGGCAGTGAAGAAAAAATTCCTCCCCAGCACCAAATGAAAAAGGGGCTAGCACAAGCCCACAACCGATCATAAAACCTTGTTCTGCTCTGATCCCATGAGTGGGAAGGTGGGTGTTGCTAATCAGGGATTGAGAGAGAGCAAGAGAATTCTTTCTGGAATGCATGGGTATAAATACCCTGTTCCTTCCCTGGTGCATATCGGTGTGAGTGACCATCCCTGGTCCAGCCACTTCCTGTACCCCCCTTGACTCCACTGAGGGAAATGGGTCCCCCTCTTCCTCCCTATCGTCACCCAAATACCGTAGGGACCCTTAAAGGATCCCTGTCCTCTTTTTTCCTACTGCCCAAAGAGTCAGTTCATTCAGTTGCTGTGAGCATATTAGGTTAGTCTGGTGATTTTAAAAAACTTTGTTTCTTGTGTAATTTTAGGGTTTATCTGATCCAGGTAACTACCATGAATTCTGTCGTTTTTTGGCTCGACTAAAGACAAACTACCAGTTGGGAGAACTAGTAATGGTGAAGGATTACTCAGAGGTTATCCGATTGATAGCCAATTTCACTATTACTAGTTTACAGGTAAGGATATATACAGCCTTAAATCCTTGACAGACGTGGGATTTGGTTTTTGGGATTTTTTTGTTTTGGGGTTCGGTTTGTATTCAACTGATGTTATTTTACTTGAAAATGTACTTTGTTCCACGTTTGGCAGTAATGTAACTTGGTAAACTCTTCAGCCCTGGGTTCATGTCTTCCTATGTGTTTGTGCTAAAGTGTCTAGTACAGGGGTGGCCAAAATTATTGACTCTCTGAGCTGCATATGACAATCTTCAGATGTTTGAGAGCCCCCGGGAGGCGCCTGATGAGGCTTGGGGCTTCAGTCATGTGGGGAGAGGGGTGTCAGGGCTTCAGCTCTGCTCCCGCTGAAGCCCTGAGCCCTGGCAGGTGCGCCTGAAGCCCCGAGACCCCCTCCCTGCTAGACAGAAACCAGAGGTGATGCGTGGGAGGAGGCACAGGGGTCACATGCCTCCCGCCACCAGATTTTTGCCAGGGTTTGATCACATGGTGCCACTGGCCCTCTCTCTGTACAGCAGCTGCTAGAGCCAGCAAGCTGGAAGCTGCGGCCCTGGGGAGAGACAGAGGAGCTAAAGCAGCGGCCCTCCCTGCAGCTCCCAATTCTTTGCATTTGCCTCTTCACAAGGAGCTAACACCTGGGAGCTGCAGGGAGGGCCCACTGAGGGTAAGACGGGGCTGTGACGCCAGCTGTTGTGGGAGGAACCTTTAAATTGTACCTCCCCCCCACTCTGAGCAGGCACCAGTCGTCTCACACAGAAGCTCCTAGATCTACCATCCCACTGCTAGGCAGAAGCCCTGAGGGCCCCCCCCCCCCCGCCTCCAGTCTGGTAGGCAGAGAATGGGGGGAGGGGTGTCCACAAGCTGCACTTTAACTGTAAAAACAGCCAGATGTGGCTCACGAGCTGCTGTTTGGCCACCCCTAGTCTAGTATAATTCAGTGGGGCCTTGATTCTGATTGGGGTATTCGAGCACTTCCTAAACGTAAATAATACTAGTAGTAAAGATAAGATTTGTATATTCATAAATTTTCACACTGGGATAAGATATGCTCTAATTAAAATTACATTTGTTTCTTTGTAGCACTGGGAGTTTGCTCCAAACAGTGTTCACTATCTGCTAACTCTGTGGCAGAGAATGGTAGCATCGGTACCTTTTGTGAAATCAACAGAACCACACCTCTTAGATACATATGCACCAGAGATCACAAAAGCATACATTACTTCGAGATTGGAATCTGTTCCTGTAGTTATAAGGTAAACCTTCTTCAGCATAAATAGAGCTTTGCAGTTTTAGAGCACTGATTAGCTGGTACATTGTTCTTTCTGTGGTGCTTTTGTTTTAAAATCAATAAAACGTAATGGCATTTTTCTCACGTCAGTTACGTTAAATTATATTCATTGATGTTAGTAGTCGCTCCTGTTTTACACTGTTGTGAGATCAGAATTTGGCCCAGTGTCTTAAAAGCAAAAGCAAAAATAAAACTTGAGTTCAAGTTGCTTTTTTTTCCAGAGCCCCCTTATTTTATAAAAAGATCCTTGCCCGTTATAATCCAGTATCTAAAATATTTTTGATGGTGAGCCTCTTCTGCCATTTATGCCATCAGAGCAGGAGTTTCCTAGGGTCCCTCACTACATCAGCAAAGGAAGGCAGCAAAAGGAATCCCACCTGTTAATGAAAAGGTAGGAGAGAGCAGCACAAGATGAGGTGGCAGAATTATTTTAAAGTGTGATTCTGCTTTGAAAAAGGACTGTAAAGAGGTCCCTTTTTACTCAGCACATCTGCTCTCTGTTGTATTCGAAGTTGTAGTTGCTCATTTTAATATAAAAAATAAGCTATGAGCTGTTTTTAAATATATATATATATATATATATATATATAATTTATTCCTCTGTTCTCCACAGGGCTAATACAGCTAGGAGAGAGTGAGTTGGATTCTATTCCATTTCACATATCATCAACAAAATTGCTAACTAAGTTCCACTTGCAGAATCTCTTTTGTTGTTGATGTGTGAACTGGAAGGAAGCCCGCTTTACTTTGCAGGGCTTGCAGTTAGGCAAAAAAACTTTTTACTCGTAAACTGAGCATATTCTATCCATAACTAACTCTCTCACACACAAAAAAATGAAACACCAGTATACGTTTTCTATATTCACTTTTCAGAGAATAACTGTACTTTTAAAAAAATTGAATAAAAGGGTTGGTTAACATATTTCTGTACTAAATGCCATGACAGCTTGGTTAATGAGATACAAATCTGTGCTGATTCCGTATTATTTTTGCTTTGAAGTACACGTTTAAGTGACTACTACCTTCATTTGCTACATAGATTTATGCTTATTGTCGCAGCTAGTAATTTTATTTACTGACTTGACGGTTTATAACCAAAATCCCTTTTATATTTTAGACAAATTTACTATATGATCACAGCAAATAAAACACCCAAAGAAAAAATGTGTTTTGAATGACTAAAAATGTTTAATACTTCTTCAGGGGTCTCTATGCATTCCCACTTGCAGGATCTAGTTCTTCTAGTGTCAAGCTGGGAAACTGTATAATTAAGCTTTGTCTCCTGTGGGGTGCAGTAGTGCTCTCATGCTAGGATGTTGTCATCATGTCAGTCTGTATGAGGAAGATCACTACCTCAGCCATCTCAGTTCCTTTGCTGCAAGACCTAAGTGAAACTACTTCTCAAGTCAGCAAGCATGTTAGCCTATCCTTTTATAGTGAGTCAGTCAGTCATATTAAAGTTAGAATAGATGGGGCCACTTGCCTTGGATTATCCCCTAGGCTGTGTCAGGTCCTGAACTCCATATGGGGTTGAAAAGATGTGCCACCTGCTCAACCATCTTTCCAGAGACAGATGAACATGTATGGTGCCTACTGTGCCTGGGACAGGCTCATAGTCTCCCAAGAGACAGATTGCTGCACTATCTCTTCTCAGATGAGGAGGAATAGAAAGTTATTACGGCAGGTGCACTTGGCTTCCTTGGACTATCCTAGCATTCCTTTGGGAGTTTTGAGGTCCACCTCTTTGCTGAGGTCTTCTGTAAAAAGATCTGAGATGAATTTTGCTGCCCCAGCTTCATTGCTCCCCTCATTGTCAGGCCTTCCTGAGGCAAACGCTTACTTGGGCTGAGTCTCCTGGTTGGTACTGTCCAGTGCTGCATGCTCCATCCAAACAGGACTGCTCTGGTACTGCAGTCTTTGTTGGCACCAAAAATTTCCTCAGTGCTCTCCCAGTCAGCACTAGTCAACATCACTATTGAGAGACAGGCTTCCAGATCTCCTCATGATCCTGTTTCAGGGAAGAGAAAAGAGGAGAAAGCATTCTGATCTGTGAAAGGAGCCTAAGGAGAAAAGAAAAGGAGGCATTGTCTCCTCTACTGATGCATGTCCGCTGTGGAGACTGCTTACCTGTTTTGACATCACTCTTGGCACACCCACTAGCTGTACATCTAACAGTGGAGAAGGAGAACAGACAGGCAGACATCCTCAGCAGGCAATCTTACAACCAACATGAATGGTCCCTAAATGAGGTAGTATCCTCATTATTATTCAGGTATAATCAACCACGAATGCCCAGTGTCCTCTACTGGCACCAATGGTCACAGAGATAAGAAATCTTTATCGGATGCATTGCTGCTGAATTGGAGCAGTCCTTTCATAGCCTTCCTTAGATACCCAGAGTCATAAGGAAAATCAGAGAGGACAGAGCCAACATCATACTGCTAGCACAAATGTGGCTGTGGCAGTACTGGCACACTGTTCTGTCCAGAGAACTGTTGGTTCAGCTTCCGTTATGCCCTGACCTCCTTTCTCAATGTCAAGGGTGGTTTTTTTCATTTATGGCCGCTGCACCCATTATAGCGTTACATAAAGAAGTCATTTTGAGACCTCACCTCAGCTTTATATCTGCGGTGGTGTCAAATTTTCATCTGTCCCATTACATCTCCCTTCCTGTTTTGTTCCTCAGTTCCCATCTGTGCTTAGATGTTGAGCTTTGTTACTCCTTAGCCAAATAAACAGTATCTCTTGGCTTAAAGATGTATTCTGCTAAGGCCAGAGCTGCCTCTGTAGCTGTCTGAGACTGTAGATGTCTGAGACTGCTATTGTTGAGACTTGCAAAGCAGCAATATGGAGTTCTGCTTATTCTTTCATCAAGCATTGTTCGTTGGACTTGGCTTTGGGAATCTAATGCTCAGTTTTGTAAGGCATTATCTTAGCCCATTTTTGCCTAGAATGTCTTGTTCACCATCCTCTAATAGGAGCACTACTTGCTACTTTCTCATAAGTAGAAATGCATTGAGGCCCTTGAAGAAGAAAGCGGGATTATTTACTAGTAACCATTTTTCTTCAAGAGTTATCTCTGTGCATTCACATTGCTTATCTGCCTTTCCCCTCTGCCTCTGAGTTCGTTGTATTTCAGGACTCTGTAGGCTCGGGAGAAGGATGGAGGTGGTTGGGATGTGTATGATCCTTTATATAGATTATATAGTTTAAGACAACGATGACATTCCAGCATGAGAATGCTAATGGACTGCCCAGAGGACACAACTAGGCTATACAGTCCTGTAGCTTGATGCTGGAGATGCTAGTTATCACGGATGTGAATGCACAGAGGCGACTCTTAAAGAACAATAGTTTTTAGTAAGTAACCCCTATTTTATGTGTATTGCAGAGATGGTTTGGAAGATCCTCTGGATGATACAGCTACTGTATTTCAGCAGCTGGAGCAACTCTGCACAGTCAGCAGGTGTGAATATGAAAAGACCTGTGCACTTCTTGTACAGTTGTTTGACCAAAATGCACAAAACTACCAAAAGCTATTGCATTCTTCTAGTAGGAATCCACTAGAAATCACAGTCCAAGAAGGTTAGTATTTATTTCATTTATGATTGAGACTGCATTGTTCTCTGTTATGTGGACTTGAAATGATGCAAAATTATCCATCTGTGTATGAGAGGGAAGTGTGATCAAGTGGTCTGAATACATGTCTGGAAAGTGGTAACTCTTGAGTTCTAACCCAATTAGAAGGCAGTGGGAGCTGTGAGAACCCATCACTTCTGAAAACCAGGCTTTACATTTCTCAAGTTGGATACCTGAAAACTGAGGGACCGAAACTTGACAGCCACTTTTGAAAATGTAGGCCTTAACTTCTCTGATTTGGCTGCCCCATCTGTAAAATAAATACACTAATTATCCTTACTTCCCTCTGAGTTTTGTGAGGATTAATTACTAGTATTGGAAAAGCAACTTCGCTATAAAGAGATAATGTATGTAAATTGTACAATATTCTGTCCTATGTAATTTTATTACATAGATTAATTATTCCTATCTGTGCCTTGTTTAACTTGATCATGTAAATGACTAACTCTTTCCTAGTGTAGCTGTTTTATAGTTATTGTATCTTTATATGACTGAATTGAGTTTTTTCCCCCATACAGCTGTTCTTTTACAGGTGAAATATTTTGGATCGGATATTGCCATTCATACTGCTGCTTTTTGTTGACATATTGAAAATGCGGCGTTAAATGTGGGGGCCATTTTATTCTAACTTATATAATTCATGTGGTCTGACTTTCTCTTACTTCCCTTCCGTGTATGCACCTGTCACTTCCCCTTTGTGGTCCATTAGCAAACTTGCACTGAAAGGCAGTTTTCTGTTCTCCAGCTGCAGTCTGTATTTCACTGCTATTGTTGGATTCTTCTACGCATAGAGTCAAAGGGGAATGGTCAGTTAAAGTAATGCAGGAAGGTTCCATGGGTCGATACTTGGGCATAAGAGAAAGTTTGGTGCAGTTTAATTCTGTATTACTCCTTGCAGAAGAATTCAGTTTCTTTTCTGCAAACTAAACACTTCTGTTCATGCTGAACAATAAATGTTATATCCCTTAGTTATACATACTTTAATTTAGATGTTTAATGGCTTTTAATGTTACAAAATAAGTTAATATTATATTAAGATCTCATTTTATTATATTGTCTTGCTCTCTGTATCGATGGTGATGCGGTCATGGTTTACTAAAACAATAATCCCCAAGAAATGGGTCATTAACAGTAGTTAACGATTACTTGTGATCTATGGTAATGACTGATTTCTTTGGGATTATTGCTGTTATAAACCATAATTACAGATTATTACAGCAATAATTATTTTGCCAAAGAAAAAAATGTAGTCTAGCTAAGCAGCTGCAAAAGCAAGTGCCCTGAACATTTCATATAGTTGAAGTAGAGAGGAACAGGGAAAACTGTAATGGTAAACTGGTTCTGTGTTAAGAGTTGAAATTCTGCTTTCCACAAATGTGACTGGAGAGAAAGAGTCATCAGAAAAATAGCCTTTGTTTAAATCTGAGCTCCTTCCATAAGTGTCAGAGTAACTAGTTTTATGTTTAAATACAAATTGTTGACAAGAGTGTGTGGTTCAAAATAGTGGCTCTGCTGTTTGAACCATGCAGCTCTGAAAAGCAGCTGCTGTTTGCTGCAGTCTTTTGAAATGGCCACTCTTTATTGGGTGGCTTAAGCCTTTCAAGTCACTGGAGCACCTGCTATTGATTTGGTCATTTTAGCTATGCAGTCCTCTGGTGCTGCTGCTTCTAGATTGGGTAATCCCTGCCCCACTTTAAATTAGCTGCTATATGTTGTGTAATTGCGGAATATTTTTGTGCCTGGATGTGTCTTTTTTATTTGGTAGTGGTGTCTTTTTTTTTTGGTGTGGAGAGGCTTCTTGAGAACCACAAATCTAGTAAGTTATTGGGATGGTCTGAATACTCTCTGGAACCCTTCTTAATGATAACAATAAATAATTTATAATAGAATTATATTCAAATTCTCATAACATTCCTGTGAAATAGGTAGGCATTCTCTTTTTTTTTTTTTTAAACAGATGAATAAATTGAGACAGAAAAATTAAGGCCAAATTTTCAAAAGCATTCAGTAATTATGGTTGCCTCAGTTGTTGCATGTGCAATTTGAGATGTCAAATGTCTGATTTTATTTTTTCAGTGTTGCTGTTCAACTGAAGTGTCTATTTACTTCAGCAGTGTGCAGCACATAAGAAAATTAGGCTGGAGGTGTATCAGGCACCCAAAATCAGTGTTCACTGCTGAAAATTTTGACGTAAGCTACTTGTTTAAAGTCTCACTTAGGGTATGTCTAGTTGCAGTGTAGACATACCCAAAGAGTCCAAATAGAGCTGAGTTTAGTGCTAAGGAGCTTCTTGTTCAAATAGCTGGTCTCATGTTCAAACAGCGGGTCATGCTGCCTTTCTAGAGAGGGGCTCTCGTGCAGTGCGTATTTTACCTTCATCATTCTTAGAAACTTGTAAATAAAATATTTTTCATCGCAATGTTTGGCCATTTGGCAAACATCTTATTTTTTTGCTGCTCCCTTGAATTAGCTCGCTTTTGTAATCATCTTTCTCTGGCTGTGCATTAGCCCCATGCCATCAGTGATGAGTTCAGAAAGTATTTCACAGTCTTTGGAACACAGTTGTCCCCATAGGTGATTAATAGATACCTCCTTCATTGATTCACTAATGTTCTGTATAATTTCATACAATACAGTTGGTCAATGTATGATACCACATAGCTTTTTAAAAAACAGATTATCTGGAATCCAGGGGATGTTATCTCGGATTATATATTTTTAGACATTGGCTAGGTGTAAGTGCCTTAACAGGTTAATAGTTCTCCTTTTTAATTTAAATGTTTCCACAACCATCACAGAAAATCTCATAGATTTTAAGGCGAGAAGAGACCATTAGTCTGACCTCCTGTATGTCAGATTGTAGAATTTCACCCAGTACCTCCTGTATACTGCTCAATGAGTGCCAAATCAGCCTGTGATAGAATCACAAAAATAACACTTATTTCAAAACTACATGTTTGACTTAGTGTGAGGAGTTAATTTTATAATTTATTGGAATAGAAAAAGATACTAACATTTGATACTGTTACTTCAGATTGTTTAGGTACATACTGCAAAATCTTTGCAAAGAATCATTCCCCCTGTGGTCTTCAGTCAGAGGTCCCCTCTGCCAGTGGGTCTGAGGTCATCTGAATCAATCACATCACATCTTTCCTCAAGTTCACAGAGGACATATTGAAGGTCCAGGATAGGCACATGGGAAGGGGATGAGGGTTGGGGTACAGATGATGGGGCTCCAAGGGCAGCTACTATCTGGCTGCATTGTATGAAAGAATGTGTAAGGCTAGGGATTAAAGATAAGTGAAGAGAGACAGTGCCTCCATACTTTTTTATCTTGGGGGTGTGGGGCAAACCACCATTTCCTTGACCAAAGAATTTTGAGGAAACTCTGTACTGGAGAGGCAGAAATGGGGAATTGCGAAGAAGTGATGGGGCTGAGGAAATGGCCCAGTGAAGGTCTCAGATATCTAGTGAATTTTAAAGTAGGTGTCATCAACGTCTCTCCAAAACTGTAAAATTGTTTATTAATGTTCCTTTGTGCCTTAGAAGTAAAAGTGAACATTAGCGTATGTATCACTAAGCTTTATCTGCTGGTGATTTCAAATTCTATTGCAAAAGTTTTTGCAAGATAGTTAAAATATAGATCAGAATGCTCTGTTATAAATACTTGTATTGAAAATCATGTCCCCCTTATTTGCATTCTGTGGTACATTTTAGAATCTATTTTATCATTGCTTGTGTTCTTCCCATTTCATTATTATCACAGAGTTTAAATGCAGGGCCTGATTTTGTTATTGTTTACATCAGAGAAACGCCACTAATTGAAATGGAGTTATCCCTGATTTACACCAGTGTGAGAAATCAGGATCCAACCTTTAAGGCATAGGTGTGTACCTCAGAAAGATTTAGCTGAATGGGCTTGGGCAGCAAAAATTCATTGCCCTTCAGTTCTATACTTTCAGAATGTGTCACTGTAAAACTTGGGGGAAATTAAGTGAAGCTTAGTGGTGTATACAAATGAAGAATTCAGCAAAGAATGTGAAACAAATTTTAAACACTAACATTTTTGCAAATTAGAACATGCTATACATATATCAAAATCTCTATTATACATTTCTTAGAATATTTTTTCTCTATACTTGCATACTTTTGGGTAATGTGTTAAGTCATGAAGAGATTTAGGATCCTTCCAGAAAGACAGAACAAACAAATCTGAAAAGTCTGTCTGTCATTCTCTCTCTCTCTCTCTCTTTCTCTCATATTTTATCTGTTCCTTTAAGATAAAATATAATATTTTGCCCTCAGTCTCTACATAGAAATGTCATGAAGGACAGTATGTGACCATTAGTATGTTGTTTAAAAGGAAAATATTGCCGTGTTCATGTATCTAGGTTTTCCTTGGCATTCAATATTGAAACATGTTTTGGTCAAATCTAAGTCTCTAAGGCCTTGTCTTCACTAGGGAAAACAGGTCTGTTCATAACTCGAGGTAAAATCCTAGTGAAGACAAGGCAGTTTCTGGTTTTCACATAAGTTAGCTGGTGGAATTAAAGAATATGCACCACCATAGCCTTAACTAATGTGTAAACTACCTTGTCTTCACTAGGATTCTACTTTGAGTTAGTTAACTTGAGTTAGCAGTACAACTTTTTTCCTAGTGAAGATACAGGCCAGGAATAGCATTGTAGTTGAGGGGACATGTTAATGTGCAACTGGAAGCTCTAACAATCTAATAAATCTCTTACAATTAATCTCTTAGATCAGGGAAAATACTATTTTAATACCACTATACCTTTTTTCCCAGTAGAGGGTATTCCCAGTTACTAGGGCTCATGGTTATATACAAATAATTTAGCTAGGGCTACCTTGGTCTAAATAGGTACCATTATTGAAAATGAGGGTCTTGTAGTTAAACTACCTGGGAGAAATTTAAACTGTCCTAATTTATGCCACATGGCATTGGATTTCCTGAGTTTCTGGGATACACAGTTTACATGATCTGCAGGTATAAAAACTCTTTCAAGATCTACAGGGCTAGTACTGTAACAGTCCTGAAGATCCCATACTTATCAGCATGGAGCTTACAGTCTGCATACAGTCTAAGCCCCACTGGCAGTGCATACAGACTTTGTAAGCACAGGGCAGTAGGTATGGATTTTGCAAATTTACATATTGACCCTACAGATAGTCTAATGGTTGGGTTGTACCTGAAGACCCTGTAAGCTCTGAAGTGGCAATCACATAGCTTACAAGGTTGGCAAAATGGGCCTGCAAAGCTTTTAATGGATAAGATGGACCTTCAAAACTTTTCAGTTCTGATGGCAGTGCCTATGGCCCTTGAAAACTACATGATGGAAAGCTACTAATTTTCTGGAACAGGAAATATTTAACTCTAAGGGCATACAGGCTTTGCCCTGTGTCTGCAAAACTTCTAATTTCATTGGCTCAGAACTAGAGAACTTATAAACTACCAAGAGTGACTCTGAAGTTTTTTAATTCCTTATTTGAATGAGCGGTAACAAACTATGCAGGCTGTGCCTGTGGAATTCATAAATTTTGCCAGACCTGAAGCTTATAAATCTTGTAGCAACCTCATAGAATCCCTAAAGTTAAAATAATTATTGAGAATAACTCCCAAATGAACTCCACAACCTTTAAAAACTTACATTAATAAAACAAATTTGAGTTTCTAGACTAAGCAGTATTTGAGGTGAAATGCTAGGAAAAAATAGAAGTCTTGTCAAAAAGAAAAAAAAAATCTTTCATTTTCCTAGCCTGAACTAACTTCCATAAAGAAAAAAACAAAAACAACAATTCTTATGGTTAAAGACCAGATGTGAGAGCTTTCAGATAGAAGGGAGAGTTAAAACTGAGGTGTGTTTAGCACCTCATCCTCTTAAAATGGAAAGCAAATTACAACTTTAACTATGGAATTGCTACCACTGTTGATATATCCTGTGAATAGGTTCTGCAGGCCGCTAATAAATTGGACATTGCTGAATCATACTGATAGTCTGGATAGAGCTCCTCCTTCCTCTGAGCAATTGGTACTGGGTTTTGTCAGAGAGAGGATACTAAACAATATGGAACTCTGGTCTGCTCTAGTCTAATGCCTATGTTCATGTTTATAGTTAAGGGTATTTTTAAAGAGGAAGAAACCGTCAAATCTGGCCTTTTCACTTGTCAGTGCTCGATTGTTCCTAAGTGTATAATTTTGATTGGTTTGTCCACTCCACTTTAAAATGTCTTAATGGATGATGCTTCCACCACTACTCTTGCAGACTCTTCCACAGTCATATGTCTTACAGAACTATACTCTGTTAATGTAGTTGCTTATTAGAGGTTTTTCTTTCTTTTTAATGTTAGGACGTCTGGCGTGGCTGGTATATCTTGTTGGTACTGTTGTAGGAGGAAGATTAACTTACACCAGTACAGATGAACATGATGCCATGGATGGAGAATTATCCTGTCGGTAAGTGTATTGTTAAAACAAACCAAAACAGGGATTATGTGTTTTTTAACATCTATTGGTAAACAAGAGGTGCCCAAACTTTGCTCAGTTGTTGGATGCATTGTCATCTGCCACAAACTCAAGAGATTTACTTAATTTGTGTGAATTTGAGCCAATTGCAACCATGTTCCTTCATCTTTCAGTATGGTGGTGTGGTTCAAGATCCCAGGATGTAGTGTTTTAATCCTGATCTGAGTGGCCAGGCAGTAAGTCACTTAGGGCTAGAATTTCAAAATTGCCCTCTCATTTTCTGTGCCCCAGTTTTTGAGTGTCCAACTTTGGATGATTGTGGCTGAGCACCTGCACCTACCATTTGTTATGTATATAGACTTAAAAAGATAGTTATTTATTGCCAGGTTTCAGAGTAGCAGCCATGTTAGTCTGTATCCGCAAAAAGAAGAACAGGAGTACTTGTGGCACCTTAGAGACTAACAAATTTATTAGAGCATAAGCTTTCGTGGACTACAGCCCACTTCTTCGGATGCATATATATAAAACTTATGCTCTAATAAATTTGTTGGTCTCTAAGGTGCCACAAGTACTCCTGTTCTTCTTTTTATTATTTATTATGTACATGGACTTAAAATGGTAGTTTTGCTAATTGTTAATTTTATCATTTGGCCATTTCTTGCATTGCTTGCTTTATTTTAATCACATGAGTTTGCAAGTAGAGAATTCAGTGGCAACTGCAGATGCTCAGCACCTTTGAAAATTAGGCAATAGACATTTGAAGTCAAATACTCAGATTTCGAGGCCACTTTTAAGGCCGGGGGAGAGGTTATTGTGAATACCACATTCTCTGTGATAAATAGGGGAGTCCCACTTGCCCTGGCTTTACACCCAGCACACTTGAAAAGGGGACTTACACACTTAGAATTGGCTAATGTTGCCTGTATTTACATCCTCATTTCAGGCTTCACTAATCTGCCTTTGACTCTGTATCATTATTGATGTTCTACTGTATTATTAAATGTGAGAGGTATTTTAAAACACAGAATTTGTGTGTCTGGCTTCTAATCCAGATATTGCATATTTCAGAATTAGAAAAAAGTCATAGTAATTTTCAGAGCAACCAAATAAATTGTCAGAGATTTAGTATTTTAAGAATTAAGTATGAACAGAAGAGGAGGAAAATGAGAAGCAAGAGCTGTCACACTTTAGAAACAAAGGCCCAGATCTTTAGTGTAAATTAAAGTAGCTACTCTGAAATCAATACAGGTACGCACACAGACGTCAGCTGAGGATCTGGCCCCAAAACACAATTTTCATGCAAACCTAAGTAGTAAAGAATGAGATAAGAATGAGACAGATAATATATCACATACTGCATAAACAAGATTGTTTTCTAAATAGAACGTTTTTCATCATTTTCCATTAAACGCAAACAGTTCTTTACCCTTAAAGTAATTTACTTTGCATTTGCATTTTGAGTTCTGATGCTTCTTAGCTGTAGTAGCTAATGCTTTCATTATATAAATGCTGTACTAAGAAAAAAAGCATTTTGCAAGTTGACAGAAGTATAAAAACGTATTTCAAGTGACAGAGCATAGTTTAGCAAGAAGCATGGTGTTGATGTGCAGCTGTGAGTGGTGGTCATTTTAGTAGTTTATAAAAGGAGGAAATGCAAGGAAGAAAAGTAGCAAACACTAGCTTAGGCAAATAAATAATGGCTGATGGACCCATGAGAAATTAGCTGTCAGAATATTGTTTGTGTCTTTGAAAATTCCTCCTGAGAATGTTTTCCCTTGGCATTAAGAGTTTTTCAGCTGATATCCTTGATGGATGCCCAGTTACCACGGTCTAGTAATGAAAAAGTAGAACTTGCGATTCTCTGGTTTTTGGATCAATTCCGTAAAACATATGTGGGGGACCAGCTTCAGCGCACCTCAAAGGTAAGTCTTTGCAGCAAACAAGATTTGTGTAATTAAAATGAAGAAATCTGTGTAGGAAATGGGTTACTAATATATCTTAAGTGTATGTGTAAAAAGTTGTGCCGGAGTGAAAACTGAAGACATTGTCTGATGGATATTAAGCTTATAGATATTTAATTTATTAATTTTATATAGTTTGAGAAGATTTACCACCTTGTATATTTCAAGGTTTGGCATACAGAGAGTTAATATTTTTAACAGTTGTATTCATTTAACAGTTTTAGGTTACTTTGCATTTCAATTTTTTATTTCAAACATTTAACTGGGTTCTGCTATATTGTGTTATATTTCACATCTGGGTACACAAGATTTATTCTTTTAATAGTTCTTTTCTTTTGACAGTTACTCATTTATGCAGTTTCCACTGTATTTCTCACATTACTTGGCTTTTCTGCATTTTAAATAGGGAAGGAAGAGGGAAAAGTAAGATGCATTCTTGGAAGAAGCAGCAGTTAATTCACCTTAACTGTAGGGGACAGTCATAATATAGATGTTATAAAGAGAGCTTCAGTAAGACAGGATCAGTTGATCTTGAGAAAGATTGAAGGAATTTTGTTTGAGCCCCAAGCAAATCTTTAGCAAGACTTTTGACAGTGACTAAGATTTTTTTTTTTTTTTTTTTTTACTTATTGTACCCATGCTTTTTGGTGAACAGTCCCAAACCAAAGAATTATTTTATTCCTTTTGGTTTGAATCATACTTTAGGGTTATTGAATGGCTCCTTACTTTGATATTAAAAAATAAAGTTTTATAATATGCCGAATTACTTTTTCATGGAAACGTAAGTGTTGCTTCAATTGCCAAAGCTTATTTGTGTTTTTCAAATATGACACATTACTTTATAATATTACAATAACAGATTCTGCTCCTGCTCAAATCTGACAAAACTGCAATTGACTGAAATTCAGTGGAAGCAAGATTGTGTCATAATCATTCTGATCAATAATATCTGATTTTTGTCAGGTGGTAAATAAATATTGATGTCCTAATTCTCCTTATTGTGTGTGGGCTCTTGCTGTCTGGGCTGGTGCTGGGTGGAAATGACCTGTTAATGCATGATGGAGTATAGTATGCTGTACCAGACTGTCATGGTTTTTTTAGCACCCTCTCCCAGCCAATCCAGCAGAAGCTGTGCCTTCCATTATCATTCTGGTATAGGGACAGTGCTGATATACAACTGGGGGAAGAATTTGGGTCTGAGTAAAATGAAGTATTAACACTCAAATGCCTGGGGCTTCCCTGTCAAAAGAAGGATGTAAAGCTTGAGTTCTTACACACTAAACCATAACATGAGGCACATGAAATTTATTATGGTAATCCGTGTATTTTACTGGCTGAGAAGTCTTAAGATTGCTGTCACAACTGCCATTCCTATGAAAGTTTAAATAGTTAACTGTTGATTAAAATGTTACTAAATAGCAAAAATGTTTTTAATTTGACTCCTTGCATGAGTGGAGTCTTATTGGCCTCACCACTGTAATGTCTTGAGGCCTATCACTCCCCTCCTGCACTAACACCTGATAATGGAAGAGGTTTGATCCAGAATTTTCCATTTTGAGGACTGTACCCAAGTACACAAAATCAGACTTGTGCATGTTGGGTCCTCTCTGTGTGTGGGTCTGACCACTGATTTTTCTGTTATCGACAGAAGTTGGATGCCTGTTCTTGCAATTAGCTCCATATGTGTGGAATCCTGTGTGTAGAGCCCCATTGAAGTTGGTGTATTTTTAAAAACTGTCCCAAAGTATATTTATTTGATATTTTACATTTATGAGAAAAACAGAAAGCAGAACTTGTGCTATCTTTTTATTGTTTTTTCTTGCTGTAGCGGCATTTGTAGCAGCAGATGGCATTCTATCCTCGCAGCTGTAAATCCTCTGGTACTGCATATTGCTGGCAGGTAGCTACAAATATGCAATAAAAGGATTCACACTTGGAAGCAGAAAAACAGATATATATCAATTGGCTAAGTTAATATCCATTTATATAAATATTCACGATGGTTCAGATTGTTGTACAAAGTTTTATTTACAAAACAGATAATGGTTATTCTGCATATTTCAGCCATATTGAGATAGTTTGAAATAGTTTTATGTGAACATTGTTAAATTTGATCTTATGTTCATATACTTAAAAACAAGCAGTGATTAGAGAAAATTGAGTAATCTAACTTAATTACAAGACTTGTTCTACAGTTAGCGTAATGCAGCAAAGTTTCTTTTGACTTGTTGGTGTAAATTTGGAGCTACATTTTAAAAAAGATTTTATCCAAAACCTCCTATGGCAATTAAGAATAACATCAAATACAGAGATGGTAGGAAAGACAATGAAAATAATTCAGCAAATTCATTGTCTACGGTCTATTGTTCATTAAATGGTCCTTGAGAGTTTCCTTTCTAAGTAAACTGAAAAAGCCTCGAAGGCTGTTCCCATGGTGCCACTACATATTTGCGGTGCCACTGAGCAGGTGCTACTATATTGTCAATGTAAGAGTAATGTACTCGGACATAATCTTTGAGTTGTACACATTAACATATGTAATATGTTTCTAAGTGCTATTGGGCTATATTCTCTGGTATGGTATAGAGCAGCACTACTGGTGTATTTTTGTCCTAAAGCTGATGTAGCTGGCCCAACCAGACTACCCACTGTAAGGCTAATCCTGTGGTGGCGTATTGCTGACATAGGTGCTGTTAGTGTAGCAGGAAAGAGGTGTGTCTGGAACTGTCCTGGGCTGTGCTGATCTTAGGCTGTGTTTTCAACTCTTTGGACAACCAACAGCTGTTCTAACATGGTGCTTGGGGTCTGCCCCTGGACAGAATAGCATTTGGATCAAAGCAGTGCAGACATTTAATTTTTTAAACCAGGTTTGTGCCACCAACCATCTATTAGTAGATCAGCCTCACAGGAGGACCTGGCCTATTATTTCAGCAGCCAAAGTCTTATTTATTACAGAACACTTTGTGTTTCATTATTTGACTCATATATTAAATGGCTTTTATGTCAATATTCTTAACTTGTGACCAATACGTACATTTATTTTTGTGGTGTTATTATTTAAGGTGATTATTTCTTCCTGTTCAGAAAATGTAAGTGATAGGGGAAACATCATGAATATTTGAGGGAAATAACATACACGCTCAAGAGGGAAATGACCCTTTCTCTTACATGTATTATGTGTTGTATTGCTAAAGTATGGTTTTTGAGGATATTTAAGAGAGACATTTTAGCCAGATACATGCCCCAAGTAGCACTCTGGTATATGTGAGGGGTGAGGATTGATATCCTAGTGAGATGGTGGGGTGTTTCCTTCCTCCTGACTGGCAGATTTGAAACGTCCTCAGTCACTTGATTTCCCTTTTGGGCTTGGGATAAATGACCAGGTCCTTGAATGGGGGGAAGGGGTGATGGGCAGGAGTGCTTTCCTGGTCCATTGTCAGTGGTTGGCAAACTTCGCCTCCGACTTTGAAATTTACTTTTGTAGGGGCATTGTTGATATGCAGTCACAAGTATTGAGAGCCAGCAGTAGATGTAGTGTTTCCCAGAATGCTTAGGTCTACAGGAAACCATCACTGTATTGTGTTTAGAAAGACGTTTTACCTCTCCACAGATTGGTTTTGGGTTGGGTGGGTGAAGAGGTGTTTCTGTACATGCACATGTGAGTTGAGAGGGAGTTTAAACTTACTGTACAGCAGGCATTCTCAAACTCTTTAATTATGTTTACTGCAATTTAATAGAGAGATTATCAGGTGATCTCTCCTGTCATCAATATTCATATTACTTTCCCATAGCAAGTACAAAAAATGCTTAAATGGAAGAGTAACATTAGGAAAGTAAGGAGTATATTTTCAGCTGTCTTTTTATACTGTGTAGTAGCAGGAAACAGGTCAGCACAAGATAATCTGTAAGTGCTACATAGGCCACCAACAAGTGCTCAGCATGTCGACATTGGTCCATGGACCACAGCTTGAGAACTTCTGCCCTGGGGAAGTGCTGCTAGTGGTAGAGCTGCAATGAATGTTTAATGTAGTTATAGGAAGAGGGCTGGTTTGGACGATTATGGCTTGGGGAGACAAATCTCACTGGATCTGGGCTCTTTGGTTCTCATCAGTTTGTGGCTTGATATTACTCTGGGTAAATCTGAATATAGCACATTGGAGAGGTTGTTTTTTTTTTCTGGATAATAAATAATGGGAGTACAACTTAGTTGATAAAATGTATACACTTAATAGGTTTGATAAAAGTTATGGCAGTCACTTAAACCAAGTCAACTTGGTGGTATTTGCATATCCTGACCTCAAAGTAATAGCAACTATCATTACTACTAACAATGTGTTGTTAAGTTTCTCATACATTTTAAAGTTTTATAGTAAAGTTATAAAAAGTTACTCTTGGCTTAAATTTCCTTTTATAGACTGAGTTGCTATGTTTCTAGTATACAAAGTTAAAAGCATACATATGTACATACACACTCAAATGCCACACAACGCTCTTGAGCAAACTGTATTTTTAAAAACAAAAGACTCCTTTTAACTGTCAGCTCCTTTGTAACTTCTGTGGTTTTGTTTTTTGAGTATGGTAGTAAGTATGTATTAGATTTGAAGGTGGAGATGGGATTTACTCACTAGACGGTTCTGGTGGTTTTACGTATTTTATAACCTAATATATTTTTTTAAAAAGAAATTAAATTCAAAATGTTAAGGTGCTGAATGAATTCAGAATCAGGGCTCTAATACTGTCCATCATTTGTGTTGTTCTGTGGCCTCTATCTTTAGTCTTCCCCCCCCCCCCCACCCATCACCATGGATTAAGGATTATGTCTACCTTAATTATGCACTTGTCATCTTTTTACTTTGTACAGCATGTGATGCTATTTAATAGCATTTAACCTTGGATTATATTTTTAGGATTGGGTCATTCTACAGCGATTTCCAAAACACGTCGGGCCAGAATTGTGTTCTCTTACACCTTTGGGTGAGGGCAGCCTTGTGGAAGCAGCATTAGTAGGAGCAAGTGTTTTGATTTGGCTGTGGCACTTAACAGAGCTCCATCACAGATTAGTCCTGTTAGGATCAGGAGTGGTCTTCCTGAGGACTTGTGTGGTTAGGCAGGGGAGTACCCTGGTTAAAATGTACAGACAACTCCCACATGCTGGCCCAGAAACCTGTTCCATTAATCTGGCTGTAGATGACCTGCAGGGTATGAACTCCACAAATTTTGGGAGGAGACCAGAACTGGGTCCAGTAGCTCCAATAAGCTTGTCTACCTCTTTACCTATTTGTGCATATGCTTGAGGAGGGTGAGTTTTAGCTCCTAATTTAAATGATCAGGTTTAGCAAGTATATATCTGACAGCTTCAAAAGTATCTGTAATGCAAAACATTTTCAGTTCCATATTCCAGTATGAACCATTTAAAAATAAAAGTTTCAAATTTGAAATCCAACGGGTCAGATTCTTGGTTTAGCCTGAGAATGTAACGGAGGCTGATTGTCTTTCCCTGGCTCTGTCCTAACCCTAGTGTAGATTAGAGCAGTCTGGGGGCTGTTCGAATCTACACTAAATGGCAATGGTTCCCAAGGGCCCACTCTTGGGAAACCATTCCAGTTTAGTATCAGAGGGGTAGCAGTGTTAGTCTGGGTCTATAAAAACCAATAAAGAGTCCTGTGGCACCTTACAGGAATACTGGGGTGTAGTGTGTTCTGACCTGCCTTGCTTCTTCATGCCCCATGGATTGAAATGGATGGGTTTCAATGGTAGAGTATTCCATTGCATGCTCCCATGCCCAGCTGGGGAGATATGGACAGTTTTATCCATTTGTGCCAGCTGGCCCAGTATTCTCATTTGGGCATAGAAGCTATAGAGAAGGGTAAATGGCAGCAGAGATTATTGTATTTTAGTTATTCACAGTAAAAGTTATTCCTAGATTGGGGCATGATTGTGAAGTGGGTTAACTAATTATTGTTTTTGGTGGGGGGGAAGATCTTCTGGTGTATATTATGTATAATACCGTCACATTCCATCTATTCGTCTGTTTAATCAATATAAAGAAGGTCAAGCTATTAAATAATATTTGGGACTACATTCATATTAAGATATTTTTCCAATCTTTTAACTTGTAAATGTAAAATAGGAGCTTTTGAGAAATAGAGCTGCATCATAATAAAAATTAGGAGAGTTAGAATTAGACAACAGTATATTGTAAGGGAAGAAAGGAACAAAATATGTTGATTTGAGGATAATTTTCAGCCTTGGTAAATGTAATTTGCAATTTCTAAAAGCACAATAGAAGGATATTCTGACATTATTTAGGCACTTTTTGAATTTAGGGCCAGGTTCGTTCTCTAATGCAGAACGTCTGTTACATCGACTTACATTGATATCCCTTTTCTACATTCATTATTTATTTGATTGTCTTCTCTGCAGGCATGATAACATTAGAGCTGGTAGGAACAATAAATACGTGTACATAATTTGGCTACTTTTGGCTCTGATCCTGTAAAGCATCACACACGGTAGGATCCTTGTGCCTGTGTGGAGCCCCATTGACTTCACTGGGGCTCCGTGTGGGTGCAGCCATTGGTCTGTGCAAGCTACATAACAGGATCAGGACCTTAGTGTCTTCGTGATTAATGATATCTTAACACTTTTGAGTGATGATCCTTTTTCTGAGCTGTAAAATATATACACTGTTTTATTTCATTACAAGAAAGTAAAGGATTGCTGTGCTGACAGGTGGTGGAAATTAGCAGGCAGTTTTGAAATTGTGCTGTGCAGTAGAAATTAGATCTCATTTTAATTCAGCTTTTCCCAACTAGTAAATGAGGTTAATGCCATACATATTCAGCTGATATGGATGAAGAAATTGATATAAAGTAGATCAACATAGCTACAGGGCTAGTTTAATTTATAGGTAAAGAGGCAGTGATAAATGGAAGTAATGTAGTAGTGGTCACTAAACTCCTCAGCCATCAGGGATTCAATAGTGTTAGTTGCTCATTAAAGATATTGTCGGGGTGCATCAAATAGAAATTTGAAAAGGAATAGCCAACTAACCCCTAATTATCAAAATACAGAAAATACTAATTATGCCTTAATTAGCTTTTCTTTTAATGTACTGAAATTGTTACTTTTTGTGTAGCACAAATGGATAGTTATAACAACAATAAATAGGTTGTTTTAATAACTTTCTTTTACCTCTGGGAAAACGGCACTCCAATTTTTAATATGCAATAATGCTTCTCTGTAGCCTGTAGGAGATGAAAATTATTAAGTAGCTTTATTTTTTGAAGATTTTACAGCAGCTTTGGGAAGAATTATTTCACCATGCATCAATTATTTTTAATTGAACTGAATATTTTTCAGATTGCATGAAATGCCTCTCACTTGAGTTTAACATGTAGAGTTTGTTAAGGAAGCATCATAATGACAACTGGGTGCAACTTACCTCCGTAATACATTCGAGTAGGGGTATGGAATTATTAAAGTTTCAAAAGATGGAAAGAGGAGGCAACAATTTCTTTTTGTGTAGATAAAACTGAGATAAGCCATGACTTCCTTATCAAAAATACGTTATACTTTACATATACAGTACTCTGGTTATTAAAGAGAATAGGATATTGCCATGCACATATTGTTAGTTAATGATCCTGGGGATTGAAATTATGGATAAAGTAGAAGCATTCTGATGAAATAGTTCTAATTTGGAGTAATGTTCAGTAATATGTGGAAGAAAGTATATTGAAGACAGTAATCATTTATGTCATAGGGACAGATCTTGGCATTAGTATTTTCCACAGCGTGACAACAAGACTGTACTCCACAGCAACAGAATGCTTTTCTTAAAGTGCTTGCTTCAAAGCTCATGAAGTCAATGGAGCGTCTCCCACCTAATACTGAGAGAGAGAGAGAGAGAGAGAGGTGACTTCAGGAGTGGCCGTCCAAGCCTATTACTCTTTATAGGCAGAGCACGGGTCTCTGCTACCCCACTGATCATATATGTAAGTTGTGTGTAGGTGGGTAATGTCAGAAGTAACTGTGTTTTCTTAACATCTGAATCAGCTAGGGAGAACCTACCTGTTGTGTTGACAGGTAGAAAAGACTGAATAGGTCAGGTGGCCTGGAATAAATGCCAAGCTGTGAGCCATGCAATTGTTTTGCTACCCTTTTCTCCAAAAACCTTAGTCCTAAACATGAGCAAAATACTGTAAATATAACCACCCAAGAAGTAATTGGTTTTGAGGTTTCAAAATACAAAGTTTAAATATGGCACAAAATTTTAAGTACACTCTCTATTTAATGTGATTGATAAGCCTTTCTTCCTGGTGAAAGATGTTATAAATAAGTTTGACTTGAGCAAACGTGCAGTCTTAAGTTATTTTTGATGGGCAATTGAAATCTGTAAATTTATCACTGACTTTGAAGGGAAATCTTACTTGCAAAAATATAAGGACCAAAGTGGGATGAGAAATTTCAAGGCTTCTACAACAAAACCTGAATCTTTCTCCTGCACAGAGATCCTGTTTCCTACTCATTAAAAGTTAATGTCTGGTCATTGGATTTTACATTGTCTCTCCAGGGCACACTGATGCGTTGATTCCATTCAGTTCTTGATAGTGCATTTGATACCAGCTCAGACAGGCCTATATGACTCTGGCCTGGTCTAGACTTAAAAGTTAGGTCGACAAGGCTACAGTGCTTGGGAATGTGAAAAATTAACACCCATGAGCACCAGAGCTGTGCTCATCTAACCCTGGTGTTGAAGAGGTGGATTACCTACATCAGTGGTTCTCAATCTTTCCACACTACTGTATTCCCTTTCGGGAATCTGATTTGTCTTGCGTACCCCCAAGTTTCACCTCATTTAAAAACTACGTGCTTACAAAATCAGACCTAAATATACAAAAGTGTCACAGCATGCTATTACTGAAAAATTGCTTACTTTCTCATTTTTACCATATAATTATCAAATAAATTGACTGGAATATAAATATTGTACTTACATTTCAGTGTGATACTTGAATCTGTTTTTCACTTGTGAGCCTTGTCTGAAGCCCGGGCCCCAGGTGGTGGGGCTGAAACAGGTAACTTAGCTTCACAAGGTCCTGTGGCGTGAACCCTGGTCAGTTGCCCTGCTTGCCACTCCCTAATGCCAGCCATGCACTTGCGACCTCTCTGGGAGCTGCAACCTCCAGGTTGAGAAACACTGATCTAGATGAGTTGAGTACCCCCTGGAAGACCTCTGAGCACCCCCAGGGGTACACATACCACTGGTTGAGAACCACTGCCTACACTGACAGAAAAATCTCTTCTACACTATAGTATCACAGTGCTATAGTTGTGCCTCTGTGGTGCCACTAGCTCCCTGTCAGTGCTGTAGCGTTGACATGGTCTCTGAGAGTCTTTTCTTACTTCCCTTCTCCAGGGGAGGAATTAACTTTGTCACACCAAGTGGGTAACAATACAATGTGAGTGGGTAAACTGAGTCACACATTTTTGTAAAAAAATTCCCACATTCTCCACACTTTCATACTCCAGGCAGCCAGAATACACTGCACACTGTGGTTTCAAATCAGTGGATGTAAAACTGTTTCTCATATTTGTCCTATTATTTCTTTCTAAGCTGACATGACACAACATGCTATTGTCCTTTTTAGTAAATGATCTATTTTTCTAAATCACCCTTTAGTGAGAACTGAGATCAAACAAAGGGTATGTCTACATTGCAATTAGAGGTGTGATTACAGCTCAAGTGGGAATACTCATGCTAGCTTAAATCTTGATAGGCTGGCTAAAAATAGCAGTGAAGACACAGTGGCGTGGGTTGTACAAGCCCACTTGGAAACCTGAATACATACTTGAATTGCTTTCCTCTCTGAGCTGCAACCAAAGCTGTGAACTAAACACCTTATGCAACATATAAGACTTCATGACCTGTTTTGTCATGGTCTCCACTTTATGTATTAAATAATATTTTGTAAGGGGGCTAGTACTCATTTAGCAGAAGATTTAGCAGGTTAATTTTATTGAACCTTTTGTGCAAAATGTTACATTTTTCGTGACCTCCTATGATAAGGTCTCCTATTACCTGCTCTGTGACTCCCATGCAGATTTTAACCAAATATTGGATTAGTAATTCTATGTCATTGGACATAGGAAGTTTGTGGTGGCAGATGCAGGAATAAAATCCACTTCTCCAGAATGGCATTCAGCTTCCCTTAACTACAAGAACATTCTTTTTCTTCTTGCAGTTTCCTGTCTCATTACTACACATCTTCCAACTTCTGCTGCAAATGAGGCAAGGATCTTACAGACAAACAGCCTTATTCACTACACAGACAAGATTCATTCCCTCAGCACCATCCAGTCTGTGTACTGGGATGGCAGGGGTCTTCGGGGGGGAGGAGAGGAAGTAACATGACATTATGTAATTAAAGACTAATCCAAAATGCATGAATATAGGTAGGTCAAATTAAGGTTGAATGGGCAACCTTAATTCTGGTATTTCCTAACTTTTGAATAAACACTTTATGCAACATATGAGACTTCATGACCTGTTTTGTCATGGTCTCCACTTTATGTATTAAATAATACTTTGTAAGGGGGCTACTACTCGTTTAGCAGAAGATTTAGCAGTCTGCTACTTACACTTGGATCCTGCTAAGATATGCTTTTATGTACATCTTAGACATTCATTTATCTCTACTTTATAATGTGTTTAAGTGAACATTTAGTCCATTTATTCACACCAGCCACTACCTGAATGAACATTTATATAATTAGTATTTAATCCTATATTTATAATCAAGACATTGGTTTCTGTAAAGTTCTGTGCTATTAGAGAGAATACTTTTCTAATAAAAATCAAACAATCTTCAAAATAAATAATGATCATAGTTCAGTTCTGCAACTGGCTCTAACTCAGCTTTATTTTGTAGCTGCTAATAAAGGCACATTATCATGTTCAGGCATTGCAATTATCATTGAAATGTGTATGTCCATTAACCACAACATTAGGCTGAGGATATAATTACTGTCTAGAGCCAATATCTTTGTGAAGCTACATCTATGATGCTATTAAGCTATAAGCAATATTTTGTAAACTAATATTTAAACGATTCAGAATTGATACCATCAGTTGCAGACTTTAAAAGTAATACTGCATCCATTCAAATGATTGACATCTTAAGTGCTTGGCAAATATATTATCGGGTTATTTGGATATGATTATAATTTGTGATTTGAGAGAGATTAGTATTTTTTAATAGCAATTGCCCAGAACAAATTAATCTTGTGGGGTGAGGGGGTGGTGGTATATATAAAGCCAAGTGCTGATAAATCAGTGGCACAGTATGTCAGAAAGAGCTATGAACATGCTTTGTTATAATGAGGGTTGTATTGCAGGGCATTTAGTACAGAGATTCAGAAAGGAATGGAAAAAAAAAAAAGTCTCCCCAAATCCTATTCCAAGTGTGTGGTTGGAGTGGAAGTTAAGAGTGTGTTCTTATATCATGTCACTGTCTTGGGCCATATTCTGCTCCTGCTATAATCAAGGGGAGATTCTCATATCTTAGGGTTCTCTTCCTGCTCTCATCTTACATAAATCCAGATATTACAACTTCTAAACTAGGTCAAATGGGTAATGAGTAGTGTAGAATATATGGTGTCAGAATGACCCACAAAGTGAAAAATGTGCTCTTCTGCTCTGCTTCTTCTGTGTTTTGTGGGGTTCTTTTTAAACAAAATACACATCTAGGGCAGTCTTTAACTCCTGAATGCATTGCAACAGGATGGCAGAGATTCAAGTTAACTTTTAAGAACTTGAGAATTAAACAAATTGCATGAATTAATATTTTCTGTTTCAACAACAAGTGAATATCATTAATTAATTAATCTACTCATCTCAGGAATTGAAAATATCAGGCAAAGCAGCTGTTAGGGGCTACATGTTGCACCCGACTTCATCTTGCAATGCTCTTTGATGTGTTTTGAATACAGGTGTACTGGAAACACTTATAATAACTAGGGGCAGCTTCCTTACTAAATCCTCCTAATAGCCAAATAGTCTTCCCTTCCCTAACTTATTAACTATTTAAAGCTTATTCATGTTGGACTTTTATATTTGCCTGACTGTAATATATTTGTTTGTTGGTACTCTATATTGGCCTTAGATCAAGGATGTTCTGTATGCTTTAGGATTTTTAAAACAAAGCATCTTTAATAGAGCTGGTCAGAAATTTTTCATCTAAATGATTTTCTGGTGAAAAATGCCTTTTCGCAAAACCAAAATGTTCTACAGGAAGATTTCAGCTTTGCCAAAAAATTTCGATTTTTCCATTGGGAAAACTGAAACGACCTCTTTCTCTCCCTCTTCCCCCCCCCCCCCCCCCAAGGCTCTTAAAGCACAGATGATAAGAGCTTTCCAGGAGGGCTGCCAAGGCCTGACTCTGGTGCTCAACCTCTCCCCCCCCCCCTTCTGTTACATGGAGAGGCAGATAGCCAGGCTGCACAGACTGTGTGTTTCTCCCTTTTCCCTTCCCCACCCACTCCACGTGCTAGGGCCAGCAATGCAAAGACCCCAGGCACTCGGCCTCTCTTCCCCTCACCCCCCTCCAAGCTCCAAGGCTGGAGAGGCTGAGCATTCTGACTCTCTTCCTCTCTGTCCTTAAGGCTTGGGGGGAGGCTGTGTGTCTGGGCTCTCTGCCTTTTTGTCTGGGGTGGAGGTGGAGAGGTTGCCTCTTGCCTGGCTGCCAGAGAGGCTGGAAGGCTGTTGTCAATTTCACTTTATGCCCAAGTGAAATTGACAAAAGTCTTCTAGGTGGGCAGTGGGGAAGGTGAAAAATACTGTTTGGGTTCTCCTGAAATGGAATTCTTCTTGAAATCCCTTCCTCTAAAAAATGTTGTGGTTTTGGTGATTTATCCCTGTTTGGGATGAAGAAAAAGTGTATTGTCTACCTGTGTTATTCAGAGAGGTAAAAAACACAAAATAACATATCACCAGTACATCTGTCAAATAAAAAGAAGCTTTCAGGGCACTAGATGGCTCTTGGGAGAAGTGGTGGATTATACTCCTTTCACTTTTAGATTGTGTGTGCAAATCCTGCACTGGTCAGTAATGACAGAAAGCATTTAAATCAAATAGCTTTTTAGAGAAATCAGTTTGTGGACTTAGTCTAGTTGTCACTGGACAGATATCCTTGTGAGAAAAAGTATTACAGCTGGCAATAACTTACCTCCTTTATTGGCATTGTCAACAGAAAACTAAAGGATTGAATGGGCATGGAGCATGACCATTCTTCTGACCTCTAGAGATGGACTCTCCAGGTTGAGGTGGTTCAGGGCCCTCTCTGGGGCAGTGTGGGGAAGGTTGGACATCTGCTGCTCATTTTATACCTGTACTATGGATAAGCAAATTAACTTTACTTCATGAGCACTAAATTCACTTAATTTTAAAGATTTTATTTTTGTTAGGAAATAATTTCCCCTAAGTAACATTCTTTGAAGGTAAAATTACGTATGGACAGACACCTCTGAGGCATGTAGCCATGGGCGGATGGTTAGCCAGGATAAAGTAGTGAAAATGTTAAAACTTTATGGCTTTACAATCAGTTATTAGGTCTGTATTAAATATCACACGTGACTTGTCATTCTTAAACGTAATCTTTGCCAGTCCAATCTCTAGGAGTACTTTCCATCTTTTTTGTCAGTCAGGCACAAGTCCAATAAGATTCATAATTTCCTAGTGTATGCCGTTTCTCTCCCTCCCCCTTCCCCCCCCGCCACCTCCAGTCACATCATCACACCTTAGTTATTGCTGTAAAATGTGTTCGCTTTACCTGCATTTCTGCTGTTCGTATTTGCTCCTAGTTTTAATTTGCAGTTCAAGACTTATTTCCAAGCATTTGTGTTGAAAAACAATCACCATCTGCATCCTTTAGAAGATATAAGGAAAGACAAGTAACATAAAGAAAGCGTGTTTAGGGAACCTGATTCTAGTCATCAAGATACTGTCACTTATCAATCCAATCTAACAAGCAATAAATCATATTCACTCTAATGGAGATGAAGACATAGATTCAAGTTGCTAAGAACTGTTTCCTGCAAAGCAACAACAGCCAAATTAATGATATAGTATGAGGATCACTTATGGTTTGAGATATAAATGAAGTTTGATCTACTGCCTCAGTGTTCCTGTACCCTTGCTTTGGAAACGTAATGAAATTGTCATAAATGTGAACTAGGCCTTTGCCTTGGTCTGCACTCAAATTTGCATGACATTGCCAAAATATTAAATGGCCTGGCCTATTCTCAAAGATTGGTTATGTCAGGAAAAGACTGGGACCATAGGAAAGAGTTTCCTAGTGTAATTAGAGGAGGAGGATGTTAAGGTTCAATACCTTTCCTCCTCTGAGGAGAGTGAAATGTCATCTCCCGTCCTTCTCTTTTTCCGCTGAATCAAGACATTTTTGACAGATGTTACTTGTGTAAACAACTATACATAAAGACTCCAGCTCACTAACTAAAAGAAAAAGTAATCCAGCACACAGAACTCTATCTGTCCACTTGTTAATATGTGGCTCAGCCAAGCATTTCAGCAATTCACTCGCTACCTTTCCTCTAGGCTGTCAACAAATTAGAGTTTCTCTAGTTGGATAAAGAAGATTGAGTGGGACATGTCCAAAGCTGGATCCGACAGTAGTGACCCATACCCATAATTTGTTTTCAAGAAGACGTTAATTTAAGGACTCTCTTGGTCTCCCTTAATTATTTTTTTTAACCTGTCATTCAGCCCATTTAAAGGTAGGCAGTTCAGGATTCTTTGCAATACTTATTGTCCACTCAAGCTCAATGTCCTGTGTGACAATCCATTGCATTAAGAGATCTGTTCCATTTACTTCTAATTGTGGTAAGGTATAGAGGAAGACCTTTCCATCTCTGTTTCCAAATGCTTTCATGGAGCATCACTTTTAAATGACCATAATAAGATCAGCAATGCCCTTGATTAATCTAGGGGACTTTTTAGTATTCCACCCATTATACTGGACACTTACTATAGAATCACATGCTGTCCTTTAGTTCTTCAACTATATCTCAAGACACTGAAACTTTTCATATATGATGCTTTAGCAACCAGAAGATAGGCAGACAGCCTTCTGTCTCCAATAATTCCTGTTTTTGTCACAAGTTAATAAAAATGATTTAAGGACACTGAAAAAATAATGGAATATTTGATTCCCCAGAGGACTGAGCGATGAGAAATGACACAGTTTGGTAAACCACAAGTAGCGTGATGCAGTTCAGTATGTCACTTAACAAGAGGAGGTGCCCTTGGATAGCTGCAGCTCAAAGTGTCATTCTGTAACTATTGTGTAGCCCATGTGTCAGAAAGGTTTAACTCTCCTTGTGATCACGAAATATAATAAAAAGTGCATGCAGGCTTCTTTCTTCACTACAGAAAACTCTTCTTTTTATTCTATAGTCTCTCTTGTGTTTTGACCAGTATATGATGGAGACAGCGTCCCATCCATGCCAGGATGAGCTCCAAGACTATCAGAGTGGGCACTAGAATGCCACAAACATCTTCTCATCAGTAAGTTTGTTAGATGGTTTCCAGACTACTGCAGTTATTACATTGGCTTATTATTGCACAGGTAGATCACACCATCAGTCCATCACAAAGGCTACCCATTTGCGGTATTGGAATGATCAATTTGAGAGCATTAAGAAGTAATGAGCACCCCTGAGCTCACCAAGTCTATTCAGACTTTGACTAAGTAACTTCCTTCAAAGCACTAGTGGAATGTTTCTGTTAGGCCCAATGGCCTTACTGAACCAGAGATCAGCATTCAGTGGTTACCAGTTAAAACTCTATTGTCTGTACAGTGGTCCTAGTGAGTTCAGAACCTGAGTAAATAGCTCTTACTCCTATATCATTTAAAGTTATTGCTGAAATGGTGGATGAAGGAACACCAGAGATTGGTGTGGAAATATTTGTGTTTAAATTATTTCAGCAGACATACAATTTTTAATCGAATATTCAAACTACCCAGATTTTTGATCCCCTATGTGAATTCTTGCTGCTGTATGACTGGAGTTATTTACTAGCATCCCACACCCCAATGGTTCCCAAAAAGTGGGTTAGGCATTTTAAGGAGCTCTGCCATGGGGAAAAAAAGAAACACTTGAGGACATTGAGCCATATTTTTAGTTTAATATTACAAAGCAAAACTTCAATTGGGTGGGTGGAGGATAGAAATAAAATATTTGTGGACTGATTGATTTATTAATATGGAACTCTAGTGTGATCTTTTGAAGGAACTTCAGTTGAGTACCGAAAGCCATCTTCTCTATCTGAAAACATGTTTCCTCACATTCAGAGACTTGAAAAGGAAGACATCTTCTCTAAACAGTACTCTATGGTACTACCTTGGACTTCTTATTTGGAGATTTTGTTAGGTGTGCATTATATACCTCTGCTAAATCTGAATGAAAGAGACCAGCAGAAATCGGCGTACCTTAGAGACTTGTGAAAAGTCCAAGGTGGTTAAGTCAAATGTGCATGAGATTTTTAGAGCTAGTTGGTACCAAAGTAGTATTTTGGCAGAGGTGTGTGAGGGTAGACAGGTGAGAGTTCTGATTGTTTCACCTTACACCAAATATCTAATCTCTTCCTTTTGCATTTTCAAGCCACTCTGTTGGTTTCTTTTGAGCAATTAGGAGAACTAGTGATGCTTTCTAGATCAAGTTATGAGGAACCAAAACAATTTAGAAAAATATTTACACTTAGATTACCTAATTTTTAAATGCTCATATTTTCCAAAAGCCTTGTCAAATTTATCTTAAATTTGTGTGCATATCCATATGTATATGTGTGCATATATAAGTACATTTTATATTAATATTTATTTTATTTGTTTTAGAGGAATACTTTGTTGACTATAATTTTAAGGATAAAACAATTATAATTGAAAATCCACATATTATACTAATGGGCAGTGAAAGTCTAATTGCTTCTGTGGATTTTGACTCCCTTCATAGTGATACCTCACTCTGCTAAGAATGTACCTTCAGTCCATTATATGCAAGATCCACGGTGCTAATCCATTTGGAATGAAGCATTTCATATCAGCCAGATAAGTGATAAATGCTGTATTCCAAGGGGATTATTAACTCCACATCCTCTACTGCTTAGAAGAGAAGTTGCCTATTTTGTGGTTGTTCACCATTGGAAGTATAGATACAGGCCTCGTCTACATGAGAAAATTGTTCTGATTTAACTACATTGCTTTAGAAACTGATTTAGTTAAATTGGTACACCCCCCTTGTGTGGACATGCTTTCAATTTGAGTGCCTTATGTCAATTTAATTTAAGTCAGTATAGAGTCAGGGCCACCCCTTCAAGCAGGCAGTGCTCTTAGCAACTCTTCTCCCCATGTAGTTGCAATGCCAAAACTCCCGAAGTGAGAAGGAGCCACTCTTTTGCCAAGCAGGCCCTCAACAATTATAGCAAAACTTCATTTATGGTGATTTTTTTTATCTGAGTTACAGCACAAACTTTCTTAAAACTAAATGTTCCACTGTATGGTTTTTAAAATCCCATTTTTGTTGGCAGATTTTTTTTTTTAAATATCCTTTGTTTGATAGGACCTACAGACACTGTGTGCCAAAGTGCTGGAGGGTCAGTAGAGAGAGTGCAAGTTAATGAACTAAACCCTCTTCCTTGAGATAGGCTAGTGTCATTGATGGTTTTTTGTGACAAAGTAAATAAGTAATACCACGTTAATGTTCACGTTCCATTAGAAAAGTTCTTGACACTGACCCTTTTTTGCAGATATCTTCAGCAAATGTTTACTCTTGAACTCTATTAATTTTAAGCTATTTTAAAGAATTATGCAGCTTTCAATTAGAAATGAGCTCCCGTATCTAAGGAAGTTTCATTTCAACCAAAGGACTCAATCATGGTTCTTTCATGAGCCCCGGATAAGGGACAGGGCATAGTTGCATTGCCCTTGGAGCAGAGTGGAAGGTAAACTGTGCCTTCTGAGTTCTCCCTTGCTCCAAGGAGGAAGTATCTTGCACCAGGTCTATATTTCACCCACTTGTGAAGGAGGGGAAATGTGGCAGCCTTGTGAAGGCTGCTCTCTTCCCCACAAGGGTACCCACAATCTGGAGACAAGGGGGGTCCATTAAGCTTCCTTACAAACCAGCCCACTGTTTGGCCCAAAATGAGCACAGAGCTCATGGAAAACATATTTCATTTTTAAGCATGTTTACCTCTTAAGAGCCATGGCATATTTTAAGAGAGTTTTGTACCTGAAACCCCATAATTATTTGCATATGTTTAATAAAACAACATACCTATCTGGTAACTAAATTTTTATTTGGCTCACATCATCAAAAAGCAGATGACCTAAAATGGTACATTGTTAGAATGGTAATATGCTGCTTGGAAAAAAATACCCTGTGATTTAGTTTTGATTCTGACAATACTCAAAAGGATTTGTTATGTCTTACAGACCTTTCTGCAAACTACTAATGGGATGAACACAATATATCACTTTTATAATAGTAAGCTATTAAAGGCAAACATAAAGCAGTCTGAAGCCCATAAGTGCTGCCAACAGCTCCTGCTTTAATGAATTCCCTTTTAGATGTCCATTAAATGCTCATGGCAAATGTACTCATAATGGAAATGGCAAATCTAAATGGGTAGATATGAATAATCCATGGAGTTTAAATTCTGTTTATGATCATCTTCACATTTAGTTTTCAAGACAACGCAGTTTAGTTTTCATTACAGTTTGGAATAAAGAGGACAGGGAGTAATTGATTGCTTCAAGCAGATTAAAATCAATGGCTTTCTTTTCAAAGAACCAGTTCAATGCAGTAATTCCAACTTTAAACATTGATTTAGGGAACTCAACACAAAATGTTTTGTGCTGTGTGAACTTTTATATAGAAAGACATATTAATTTTATATCTGTATATGTATATAGAAATATATAGAGGCTGTTAGTGTGTGCATGAGTTAGTAATGATCTATATTAAGATATTTGGATATTATTGCAATCATATAATGAATCTCTGAGATTCCCGTCATCATTGTACTACTGTTTGTAACCCATTAGCACAGAGAAATTACAGCCCATCATACATCATTACTATGATTGAGGCTTTATTACCATATTCTCAAATTGTTTGCTTGCCATAAACTAAGTAGACACCAGACAACTATAGGTAAACCAGAGACTGTGCTGGAAATAATGAAGGGTTATTGTAGCATAATGTGGCAAAACTTATGAGGAAAATAAACTTGGCAGCAATAGCGAACCTGAGTCGCCTTACATTTATTTGGAAGGTCAAATATATTTGTTATGATCAGGTTATTGTTTACTGATTTCATGAATCATACTCGTCATATTTCGAATAGCCCTTATTTATTTTTAATTGCAAGCTTTAAAGCCTATAGACTATATGCTGTAATGTTCAACTTCAGAAATTGATTGACAACTCACAGAGAATTGGGATGTTCATCTTCATTGTGGTTGTGGTGGTGGAGTGTACTAAATACTAGAGTTACTGAAACTGTAATGGCAATTGTATTCCATTCTATTGGCAAGAGGGAAGTTAAGGAAAAAGAGGCTAAATCAGCCAATGCAATTGAGGTAACAAGTAATGCAGTAGTTTTCCAAGCAGACAGGGGCAGCGTCAGCAGCAACAATTTGAGGTGATATATTGAAATATTTTGTTTTGGTGCTAACAGATGGATAAACAGATTGTATTGGGATCTTGGTGGGAACTAAATCAGCTGTCTTTGAGGGGATTAAAGGTCATGAATGCAAAGGAGGAGTGGGATTTAAAAAGTGTGGTCTAGAATAGATGTTACTTGGCCTGGGAAAAGAAAATCAAGACTTTTTTTTTTTTTTTTTTTTTAATTTTTGTCAGTGAATTTACTGTTCATGAAAAGTAAGAAGGAAGGGCTTAACTCATAGTTCTAATCCTGACATGTAACTCTCCCTCCCATTCCAGTTCTGTCTGTCTTGAGCAGAGACTGCCATCTGTGCTGAAGTGTTTGGCGGAATTGGGATATTGGCAAACGGGGGACTAGGGTGAGAATGTTAAGTTCTCTTTCACATGCTAGCAAACAGAGTCAAGAATTGTATGCAGACCTGAAGAGAGAAGACAGAGGCACTATCCACTTACCTATACATAGCGAACTTCCTACGTTGCAGCCCTCTTCTTGTAATGTAAGTGTTCCTTTTGTGTTGCATTTCTTTAAAGAAAGTTGGGACCTCTCCAATGTCTGAGCAGAATCATTTAAAATAACATTACAGTTTTTAGTGTGCAGATTTTGAGATAGGACATAACTGGATTAACTTTGACTAGGCTAAGTAGACATTATTTGGCTGAGAGGTAATGGAAATATTCAGGGCTTCTGAAATGGTTCCAGCTTATTATGATTATTATCAATTATGATTATGAATCAGTAGTGCCTAGAGGCCCAGGTTAGGATTGGGGCTTCATGTTGCTAGTAACTGTTCACATATATGAGCCACTATTCAAGAAAGTACTTAAGCATGTGCTTAAAGTTAAACATGTGCTTAAGTGCTTTTTCTGAAGAGCGTTGTTTTCCTCAATCAGGGCCATAACAAAAATGTGATCCTTCCTCCAAAAAGCTTACAATCTATATATATGATGAGAGACAGATAGATACAGTAGATTCCACTCATTAGCAACCTCTTGGTTGCCAGCAAAAAGTTGTTCTTGTCTAGTAGTTGCTAATAAGCAGAAGGCAAGTTTGTGAGACTGCAGCCAGGGAAGGAAGCACTGGGATGTGGTCTTCCCTGGCTGTAGCCCTGCAAACCTGCCTATGGGGGGACTGCAGCCAGGATGCGAGGAGGAGGACTGCTGCCAGGATGCCAGGGCTTTCCATGGGGAACAGGAGCGCTGGGGGGGAGGGCGATGGAGCTGCATGAAACCTCTCCCTGTACTCTCCAGGGGTCAGGGTTTCCTTCCCTATGTGCAGTCCCCCAGCCAGACTCAGCCCAGAGAGCATGGGGGTGGGGAATACCATGCAGCTTCGGCATCCAGGCTGCCGGTCCACCCCCACTACTGTTCTGCCCACAGCCTCCCCTCCCAGCCTGCAGCCCCTTACCGTCTGTGCACATCCTGTGCGCAGGCAAGTTTTCCAGACTGCAGCGCTAAAATAAATCACTGGGATAGACTGAGCACCAGACACAGGCCGGTTTGCTGGGCTGCAGCCAGGTAAGGCAGATGCCAGCGCTTCCTTCCCTGGCTGCAGTCTCACAAACTTGCCTGCAGGGGGTGCTTGACATGTCTCAGCACTTCCTTCTGGAGCTGCAGCTCTGCAAACCTGCCTGCAGGTGGAGCCTTTCTTCCAAAAAATGTTACAATAAGCTGCATGCCATTGCCAATATGCGAATGCCATTAACATTAAAGTCAAGGGGTGGGATTTGTTACCGGCAAAATGTTGCTATTAACCAGAAGTTGTTAATATCTGGGTTGCTATTAAGTGGAATCCACTGTACAACAGACTTGAAATCACGAATGTTCATATATGTCTGTTTATATAAGGGGATATTGTGTTACAGACCAAAGGGGAGGCTGGTGATTGCTAAGTCACGGAAGTAGTTGTAAGCTCAGCTGGGATTTTGAAGAATTAGTTGTGGCTCTGTGATGCTGTTCCTATTCTTAAAGGAAAATTCAAAGTAACAAGACCAGACTAAGTGTGTTGACTATATAGCAACTGTCCTAAGAACAAATAGATCTCTTAGAGCATCTCTTTGGGGGACTCCTATCAAATATAGGAGTAAATCTTACTTCACTGGCCAGTATTACTGCCGACTCTTCTCATATGCTAGGTCATCTTCTTTCCCAGGGGAATGTGGAACTGATCAAGTTAGAAGATAGATAGTACATAGATTAGGCACAACTTATTTCTTTTTAAAATACAGTCTGGTTAGCTATGATATCATAAATATACAATGTGTTTCTGTATGTGTGTAATCTTATTTAATTTTCATGGGTTGTGTTTATATATTTGAAGGATACTCCAACTTTTTACCAAGAAACAGATTTTTATAATGATAAACTATATCAGAATCTTCCTACATACATAACAGGCACAGCTGGGCCTCAGCTGAGCCGCCTGGGTGGCCAAAGTGCCCGATGAGCTGAGGGAATCAACAGACCTGCTCTTAAGACCAGCAACAGCAGTAGGCTCTAACTGCTCAGAGCATTCACCCACAGCTGCGTGTACTTATATCTAGCCCTGCTCCAGCCTTGGTCCCAGCATTGCTCATGCCTCACTACAGGTAACCTGGTTCTGACCCTCGGCTCTAATTCCTGACCTCAAACTTCAGCTCTGCCCTTGGCTCTGTCATTAGGCCACTGACTCTGGTTCTGAACCCAGGCTCCAGTTCCTGGCTACTAACTCCTGCTCTCATCATTAGGCTTCACTCCTGCTCCAGCCACTAGGCATGACCGCCTACCTCCCAGGCACTTAAGGAACTGAAGCAATCTCAGAGTAGTTAGTGTTTACATTTGAGAACTCATTGAGGATAGGTGAGGTCCCAGAGCACTGGAGAAGGGCAAACACATTTTTAAAAAGGGGAACAAAGAGGACCCTGGAATTATAGACCAGTCAGCCTAACTCTGATACCTTGAAAGATACTGGAACAAATTATTAAACAATCAGTTTATAAGCATCTAGAGAGTAATAAGGTTATAAAAAATAGCCAGCATGGATTTGTCAAGAACAAATCATGCCAAACCAATCTAATTTTTCTCTTTGATAGGGCTTCTGTTGTAGTGGACCGGGGGGGGTGGGGGGAAGCAGTAGACATGATATACCTTGATTTTAGGAAGGCTTTTGACAGAATTCCACAATGAAATTCAAAAGCAAACTCTGAAATATGGTCTAGATGAAATTACTGTAAGGTGGGTGCAAAACTGCTTGAAAGACCATACTCAAGGAGTAGTTATCAATGGTTTGCTGTCAGATTTGGAGGGTATTGTGACACCCTGACTCCCCAATATTCATCACTGTCATGTAATTAGGATATGTTTTGTACAAAGTATGTCTTGAAAGGTATCATTCTAAAAGTTGTGATCTGCTAGACATTAATATCTCATTGGATTGTATGTGCTATCGTCGTATGTGAAGTTATGAAGTTTAGCTATGTATGTGTTACTGGAACATGTTGTGAGGTTGAAAACACCCACAAGCAGCCTTCGGGTACAACAGTAAAAAGGCCAAATAATGTTAATGGCTTATTGAGGAAATGCACACAAGCACAAGGATTACCCCAGGAACTGTGTATAATAGAAACCTCTCAGAGCTATCACTACACAATGGGAACTGTTTGACCCATGTCACAGCAAAAGAGTTTTCCAGCAAGTGGGAAGAAGATATAAAAGGGGGACAATGACATCATGAGGTACCTCACTCTCCCTGCAACAACACACCTAGAAACACCTGGGGGCCAAGGACTGAACTGTGGGAAGTGATGCTCCCAGGCTAGAAGGATCTTTAGCCTGTGTATGAAAACCTGGGAAAGCCAAGGCTACTTGTGCCTTAAGAGTCTGCCAGCTTGTTTATCACTCAGGGTGAGAATTTGCTAATTTATATCCTACCTATCTAGTGTGTTAAACTCAGTTTACGGTTTTATTTATTTACTAAGGTAATCTGCTTTGATCTGTTGGTTATCCCTTATAATCACTTAAAAACTACCTCTTGTACTTAATAAACTTGTTTTCGTTTTAAATAGTTTGTGTAATTCATAACCAGGGGAGCAAGAAGCTGTGCATATCTCTCTCCACATCCAGGAAGAGGGCGAATTTCAGTTAGTTTATGCTGTACAGTTTTCTGTGCAGTGCAAGACAATACAATTTTGGATTTACTCTCCAGAGGGGGAGTGCACTTGAGTGCTGGACAATTCCTTAGCTGAAAGCCTTCCCATGCAGTACTGATTTCAGTATTTGTCTTTTTACAACTGGTTGTGTCCCTATCTGTGTGTGTGCTAGAGTAGGTTTGAGGGCCTGGCTTAGCAGGACAGGGTGAGGAAGCCCAGGCTGGTGGAACAGGTGGGCTCAGTGGTGCCCCAGAACATCAGGTGGCACCCCGGAGGGGGAGGGAGGTAACCTGTCCCAGGTGTATATATATAGTGGGTCCCTGCAGGGATCAGTCCTGGATCCGGTACTACCTATATTCAATATTTTCACTGATGACTGGGATAATGGCGTGAAGAATGTGCTTATAAAATTTGCTAATGACACCAAGCTGGGAGAGGTTCCAAGCACTTTGGAGGATGGGATTAGAATTTCAAAACAGCAAGATGAAATTCAATAAAGACAAGTGCAAAGTACTTCACTTAGGAAGGAAAAATCAAATGCACAACTACAAAATGGAGACTAACTGGCTAGGTGGCAGTAGTGCTGAAAAGGATTTGGGGTTATAGTGGATCACAAATTGAATGAGTCAACAATATTATGCAGTTGCACAAAAGTCTGTTCTGGAGTATTTTAACAGAAGACTCTGTCATATGTAAAATATATGAGGTAATTGTTTGCTCTACCTGACACTGGTAAGGTCTCAGCTGGAGTACTGTCCAATTCTGGGCACCATAGTTCAGGAAACATGTGGCCATATTGGAGAGAGTTCAGAAGAGGGCAACAAAAATGAAAAAAAGGTTTAGAAAACCTGACCTATGAGGAAAGGTTGAAAAAAATGAGCATGTCAGTCTTTGGAAAAGAAGACTGATAAGTCTTCAAATATTTTAAGCGCTGTTATAAAGAGGACTGTGAAGATAGAACAAGAAGTAATGGGCTTAATATGCGGCAAAGGAGATTCAGGTTAGTTTAGCTATTAGGAAAAGTTTCTATCTATAAGGGTGGTTAAGTTCTTCCAAGGCTTCCAAGGGAGGTTGTGGAATCCCCATCATTGGAGATTTTTAAGAACAGGTTGAATAAACACCTGTGAGGGTGGTCTAGGTTTACTTGATCCTGCCTTAGCATGGACTTGATGACTTCCTGAGGTCCTTTCCAGCCCCACATTTCGATGATTGTTTGATTCCCCACTACGAAGAGTAAAAGACAATAGATACACAGATGGAGTCCTGTATTGCTGTAGGCACTACAACTAGGAGCTGGTAATGAAATTGAAATGAGAAAATGAACATGTTCACTATATAGGAGGAGAAGTACTTATAAAATCAAAAGAGGAGGAGCTTTTATCATAGATTATAGTTGCAGTGAAAAAAAACTGTAATATAACTGATGGGGATAATCACACACACAAAAAAGTGAAGTAGCATGTCCAGTTACTTGTCAATTTACATAATTTGTATTAATCTCAGGAAACTGAAGTATAAAACCCAGTGAACCAAATTCAACCCTAATGGGTTAATGGGAGTTGTGGCTTGTTTGCTTCATTGAATTTTGCCTGATGGCACTTTGGAAAAATAGAAAATAATAATAATGATTCTTTGAGTGATTGTCCATATGGATTCCACTTCTAGTGCATATGTGCTCCACACACATAAGATTGAATTCTTTTGGTCATTAGTGTCCAGTTGTAGCTGCATCTGTACCCTTAATGGCCTCTCACACTCCCATTTGAGGGCATACAGGGTAGAGTGGCCAACAGTCCCTAATTTACTTCTTACCACCTGTGGCAGTGTAGTGAGGCAGAGTGGCCTTCCCCCTCCTGGTCCGTGGAGGACCCCCCCCCCGAGCCCAGATGGGTGGAGCCAGGCCATGCTCACCCCTCCTTCCAGAAGTTAGTGGGTGGGACAGGAAGTATAAAAGGCAGGTCTGAAAGCTCATTTGGGCAGCAGCTTCCGGAGCTGGGAGACTGCTGCAGGCCCCTGGGGAGCTGAGGACCTGCCAGAGCCACTGGAGCCATATGCTGATCCAAACATGGAGGAGCTGCCAGCTGCCAGGCCTTCTACCTGGACGATCTGGACATCCCTCTATAGGACCAGGTTCACCCCCGAGGTGGAGTTAGGAAGTGGCCCAGGGGCAGCCAACCCTAGTCTGGCTGCAGCTTTGCCTGAGCATAGGTTAGTGGGTTGCGGTCAGGATCCCCGCTGACCTAGTGGCAAATCCTGCTGCCACTGTTAGGGCCCTTGGCTAGGGCGCAGTGGAGTGGGTGGGCCTTTGCCCCCCCTGCCGCCCCAACCCTGGGGTGGCAGTCTCCCCCTCTCGGGGCCAAGAAGCCACCACCTGTTGGCCATCCGCCAGAGCCAGGATGCCCGAACCCCTTGCTGCTCGACCCTGAACACAGGTCCGAGCAATAGACCTCTGTTGCCTCACCCTGCCAGAGGGCTTGGGCTATCTAACTGTCTTTGCTGTTTGGCCCTGAACACAGGCCCGAGCTATAGATGGTTGCTGTGCCGCTAATTTCCCACGACAGGCGATGCCCAGAGATATAGTGATGCAGACTGGCCTCCCATGGACCTGGAGGAAGAGGAACCCTGCTGCTGAACCATTACAGGCAGCAAGACAGGACCCCCTACCTTATCTGCTTCTCTGCGTACTGTGTGTGTGTGTGTGTGTGTGTGTGTGTGTGTGTGTGTGTGTGTGTGTGTGGAAAGCACAGTGAGTGTAGTTTTTTCTCTTTTTGTGCCCTTAATAAAGTGTGTTTTATATTGGTGTTTTTATAGACTAGGTGGTTTGTTAGAAACTTTCTTGGTACTGGGATTTTTCCACTATTGCTGAAAAAAAGTTAGGATTCAAATCTTGCCCCTATGTAATTCTGCTCACTTTTTTGTCTTGGAGAGGCGCACATCACCAATAGGTGGTCAGTCTGTCACTCCTTTTCTAAGAGGACACAGGAGGCAAGAGAAGTCCATCTTAAGCTCCTTCCCTTGGAGCCCTCGATGAGGCCAGGAAAAAAGGACATCCCAGGTCTGAATGGACCTCCTCAGCTAGGGCTCCTATGAGCTGTGGCTCAACTCCAAGATCGTTGTCTCACTCTTCAAAGAGATCAAACCCATCAACCACCGAGACCGGCTGGGCAGCTAAGTTCTCCTTCACCCAGTCATCAGACTGGGGTAGCAAGGAACATCATTTCCATTGTGAGTGCAGGCATAGGTCAACCTCAGGACCTAGTAAAATGAGGCAAAAATCTTCTTAAGCCACTAGACAAAAGGAGGTTTGTGACCCAACTTGGGTCTCACTGATGCCTTGGCAAAATCTGGTCACCAATACACGATACATTTTGAGACAGCAGTCCACGTTTCACTCGATACTGACCATTTTAGCATTGAAATTGGCACACACGGTGCTGCTACTTCCAGTTACAATCCCTGCAGTGAAGATGCTTCTGGCACCAGATTCGTTGGTGTTGAAGTTATTCTTGGTACTGAGTGATCTTGCAGTGACTGCACTACTTAAATCATCATTGCTGTCCTCAGCTGTTAGTGCACTCTTTACTTGGTTTTGATTACTGGTACTGCTACCATTCACCTTGTTCGTATTCATATGACCCCTAGTAATATTATGGAATCCAAGGGTCAGCACTATAAACATAGACCCATGAGATCTTGGGAACACTCACCTTGGAATCCTCCTTCACTGCCACATGTGCCCTGCCTTTTGCCCCTGAAATGTGCAAGCTGGCCCCTACTGGGCTCTTTGAGGCATGCAACTGGCTATGAAGACTGGCTCTACTACTTTCCCACCCCTCATCAAAACTTTGTAGGGCTGTCCGAGCAGCTGCAGGTGATAGTCTCACAGCCTGTGCCAGGATGAACATCTGCTGGAAATAGAAGACTATTTGATTTCAACGGTATTATACTTTTCCTCACCAGATGAGGAACTAGGGCCCTTCACTCCTGGTCAGCTGAGTAACTTCAAAATATTTCAAGAACTTTACATTGCGTAGCACATGTTTTAGTAACCTATATATGGAGAGTAATGCAAGAAGAATCCCACAAGTTACTGGACATTCTGCACTCCTCCATACCTGGAAGCCTTGCCATGCCCATCCAAGAAGGGCTATTGGAACCAGCAAAAGAAATTGTGGCAGAGCCTGGCATCCACCTCTAAAAAGGTAGGTAAGCATTATCAAGTTCCCGCTAAAGGGTTTGAGTATTTTTACACACACACAGTTCCTGGATCACTGGCAACCGTGACAGTAAATGAAAGAACCAGTCAGCCAGGATGCCCAAGAATTGACACCAAGAGACAAAGACCCCCCAAAAGCTAGACCCCTTTGGCAGAAAGATTTATTCATCACTAGGTCTACAGATGCATATCTTAAATTACCATGCACTTCTGTCAAAAGATGATTACCTCAACTGGGTCAAAGTGCCACAATTCATAGAGAAGCTCCCTCAAGAACATAGGGAGGAAGCAAAGTCTATTGTGACTGAAGGACATTTGATAGCTCAAACATTGCTACAGCTTGTGTTAGATTCTCCAGATATGGCAGCATGTTCAGTGGTCAACCTCATTACCATGCGCTCCAGCTTCAGGAATACTAAAGAAGATTAATTCAGTGTGCATACAGATGAAGCCCTGTATTCTCTAAAAGATTCTAGAGCCATGCTCCACTGGCTAGGAGTATATACCCAACCCGTAGGAGAAAGATGGCCAGCTCTGAAAGCTTAGATAGAAGCCCTCTACTTACTCTTACAATGTGCAGAAGTCATCAGAGCCACTGAGAAAGAAGCAGCAGTTCCAACAAAGGAGGCCCTCTGCCTTTTCCTCCTTTACTATGCACCATGTCTGCCTCATGGCAGCAAGTTTGATACTTCTGTCAGGAGCCACTCAGAGCTATTAGAAGATCTTTGGCCCTTCTCTTTCCCTTTTGGCAATTGCCTTTTTTACTTTCGAGAGGCCAGGAATCGAATTCTCAGACAGCTTGGTCTTAGAAACTATAAATATTCAATTTCAGTGACTTCCTTTGCCTCACCCTCACCCTGGTCCCACTTTTGGGACCTCTTTCATGAGAAACTGTTACAAATAAAAGGGGATTCCCTTCTGACACTCTGAGTAGTGGAAGAGGTGCCTCTGGAATTCAGAGGGAAGGGTTTTACTCATATTATTTTCTAATCTTAAAGAAGAAAGGGGGCTTGGTGTCCGGTACTAGATTTGAGATGTCAACAAGTTCTTCTGCTGTTTCAGTTTCAGGATAACTCTGGTGCCCATAATCCCACTGTTAGATCCGAAAGACTGGTTTGCAGCTCTCAACCTACAAGACGTGTGCTTTTCCATATAGATTTATCATGTGCACAGGAAGTACCCCCACTTGGAATCTGAGTTATCCCGTTCTGCCAATATGCATCCCCCTGACCTTTGGTCTTTCAACAGCACCAATGGTATTTACCAAGTGGTTGGCAATTGTGGCGTCTCACTTAAGGAGACAAGGAATCCAGCTATACCTGTACCTCAATGGCTGGCACATATAAGGAAGTTCATTGCAACAGAGTGAACAGTTTTATTAACCTAATTCTATATCTTTTTACCACACTGGGCCTCAGGATCAACAGAGAAAATTCTACACGATTGATGACCCAGAGACTAGAGTTCATAGGGGCTGTGTTAGATTTCACATTAGCAAGGTATTAGCTACCGCACGAGGGATTCCAGACCATGGTAGACCTCATCAGCTATCTGCAGGCTCATCCACAAATGCCTGTAAGTATATGCCTCAGATTCCTGGGTCATATGGTTGCCTGCCTTATGTCATACAGCATGCCAGACATCACCTGTGCTCCATGCATGGGTACTTAAAATCTGTGTATCTACCCAACAGACATCACAAGGACCTGAGATCCCCTGAGAAGTCCTCTCTGATTGTTTAATTGGTGGAAGGCCCTCTCTATGAATGCAAAGGAGTAATGTTTTTCCACCTCTGCCTACCAAGAGACTGATGACACATGCCTTTACGTTCAGATGGAAAGCTCGCATAGATCACCTTCAGATCCAAGACTCCCAAAGATATGCATTTCCACATAAACATTCTGGAACTCAGAGTTGTTCTTTTAGTGTGCATGGTATTTCTTCTCATGCTGCTCAGACTAATGATCCAGGTAATGATAGACAACACAGCAATGCTTTATGTCAACAGACATGGAGGAGCATGGTCATCCCCTCTTAGCCAAGAAGCTGTTCATCTCTGGAACTGTTGTATTAGTAACCAGATCACATCAGTGGCTTTACATGTACCAGGATTACAGAACCTCAGACCAGACCAACTCAGCAGGCAATTTTGAGATGACCACAATGGACTCAGTCTTGCAGTGCATCTTTTGCAAATACAGGTATCCAAGAATAGATCTATTTGCTGTGCGTATGAGCCCAGGTTCCCTGTTAGATGCTTTCCTCATTTCATGGAGTCTGGGGATAATGTTCTCTTATCCTCCATTCCTGTTAATATCAAGGGTCCTGAGAAAACAGAGGGTTCAGCAATAGTGATCAGACACTCTTGGTGTTCAGACCTAACAAACATGTCAACTCAGCTCCTGATCACATCTGTCTTATCTGATATGATCTTGCAGACCAAAGGGCTATATTTTTCACCTGGACCCGGTATCATTGCATGTAACGGTAACTTCCATCAAAAGAAACTGTTCAGGTGATCCAGAATATTTTGGTGCATAACAGAAAAGACTCCACTAGTCTCAGCTATTCAGCTAAATGTATTTGGGCAGTACAGTGTAATCTTGTCCCCCTTAAAAGCCTTAATTCCTGATTGTCTAGACTGTTTGCTACTCATAAAACGTTCAGGGCTATCCATCAGCTGCATATGGGTACATTTAGCAGCAATACCAGCACATCATCTGTTCATTCAGGGTCACACAATATTTTCCTCTTCTATAGTTGCAAAATTCCCAGAGGGCCTCATTTGTGTCTTTCCCCAAATTCAGGAGCCCTGTCCTTGGGATCTCAACATAGTCTTTGCTGGTTTAATGGAACCACCCTCCCCCTTTTGAGAACCTAGCAACTTGTTCTTTATACCATCTCTCTCTGAAGACTGCCTTTTTACATCAGCTTGAAGGGTAGGGGGAATTTAGGCCCCAATAGCTGGCCCACCTTACACTGCGTTTCATAGGGATAAGGGAAGCTTAGACCGCACCTTAAGCTTTTAACTAAGATTGTCACAGATTTTCATTTAAATTAGCTGATTAACCTGCCAGTTTTCTTCCCTAAACCCCACTCTAAATTCAGGGAAGCCAAACTGCACACAATTGATATGGTTAGAGCTCTGTAATATTACCTTGACAGGATAAGACCCTTTGGAACTTTCATTAAATCATAGAATATCAGGGTTGGACGGGACCTCAGGAGGTCATCTAGTCCAATCCCCTGCTCAAAGCAGGACCAATCCTCAGACAGATTTTTACCCTAGTTCCCTAAATGGCCCCCTCAAGGATTGAACTCACAACCCTGGGTTTAGCAGGCCAATGCTCAAACCACTGAGCTTTCCTTTCTCCCGGGATGTTCATCTGTAGACAGAGTGTCTTAATGGGTATTTAATTGTATTCACTCATGCTATAAAATAGCTAGATTAACTTCACCCATGTAGGTTAGAGGCCATTCCAGTAGGACTGATGGCAGCTTCTGTGTAAAATATCTCAGAAATGTGCAGGGCAGCTGTGTATGGAAATCAGTCCACACTTTCACCCAGTGATATCTCTTAGGCTTGAGGTCTCAAAATCTAATGCTCACTTTGGCAGAGCTGTCTTGAAATCATCATTTAAAGTAGATTTCTAGCACTCATCTCTTGATTTTGAAGTCACTGCTTACTAATCACCAGAAGTAGAATCCAAGTGACCAATCATTTGAGGAGGAAAGAAAGGTTACTTACCCTACGGTAACTATGGTTCTTTGATTCTCCAGCTCCTCTTCCTCCTTCCCTCATTACTATGGAGCCCTGTGCCATCTGGATTCTGTATGGGTGCAGGAACTGATAGTGGTTGGGCCTGCTCCACACTTTATGCCATTGGGTGAGAGGGGAATGAGGACATCCAGGGTACTTCAGTGGACACTGCTGGCTAAAAGAATCTGATCTTGTGTGCATGGGGTGCATGTTCACCAGAAGTGGAATCTGTGTGGACAACAGACCTCCAAGAGCCACAGTCACTGTAGGCTAACTGTTCTTTGTTGTTAGTTAATTGTATTAGTGTCCACAGGATAGGATCAGGATCTGAAGAAAAAGCTTACCTTTTTTAAAGTATATTCACATGTTTACCTTTGTATTTTCAATAAGTTTTTCAAGCAAAGATTTTGAAGTTGGACTGAAATGGTTATCTTGAAAGATTACACAGTGCTTCCTCGTGAAAGGTCATCTTTTACAAGCAGTTACCACACAATCATCCCTCAGACTCCAGTTTTCCATACAGCATATTTAGGCCCTGATTCAGCAAGGTACTTATGTAAATGCCTAACATTACGTATATGAGTAGCCCTTTGACTTTAATGGGACAGTGCATTTGCTTAAAGTTAGGCTCATGCTTACATACCCTGCCAAGCTGGTGCCTAAAATATAAAATAATGGTGGTATTTCACATATCAGCGTATGGCAGCTGCTGGACTTATTCATGGCCATCAATGGAGCCTTGTGCTGCAATGTGTACCATTGTTGCTATACATTGATATGAAATCACTTTTAGTACAGTGCCTGGAAAAGAGCTTGCTTATTTTGCATTAAAAAAAGTAAGTACAACTGCATGATCCTTCTTGGTGTAAGAAGTTCAGAATGTTCAGTATCCTTTTCACATTGTAGTTCTTGATAACTATACATAAAATGTAGATTAACCTAAGTAACATTGATTCATTGTAATATCCCACTCCAGAGGGGACATGATCTTTCTTTTTGTAACCCTTCCTTAGGGTACATCTACACTACAGCGGGGAGTCGATTTAAGATACGCAAATTCAGCTACGTGAATAGCGTAGCTGAATTCGACGTATTACAGCCGACTTACCCCGTTGTGAGGACGGCGGCAAAATCGACTTCTGCCGCTTTTTGTCGGCGGCGCTTACTACCACCTCCGCTGGTGGAGTTAGAGCGCCGATTCGGGGATCGATTGTCGCGTCCCGATGGGACGCGATAAATCGATCCCCGAGAGGTCGATTTCTACCCGCCGATTCAGGCGGGTAGTATAGACCAGGCCTTAGATTTCTGTTTCTTAATGAGAATAAAGTATACACTTCTTGAGGGACTCCAGCTAAAGAGAATGGTTACAAATACTTGAGTAATACAGAATCTGCAAACCAGAAATTTCATATTAATTATCATTGTGATACAGCCATATACAAGGACTTAGTTGTGATGGTTAAAATATGATTCACCTAGAAAGACTTTAAAGAACAGCATATATCAGCTGTTCAGCTGAAGGCTTCTTTTGTATTTACTGTTAAGCAGTTTTTACTGTTCAGATTCTGTCATGCATTAAGTGTATACTTCATTCTCATTATATGGATGTTTATTTAACTCTCTAGTATACAGCTGTAGTATTCTCTTCAGCAACTATAAACCCAGTTATAGTCCCCCCTCATTATAAAAACACCTTTTTTCTCAGGCAAAATATTCTGAAGATAGTGATGTGCTATTGTATACGGTATTATATAATTCCATTACCTCTTTTGGACATTAGTTTAAATGGAGCTTCCCCAGTGCCCTCTAATTTTTGAGCCATGAATGCAACCACGGGGTTAGCTCAATTGTCAGTGAGTCAGTATCATATTTTTTCAAGGAGAAACTTCTGTCAGTAGATTTGGAGTGTGCCATCTGGGAGCAAACTTGGTTAGGCAGCAATTTTTCTTGAATTTAAGACAGCTGCAATTATAAGCATTCCACAAAATTGTATTTTTTTAATTAGGCATGAGGCATAACAAGGAATAGCTTCACATTAAGTTTTGGGGAACCAATAAAAATTAAACAAGCCTTATTATTAGAATTTCACAGAGCTGTAGAAAGGTGTTGCAAGTATTCTTTTATCATATGGTTTTACCACTTTTTTTGTATGGTATTGCACTACATAAACCCTTGTATTTTTATATACATTGAATCTCTTCATGTAAATTAATATATTTTCCAGGGTTATTTTTTGACTAATATATCAGAATATATGTATTATCTGTTTAGACATCTAGCCAAAAACAACTAATTCATATATTTGCCTTAAACTACTTTTTTTTTTTTTTTTAAAGTTTCATTTGCTAGGTATTAATCTTGCGTATTGCTTGGATGTTTAGACTTACAACATGTTTGCATCTGCTTTGCTCATGTAAGGTGGAGAAAATTCCATATTTACTCATAATAAAAGTATTAGAGAAACTGTCAATAAATTTTCTGTCATAATTGAATCAGATGATATCTAAATTGTTGATAATGTGATCTGCTCGTTAAACAAAAGTGTCTGGAGAAAATGATGGATTAATTGACTGATGGCTAAGGTTTCTCTCAAATATAATGGTTTACCCAGTTTGATTTGATTTGTGTAAAATAACTTTCTCTAATAAACAATTTGCTCAGAGGCAATAGAAGAAATGAATGGTTATCAAACCAAACTTAATTAGTGTATCCTAGATTGATATTACTTGGGGAGTCTTCGTTTTAATTGTGGAGGGCTGGATACAAAGGGTTCGGTTCATTATATTTTTCCTTTATAAACACTATTGTGTAACTACCTATGGAATAATAACATGTGATTTCATTTTAATAAATGCTTGTAAAGTGAATTAGCTAATTATGCCAGGCTAAAAATGATTCCTTTAATTATTTTGGATATTTAACTGGTACTTCAGTTTTATTATTGTTAGTCTGTAAATGTGATTTGTATTAGCTCTGCCAAACTAATTATAATATATAACTTAAACAATTTGAACAGGTTTGTAATGCTTCTAATGGACCCTTCTGTGCTAAGTAAAACATTTCTATTACGCAAAGTATACATATGAAGAGGGAATTGTTATCGTAGATTCGCTATAAGAAAGCGAAGACCAGTAATGGCAATATTTTTTCTTTAAAAATATATTGTGATTAAACAGAGAATTTGAAACCGTTTAAAAGAACCCTTGCATAATCTTGTGCAAAACCTCAACTTATTTCCTTCAGAACCAGGTTGATAGGTAACATAACTCTTTAAGCCACACTATCAAGTAGTTTAATTACAACTAACTATTGGGCCTAAAGTAAGGTTTTTACAAAACATACTATTGATAGAACTGTTTTCAGAATAATTTATTGAGGTGCTGACTTAGCAGTCCATCCCTATTGAACAAAGCAGTTAATGGAATTTAAGTGCATCATAGTCTTCAGAAGTTAAGGACGTGCTTAACGGGTTTGCTGAATCATAGTCAGCACTCAGCACCATGCAGGATTGAGTTTTAAGACTGTCAGTTTAGGCTGAATATTTTGGTTTGGTTTAAAAAACCCCACAAAATAGTATTGGTAGAAATGTTTTCTGAATTTTGTCTCTATACATGTCTATGGAAAAAAACTATTGTTTAGAAGTTAATTTAAAAGTGGAAAAATCACATTAAGGGTGAAGAGTAAATTAGGGGTTTATAGTTATGTCTTTTTGAATAATCTAAGTTGTTAGCAGTACAAGTAAGTAAATTCATTTTTCTTAAATATAATTTTTCCCCTTTTAGGTTATTTAAATGTACTGTAGGTAATTTAATTTTATAGATACCTGAAAAATCTTTCAGTAGAAATCTCATAGTAGAATGAATGAAGAGTTGTTTTTTGCTTGTTTGTTTCACCTATATGTGTTCATTGTGTGTGGGTTTACAGTCTCACTTTGGAGCCTGAAAACTTATGTACATAAATTACTGTGTATGGAGATGACTGTACTTTTTAATCTGTTTGAATGACAGAAAACTACTACAAAGTGGGATGCTAAGCATGTCTTTGGAGCAGAAATGAACCCATACAAAGACTTCAAAATTAAAAATAAATACAGTAAGCCTTCATGAATGCTTTCTGATGTATGGCTACTTATATAGGGAATATGCACATCAATTCCCAATTTGTAGGTCTTCAAAAAAATTTTTACATAACTGCATCTTCGCTGTGATTCATCCTTGCTTTCCAAGAACAGCCTTTGTTAGAGGATATAGTAATCATTAAAGTAATAAAAAGTGCTCTCATTTAGTTCAACAAATTACTCTTTAAGCATAGTTTTAAGAAAATAAAGAGAATCTAACAAGTCCTAGGACACTAATCAAACACCAAAGCCCAAGAGTGAAATCCTGGTCTCACTAAAGTCAAAGGCAGTTTTCCATTGACTTCAGTGGGGCTAGGATTTCACCCCAAGTTTTCACTACCATTTCATGTGAAATGGTTTAATTATTATTTTAATAATAAATAATACCATACACTTAGATGAAAATACAGACGCTCCCCAATTTACGCAAGCGTTGCATAAGTCGGAAACGTATACCCGACCATTACGCCAAAAAAAAAAAAAAATCCAACCCCCCCCCCCCTCCTATTTCTAGCTTACGGAACTTTTTCCATAAGTTCGGGTTTGCTTAAGTCGGGTTTGCGTAACCCGGGGGGCATCTGTACATTGTTCTAACATTATGGTTTTTCCCCTTCATTGAATCATGCCTTCTATCTCACCAGTCCCAGAAATATTTTCAATAATTTGAGAGAGGGGGGTGTCTGCATTGTCCTGCAGAGACAAAAGTGGCAGATAAGGTTTCACCCCTGCCTTCCGGGAACATCAGCCCAGCACATTTTTATCATTTTATGATAATTTTTTGCAATATAATACCTGTCGTCTCAGCAGAACATTGAGAATGGTGGGTGAAGAGAAGGGCTGTGTATTCAATGGGTGAGATCGTCAACCCTCTCCAGTGCCTTTTAGCTGGGTAAAAAGGGCTGGAGCAGTGTAGAAGGGCCCTAAGGGCCATGTTTCTAGCTGAGGGAGAATTGCCTCAGGCCTGTCTCAGCAGTTCCAGAGCTGAGGCTGGCTTCTAAGCACTCCCTCCCAAGCCCTGGCATTTGGGCATTCCAGGGATGAGATTGGGGGCAGTAGGGATATGTCGGGTGGGACGTTGAGTGCTTTCAAGAGGTGCAGCACTCAATCACACCTAACATATTTAAACACACTCAAAGTGCATACAATCACTGAATAGATGTAAACGTATAAAATATCATTTTGTTGCCCGTTTAAAAACAAAAACTCAGTTTTGCATCTGTGTTCTCATGCTGTTAATTCAACAAAAACTCACTTATAACCACACAACTTTAGACGTTGTTGAAATCATTGATTACAAATGACAATGTAATACCTTCTGTAGACATGCCGACTCTTTTCTCTGTGGTTAATAATTTATCTACGATCTTTGTTTGATGAATGAGGCATTTCAAACTCTCTGGTTTATACTGAATGTGTAGGGTGAATCGGGTGATGATGGGTGTGTGGTCTATATCTGTGAGATGAGGCGTCTGATTTATTTCAGAGAGACTGAATATGGAAGGTCTCATGAGGTTTCTGCTGTGCAGCTTCTCTGCTTGTAGGTCAGTGCCCCTCATCTGTGGAATTTGGAGATGACCTAGGGTTGCTGGAATTTCCAAAACTAAGCACTGCCATTCAACTCAGGTCACCAGAAATTCAGCCTCTGGCCATGGGACAAGTTGACTGTTCAGTTTCTCCTGACCACTTTTGTTTTATAATTTTTATTCATTTTTATGCAATAGCCTTTTCTTCTATGAAGCTCTGTCTCATGCAGTCTTATAATGAGAACAGTACCTGTGTGATTTTCAGCCCACGGACCTTGACTCCATCTGAAGGGCGGGAATGGGTATTACGCCATTATTTTCCCTTTCCATAGTCTGGCTCTTCATTATAGTATAAGAAGCACTTCAGGTAGTTGGGCCCTGGAGAGAGCCACGTAAGAACTCCATTCCCCATGCAGGTGCACCATCCTGGGATTAAAGAAGGAAAAGTGGGAAATCCCTTCCCAGGTTCAGAATGCCTCCAGATTTACTGAGGGCTTATCCACAGTACCGCTTAAATTGATGTAAATTACATCGCTCAAGGGTGTGAAAAAGCCACACCCCTGAGCAGCATAAACTACATCAACTTAAAGCAGTGTCTACATCATGCTATGTTGGCAGGAGAGTGCTCTCCTGTCGACATAGCACGTCTTCACCAGAAGCACTACAGAGGAATGAAGCTGCGCTGATGTAGTGCATTAGTGTAAAGCCTTGAGAGGCATTAGGTCTCTCCTACAGTGCTTACATGGGTGGCAGCCAGCCAAGGAAGCAGGCATCCTTTCAGGCTTCCTGAGCCATCTAGCACACTATTCCCATAATGAGGATACTTGTTCCAGTACAGCTCCTCAGTTGAGTGGTCCCCAGTCCATACTGAATAGCATATAAATAACCAGGATAAATACCATACACGACACACAAATTGAATGCATGACTTTCCCAGGACAGGAAACTAGTGATTTGAAGGAAGCTATTAATATTGAGAATAATAAAATATCATCATCAAGCATTATTAGATACAAGCTTTCCCATACATGCTTCTTTGAGGACATCATAAGATCCAAATGGGGATTTTTACTTAAAAACAAACTTTAAACTAAAATATATGAAAACATAAAGAAATATCCTAAGTTTTGGGAACCTAAGATTGGTGCTGCAGTAGTTCCACCTGTGAAAGACATAGTCTCATCTTCAGAAAGGGAATTTACTTCCAGAAGATCCCAGACCATAAGAGTGAGGACCCACTACAGTATACTCCTGATTATTCTAATAGCATGGGGGACAGGGATTTTATTGTGATTATCAGAAGTTCAGATAATTGAGAGGGCAGAAGCCATTCAGCAGTAGGGAGGCCTCCTCTGTGGCTGGGAGCTGATCTTCCTCCTCGTAGTCCTGGATGGAGTTAGGGGGGTTTTGCTTTGCTCTGCTCACTCACTCCTGTGATAGCTGGGCTGCAGAGGGCTCCCTGTGCTGCCACAGAGCCGGCAACACCCAGTCCCAGCAGGAGTAAGGTGTGGGACAGAGAGACCCCAGGCCTGGTCTCTGCTCTATTGCGCCAGGACCACAGCCTTCTCTGAACATTGTGCCTGCAGGGATCAGGTGTTGCTGGCCCTGCAACAGAGGAAGGAGCCCTCTGCAGTTCTGCTGTCACAGTCCCACTCAATCCTATGACAAAGGGGCTGCAGAGGGCTCTATGCGCTGCTGCAAGAGCCATTCAGTAGCAGGGTTATCTCCCCTGCAACCTTCAGGCTTGTCCTGCTCCTCCGTTTTGCAGTCCTGGCCAAGAGTCTCTGATCTATTATCTGAATCCCTTCCTTGTCCCGCAGCATGAGATATCTGGGAGCAAGGAAGGGATTTGGGTAACAGGGAGGTTCAGATAATATGATTTTGGATGAATGGGACTGTACTGTATATAGCAGTTTCCAAGTCTCAGCTGTAGCCATTTCAGACCAAAAATATTTCCTGTAGTTAGTAAGGAAGATCATGTAAGGGAATGATCCTAGGTTTGAGTGTGAGATTTTGCTTTTCATAGAATGGTAGAAGACTAGGGTTGGAAGAGACCTCAGGAGGTAGGGTTGCCAACCCTCCCGCTTTTGCCAGGAGTCTCCTGAAATCACGCTCTATCTTCTGGAGGCTACTTCAGCCAAACCGGGAGATATTGGGCACTAACAGTCCGGTGCCGCAGCGGAGCTAAGTCAGGCTCCCTTACCTGCCTTGGCTCCATGCCACTCCCGGAAGCGGCCAGCACCATCCCTGTGGCCCCTGGAGGGGCGGGGGGAGGGTTCTCCCTGCGCTGCCCCAGCCCCGAGCACTGACTACACAGCACCCATTGGCTGGGAACTGGCCAATGGGAGCTGCGGGGCGGTGCCTGCGGGCAGCGGCATGCAGAGACTCCTTGGCCCCCTGGCTTAGGAGGTGCTGCCAGAGGGATGTGCTGGTCACTTTCAGGAGCCACCTGAGGAAAGCACCGACCCCCGGATTCCCTCCTGCACCCGAACTCCCTGCCCCAGGCCAGAGCCCGCATCCCGCACTCGCTCCCAGAGCCCGCACCCTGCACTCTCTTCCTCACCCAAACTCCCTCCCAGAGCCCACGCCCCCTCCCGCACCCAAACTCCCTCCCAGAGCCTATACCCCACACTCCAAGGCCCGCCCCAGCCTAGAGCCTGCACCCCAGCCCAGAGCCTGCACCCAAACTCCCTCCCAGAGCAGGACCCCACACCCTCCCTCCTGCACCCCAACCCCTTGCCCCAGCATGGTGAAAGTGAGTGAGGGTTGGGGAGAGTGAGCGACAGAGGGAGGGGGATCGAGTGAGTGGGGTGGGGCCTTGCAGAAGGGGCAGGGTATAGGGTTAAAGGTCTTTGGGTTTGCGTGATTAGACAGTTGGCAACCCTATCAGGAGGTCATCTAGTCCAACCCCTTCCTCAAAGCAGGATCAACCCCAGCTAGATCATCCCCCAGCCAGGGCTTTGTCAAGCTGGACCTTAAAAATCAACAAGGATGGAGATTCCACCTCATCCCTAGGTAACCCATTCCAGTGCTTCACCATCTTCCTAGTGAAATAGTTTTTCCTAAGATCCAACCTAGACCTCTCCCACTGCAACTTGAGACCATTGCTCCTTGTTCTGTCATCCGCCACCACTGAAAACAGCCTAGCTCCATCCTCTTCGGACCTCCCTTCAGGTAGTTGAAGGCTGCTATCAAATCCTCCCCTCACTCTTCTCTTCTGCAGACTAAATAACCCCAGATTCCTCAGCCTCTCTTCATAAATCATGTGCCTAAGCCCCCTTATCGGTTTTGTTGCTTTCCGCTGGACTCTTTCTAATTTTTCCACATCCTCCTTGTAGTGTGAGGCCCAAAACTGGACACAGTACTCCAGATGAGGCCTCACCAATGTCGAATAGAGGAGAATAATCATGTACCTCAATTTGCTGGCGATGCTCCTACAAATGCGACCCAATATGCTGTTAGCCTTCTTGGCAACAAGGGCACACTGTCGACTCATATCCAGTTTCTCGTCCACTGTAATCCCCAGGTCCTTTTCTGCAGAACTGCTGCTTAGCCAGTTGGTTCCCAGCCTATAGCAGTGCATGGGATTCTACAGTCCTAAGTGTAGGACTTTGCACTTGTCCTTGTTGAACCTCATCAGATTTTTTTTGGTCCGTATCCTCCAATTTGTCTAGGTTACTCTGGACCCTATCCCTTTTGGCATCATTTGTGGAATGGTATTGTTTCTGGAGTGTATATAGAAAATAAGGTATAATAGAAGAAATCTGGGCCTTATTGAAGTCTATGGGAGTTTTGGCACTAACTTCAATGGAGCCAGGATTTCAATCAAAATGTTTTATTCTTGACTAGTGTGAATTTAGGTAGGGAAGTCTGAATCACATATTTTTATGTAATGGACAAGAAACAAAATAGTGGCATGTCTCCACCATAATGAATGGTGAACTAGATAATGCACAGTGGCAGGTTCTGTTATTGGTTTGTGTTTGATGGTAGACCATATTGGAAATGTATAGTGTGTAATTGGGTATTGATAAAAGAGTTGCTAGTCCATAGGTTGAGGCTGGGTGCCACTTCAGGGACATAATGAAGGTTTTTCTGTTGGTCTATTTATTTTCCACATTCATATTTATTTAGAGATTGATAAATTCTGAAATATCTTTATAGTTCACACAGTCTTCCCTTCACCATTAATCTTCACCAAATACTTCTTGTTAAACTGTAACTTTCCTTAGAATGACCATGTTTTAAATTTAAATACCATCTTTACCTATAGGTTAATCAAGTTCTTTTTGGTTTTATATATAATTTTCATAGCAAGATATACTGAACAGACCAAGCTTATATGTAAATAAGCATTTTTTGAAGAACTATGCCTGTTTTTGGAAATTTTTAGTGTCTGTAGTAACATCTCTGAATTTGGTTGGTAAGTTCTCTCACTTCTTTTTTCCTCTTCCCTCTGCCTCTCAGCACAATATTAAAGTTGGTCCTGGAAAACAGAAATCAAGAACTAGTAGGAAAACTCACATTAGTACTAACAAATGTGTATATCTTTAAAAAAAAATAGAAATTTCCTCTGATTGCTTAAGTTAAGTCTGACAGCTTTCAAATATAGAACCTAATTTCATTAGGAAGTCTTATTCATTCTATTAAAGAAAACATTTGTGCATAAATTTATGTCCCACAGTCATGAAATGATTAAAGATTCGTTTGCTTTTTGCAAGTGTGTTTTTATGGGTCAGTGAAAGATAGTAGTTTTATTTAATAGCAAATAAGTGCAAATCATAAAGTGCTGCTAAAACTTTCAGTTGGATTAAAAATGCAAGTTTTTCCTGAAAGCATTAAAACTTTAGCATCAGGATTGAAAATCTATCTTATGTTTATTTAAAGAAATATTATAGGATTTACATTACAAAACAGAAAGCAGTCTTGCAAAAAACTGATGGTATCTATAAGATAAAATTGTTACAAGCATAATGAGCATAGTTAGGGGAAATGCTTCTTAAATATTTTAAGCTAATGTATATAGAATGTTTTTTTAGCAGTTCAAGTCCTAAGTATATGATAAAGAGATATATTTGGTATCCTTTTACTGTGTGTGAACTCATTTAATTTCTATTATTCGATATGCTGGGAAACTCCTATGTCAGCTGACTGGTATAAACTGATAAGTATTTCATATACATTCATATTAAATTATCTCTCACTACATACCATAATTAACCTATATTTATCAAATAACTGTACAATCAAATGCCACATCACCTAGTGTTTTGTAATTCCAGTGTGTGTGCAGGGAATTACGTGAATTTTTCAGATTATTCTAAGCATGCAAAATCATGACTTCGTGGGGGTTGAGGGTAACTAGTATCTCTCATGATCAGGTCATAAAAGTGTACATAATTCCCTGTTTAATTAATGGCTGATCAAGGACAACTCTTTAAAGTCAATCAAGATCTTTTGTATCACTACCAGAAGTTGAATCATAAGCGCTCCTAATAGATTGGCTTCAGTCCTATTTGATTCCCAGTAGACAACTGGATTACATGTGGCTCTTAATAAATAAATTGCCTTACTGGTGTTTCACACCCAGAGATTGACTCCTCCAGTTTCTTTATCGGTGTCTTGAGGATGAGGATAGAATTAAAAAGCTAGGCACATTTCAAATCATAATTGTGTACATTGTTATTTTGAGTCAAAAGGATAACCAACTAGTAATGAATTAATTAGACAAGCACAGGAACTATTAGGGTTTTACCGTGTCTGAAGGTCTTTAATGTATGTATGCAGGGTGATGTCCTGAGTCTTTTCCTGTTTAGCTAGAATGCTATGGTATCTCATCCAGACAGTAAACTCACCACACAAGTTACCTTTTGATTAACAGGTGGGGAATGAGATGTTCCTTTAACATTGTTAGCTGTTAAAATGTTATCTAGAAAAATTCCTATCCTTCATTTATAAAGATTGCAAAAAATTTTGCTTTGTTGGATGAGACAGCTGCGTGGACAGCTATTTTAAAAATTGTTTTCTTATTGCTAAATAGCAACAACAAAAGTAGATGTTGTATGATAGTTTCTGTGTCTAGAAACTTCTACTGACAAACTATGTAGAATGCATATAGCAGGATTATTGAGGCATCTCTTGTATTTAATCCACACATGGATGCAAAAAAGACACTGCCCATGTAGACTCATCCCTGAAGAACAAAATTTTATCATCTCATTTAGTAGGCCACCACCAAAGAAGCAAGCCAAAAGATTGACTGAATCCACCTTGTAACCAAGAAGAATTATGTTTAATATGTTTCATTGCATCTATAACATTCAAAATTAGACTTGGAAAGAAACAGCTAATAAACACATTTTGAAGCATTATTTGTGCTTAGTGAGCTTTGTATGCTTTTTATGAAAAAATGATGCTCTGTAGCACCCTTGAAACAACATTCAGAAGTACATCAATGAAATTTGTAAGCACAGAAATTCGCACATGTAATTAGCCATTTATGTGTTTAAATGCAGGTTCCTGTATGCCCTCAAAGGTGTATTTACAAGTTTTGCCAGTATATTTATGAAGGCTTCTCTGAAAATTTGTCCTTTGTCTTTTGATTCGGTCTCAATACTTAATCAAATGTTGTGGTTGTTTAGCTGTGATATTTCTATTGCCATAGGCAATCTTTTTATAATAAACTTACAGCAAGTAAAGGGTATTGTATTTAAAACATAAACCTTGAGAGTCAGGTGATCTGGGTTCTATTCCTGGTTCCACTATAAAATTCCTTGGTGACCTTGGACAAGTTGCTTAAACTCTGTCTGCTTCTGAGCTGAACAGTAAACTAGACCTGACAAGCCTCCTATTTGTGAGATACTCACTTTAGTCTTTTAAAATATTTGAGATCCTCAATAGGTGTTCTATGAGTGCAAAGTGGTGTTGGTTCTTGTGATTACTATAAAACACAGTCCAAAAGTATACATGGGGAGGGATTTTTAAACAAAAGAGTTTTTTTCATTGAAAAATGTCAGTTAATCAAAATGTATCGGAGTCAATTAAACTTTTGTCAGGAAGGTTTCTCAGGTCCAGGATGGATAGCAGAGTGGTTTGGGCACTCCCCTGGGATATGGGAAACCCAAGTTCAAGTTTCTGCTCTACCTGATTCAGATTAATGACTTGAGCCTAGGTCTCTCGCACCCCAAGTGTGTGCTCTAACTGCTGGGCTATAGACTTCACTTTATATAAAGAATTGTAATAGTCACTGGGCCAGAGAGAGGGAGAAACTGACTCTCTAGCTTGGTGGTGTGGGAGACCCAGGTTCAAGCTCCTGCTTTAAAACAAGCCCATATATCTCAGGTGAGTGCACTTACCCCAGACTATTGATTATTCTGGGGGTGGGTCTCTCTCCCTTATGTTTTTAGTGAAAATTTTTGAAAAGTCTCATTTTTGTTCCACATTGAAATGAAAACAAAATGTCAATTTTTCACAAAATGGAATTATTTTTCCAGCCAGCCCTATCCACAAAGAGCTTTTTCCAAACAGTTTCTCTTTCCCAGCGGTTTACTACACATACAAAGTTCCTCTCAGTTTACTGTGCGTATTTTTATCTGTGTCTGGGCAGAAGATTACACTCCATCTTTATTGGACCCATACCTGTCACTGTGATCCATACGTTTTTGACCTCCAGGCTTGACTGTTGCAACGCCTGTCCAGAAATGAAGCCACATGCTCTGAAATAGTTTTGATTGGTACAAAATGCAGGCACGTATGTGCTTAACACCACAAGTCACTGTGAACACCTAACAACAGTATTCCACTCTGTAGTGGCTCTACATTAATGAACTGCAAGTCTGTATTCAGTCTCTCCTGATATTTACAGCCTTCCATGAGGTTGGTCTCAGCTTCTTGAGAAATCACCTCTCCCTCCCCTGCTATGATCCACCGAAACAATGAAACTGTTAACTAGTAGGAGGTTTGTGAATGCAAGAGACCGAGCCCTTTCAGGAACTGGTCCTGGGTTACGGTACTCACTCCTATTGTAGACACACATTGTTAACTCTGGGGTGCCCCTCTTTGCTCAGACGTGGTGTTATAGGAGACTTTGCCTCCCAAGCTCACACTGGTCACTACTTGCTCGGTCTCAAGAGCGGGTCCCAGCTGGTCCTTTCTCTGGACTCCCTTCCTGGGTCACCTGTGGCTCAACCATCCAGGGTGAATTAAAGGTCCAAGTCCAAACTCCCATACTCCATATGGATAGTCCTTCTGCACCTCCCTCTGTCGGGCTTCACTAAAACCCTCTGTTGCTCCTCTATTGGGGTTCCCCTACTGCCTCCCTTCCCTAGGGATTCTGACAGCTTTCCATAGGGATCTCCCTGCTGCAAAGCTTCTCTTAACTACTATCTTTTCTGCCTCTTCTGATCTCTTCTCTTAGGCCCTAGCTCAGGGCTCCCCCACAGGAGCCTATTCTGCTCCCTATGGGGGTCTCAGCCTGTCTTCCTCAGGCTCTTCCCAGAGGGGAGCTCCCCCTTGTTCCTCTTTCCGGGGTCACCTTCCTTTTACTGAGTTCTCAGCTCTACTTAAGGGCCTAGCTCTGTCTCTTCTGGCCAAAAGGCAATTAATCATACCCCAGGTGGTAGCATGACTAATTGGGGTCAGTTTCTAATTAAGCCCCATTGCACCCAACTGGGTCACTAATCACTGCTCTACAGTTAAAATGCTTCTGAAATAAATGTAGTCAAACTTTACTAATTCTGGGTCACTGAGAACGAAAATGATGCTTAAAATTGTTGATTGGCTCTAGTTTTCAAGATATGCTATTGGGTCAGTATATACGAACCTTGACTTGGGAATGGCGGAGGATAAGTGAGTTATAAAGGGAAGAGATCTCAATTTAAACCAGAAATGACTAAAATACATCTTTGACTGGATCTATGAATAAATCTATGACTGGGTTTGGACAGTACTTGCTTTTTAGGCAAAACAATGAATGATGCAATCTGAAGCTGGTATTGCGTCATACATGATATGAATTGCATCATGTTATTCCTAGAAGTCATGGATGATGCAATCATAAGGAAGCTTACATCACTCTGCTGAACAAATTGCCCTATATCAGCTCTAGAAATCATATAGTGTCGTGCTCTTTTATTTGTCAGTGTTTGATTTTGCAAAGGGACACATTTCGGTTTAGCCAAAGTGAGCAGAGATGCCTCGTACTTGTGTGAACAGTGCAGATAACTTCTGCTATGTTTGTGGTGAAGTGACTTTTGCATCACAAAAGCGCAGTATAACCACTATGGTTAAGAAAGCCTATCACCTTTATTTTGGCTGCAAAATTGGAGATCAGGACAAGAGGTGGGCCCCACACATATGCTGTAACACTTTTGCAACAAATCTTCACCAGTGGTTGAACAGGAAAAGGAAATCCTATGCCTTTTGCCATGCCAATGATTTGGAGAGAGCCAACAGATCATACCAGCAATTGTTACTTCTGCATGGTGTCTCCAGTTGGGAAAGGTGTGTCAAAGAAGAAAAAGTGGACTGTGCATTATCCAAAGATTCCATCAGCTATACGCCCAGTACCCCACGGAGAACGATTGCCGGTTCCTGATGCACCAGAATCGTTCTCACTTGAGTCAGATGAGGAAGAGGATGAGCCATCAATGTCACAGGACCCTCATTTTCTCCCATCCATCCTCCCATCCTCCTCCTCCTCTGAACCACACCTCATAACACAAGGTGAACTGAATGACCTTGTCAGGGATTTGGAACTACCCGAGAGTAAGGCAGAGCTGTTGGGCTCCAGACTACAGCAGTGGAATCTCCTGGCAGGTGATGTTAGCGTTTCCATGTTCCGTGACCGTCAAAAGGATCTTGTCCCATTCTTCTTCATGGAAGGTGATCTTGTAGCCTGCAACAACATCGATAGTGTGATGGCAGCCCTCAACATGGTTCACGATCCAGAGGAGTGGAATCTGTTCATTGATTCATCGAAGACGAGTCTTAAAGCTGTTTTACTGCATAATGGCAATGTTTTGCCATCAATTCCAGTTGGTCATGCAGTCCATATGAAGGAAACCCATGACAACATGAAACAACTTTTGAGGTGCATAAACTATGACCAACATCAGTGGCAGCTTTGTGGCGATTTGAAGGTTGTTGCTCTCTTGCTTGGTCTGCAGACTGGATACACAAAGTACTGCTGTTTTCTCTGCGAATGGGATAGTCGTGCAAGAGATTCCCACTACATCAAGAAAGATTGGCCACTCCGACAGTCATTGGAGCCTGGGAGGAAAAGTGTTCAGCATCCACCACTTGTTGAATCAAGGAAGATTTTGTTACCACCCTTACACATCAAGCTGGGTCTGATGAAGAATTTTGTCAAGGTCATTGACAAAACACAAGCAGCTTTCAAGTACCTCCGTGGAAAATTTCCAAGGTTAAGTGAAGCTAAGATAAAGGAAGGTGTCTTTGTTGGTCCTCAGATTCGTGAACTTCTTCGAGATGATGCATTTGACCATGCACTGCGTGGCAAGGAAAAGACGGCATGGAAAGCCTTCCAGTTAGTGGCAATAAATTTTCTCAGAAACAACAAGGCAGACAACTACAGGTTGTTGGTGGAAAACCTCCTCAAGGCATACAAAAGCCTTGGTTGCAACATGTCACTAAAGATACATTTTTTGCACTCTCATCTAGATTTTTTTCCACCGAACTGCGGAGCAGTGAGCGACTAGCATGGCGAGCGATTTCACTAGGACATTGCAACAATGGAGAAAAGCTATCAGGGCAAATGGAGCCTATCAGTGCTTGCAGACTATTGCTGGACAGTGACAAGAGATGCTCCATTTAATGAATAAAAGAGACAAGCCAAGAAGCGCCGAGTAGACACTGAATAGGACTAAACTATGTACATAATAGTTTTTTGCCTTTTGTTTCATAATAAATTTTATTTATATAACCCTTTTGCTGATTTTTAACGTGTTACATAAACAGCACAGGTGAAATATTATCATGTAAAGCAACTATAAACACATGAAAAGACCTAGGTTTACAATTTATGATTAAAACTCTACTACCTATACAATATACATAGACATAAAATGTAAAAACTTAAATATCTTAGAAACAGTAGCCAATCAGTTGTTTTAATTGTCATATTTGAATTCAGCACATCAAAATACATAATAAATAGCACATTTTATCTCTGAAGCAGACGACTTCTCAAACATTGGAGACCAGTGTTAGCACTTAGGTTGCCAGCTCACAAGAGAGGCTGAGGGATAGCTGCTATCAATCATAGGCAAGGCTGAGCCCAACTTACCTCAAAGGGCCAGCCAGCCCATGCCACCTTACTAAAGGTGAGAATGAACACAAAAATAGCCAAATTCAGAAACTAAATGCAAAACTCATTTCTTAAAAATTATTGAGGGAAAGCTAAGTTTATGCACAGACACACACAAATCTACGCACACTCACAGAAACACGGAAATATATAAATACCTGTAAACTAATCAAGCTATTTTTTTCTACAAGTTGGGAAAGAAGGAAGGGAGAAAGACTGTTGTTATGTCTATTTTTAAATACTTCATCTATGCTCAAATACTACAGTGATTAGGCCATATAACACAAGAACAGATACCTCCTTAACCCTATGTCATTACAACGGATTAGTGAAATGGAAGCTATTTTTCTATTTATTTCCTATGGAATATGAATTTGTTCTCTTCTCCTCTCCCACCCCATAGTCAGTGGATGTATCATTTTTGTCTTCTGTGTTACAGCAATCTGCCGTGAATTTAAAAACTGTGGATCAAGTTTTAAACTTTATCTGGCTAAATTATACTCAAGCTGGGTGCTTAGATGTACAAAATTGGTATTTTCGCAGTTAGCCATCTTTGTACAAGTTTTGCTCGCACAGTTAGTTTATTCCACACTTACAAGATTCCAGTCACCATGGAAGTTTGACTGTACAATGTATCTGCTTCATGCTATTCCTCAAAGTACAACCAGCCTTTTAATACTGATACTATGTACGGCAGATGGCCGGGCATGCAATTTCTAGACATTAGTATTATGTAAAAAATGGGCTATTTTTTTGCTTTTTTTATGGCAAGCATTCAGATTTCTTTTATATCTGTGCCTAATCCTGGTAGTTCCTTCGTAGAACTAAAACATCTGCGGAAGTAATATTTGATTTCTAGATGATTTGATACTTAGAGAATAAAAATAAAACTAGGCTTGGCAGAATTCAGTTTTTAAAATTTTGACAGATATTATTTTTAAGCAGTTTTTGTCTTTTTATTAATTTTACATTTTCACAGTTGTGGGAAATTATTTTCACAGTTGGGAGCTCAGACAATAATTATTTAATGATAGTAGACCTTGAGATTCAAAAAGTTAAGGCTTTAAATTAAAACATTAAAACACAAGTTGTCATTATCACTTGTCAAAGTATACAAAGTAAATAGTCTTAAATCAAACTCTAGTATGTTCTCAAGCAGCATTTTTTCTTTCTTTGCCTACCTGTTAAATTTTGATGGAAATGTTTTTTTCACCTGTTTATGTTTACAGTGAAATCGACATTTACTGATATTTACTCATAAAAATCTAATCCTTCCAAGCAAATAAAACCAACACTCCTTGTAATAGTCCAGTCAGCTAGTAAATGGCATTCAGGATTGGACAAGAGGTGACTTTAAGCTTTAATGGAAAAAGCATTTTTAAAAAGGATTGTGTCAAACATAGTACAATAACTCTAAAATAAGAAAGGGCTAGGAGAATGCAAAAGTGAAAGGATGTGCTCTTACCTGTTGCCAAATGTTTTTTCATGTATACATTACAGCTCTTTTTTGTAATGGTCAGTATTATCGTTATTGTGTACTGTTTACATGTCTGATTTCTTGTTTGGATTTTACTTGGTGATTTAGTATTAATTTTTAATGTGAAAGCACTTAGCATTAGGAGTTTGACATTTTGTCTGACCTTAATCACCAGGAGGATCATGAGAGGTTTATTCAGTGGGAAGAGAACTGTTACAGCTCTGACAGAAATGATGGGAAATAAGTAAACAGCCTTTTAAATCTTCACCAGAAATCAATAGGGTTTAAAGATGATGGACGTTGGTGTTTTTTGCTGCTTAAGGACTTCAACCTTTTACGGGAAAATATCTTCTCAAAGTGTCAGCATTTTTCCCCCTTAGCACAATGAATCACCGCTGCAAATAGAACACTCTGCATAGAACGCTCTTCATCATTATTATGATGATGATGTTGTATATGACTGTCTACGATAATGCAAAAGATGTTTTGCACTTTTGTACATAGAGAGATGCGGCCATACTTCATAATGTTGCTAATTATTGTTCCGTATAGGCCAGCAAAATAACTTGGTTCATGATGTTTAAACTGATAAATTTGTGCTGTGCGTTCTGCCATAGAAATGGTTGCTGTTTCTAATTTTTCCTGTTTGTTAGTTGTGTTTTCCTCACATCAGTAGAAATAGCTTTATTTAAGTGACAGTTCTCAACTTCTTTTAGTAACCAAGGATAAAAGCCGCTCTAGAGTCATTGAATCAAAAAGTATTTTAGAAGTGACACAGGTTTTGAGCTGGTGCACAACATATTGTACGGTTTTGCTTTTCATGAATGATTTATTAGACACTAGGATGCTACAGTATTTAGTAATATATCCACAAACAGCTCTATTCAGACCCAAGTATTCATACATTTATGTCATCATCAATCATATGATGTGCTATTTGTTTTATATTATACAATATTGGATTCCATTTTAAAATAGCTAAGTATATAGTAAATTATTTTCAAATATAGTAAAGTTGCTGTTAAATAGTAATTGAGAACTTGACTTTCAAGCTTTCAGTTAATTTGTTTGCATCCTTATGCAGCCATTTACTCTGAATAAAATGAACGGGATTTAATTTGTGATTTGTAGACAACCTTTTACATTAGAAATGATAACTGTAGCAACTATGGTTTTATGCTAATACCTAAGTGTGCCACATATACTTGTAGATAAAATCGTCCCTTAAGACCTCCTGATATAAAGTGATCTTTGATTTAAGGATGCAGTACTTTGGCTACATTTATGTTCAATGATTATTAAACTGGAGTTATTACATACAAGCTGATGGAATATTTTCAGTAGTTTATCTCAATTGATTAGCCATATCGAGTACAGGGTGGTGAGGAACATTTGAAGCAATTCTTCCTTGTTCTTTGTAAAGCAGCCTGTCTCTCCCTGTTTTGCTTTTAGCTTTACATTTCCCTTTATATTGCATACCAGCAGAACTATAATATAGCTGAATCAGATTAGGATATCAGTTTTGCAAGGTGCTGAGCACTTTCGTCCTGATGCAATATCACTTACGCATGTGCTTAACTTGAAGCACAGCATAGCACTGTGAAATCTATGGAACTACACGTGTGCTTCAAGTTAGACACATAATTAAGTGCTTTGCAGGACTGGGGCCAGAATGCTCAGCACCTTGCAGGGATTTTCATCCTTTTTGACAGTATGTAGGAAAAGCTTCTTGTGGGTGTGCTGCTATCTGGATTTGGACAATGAAAATAGCGTCTCACTTTTGTTTTGGCCACAAAACTAATCTAAACATTTTAAGAATTTGTTAAAGATTGGGATACTATTGTCAGGCAACTCTTACTCTTTTGAAAATTTATAATCGATACTTAATAACAAATAGTGCACCTAGCTGTAGAACAAAAACAAAGCTAGTGTACATGTGGTGGGCCAGATCTTCAGCTAACATTAATCAGCATAACTGATTTGGTGCAAAATAAGTAGGTAAATATAATGTTGCTTTCTTTGTACTGGACCTTTAAATGTCTAGGAGCCTGCTCCCTGCTGGGAGGAGCTGCCATTTTCCTTTCAGTTCATATTCAACCTGTTCAGAAGAGTTGTACACTGTGCTCTCATGGTGACCTTTCTGTTCTTGTTTCAGTATTTTCCCCTAATCGAAAATAAGTAATTTAGAATGAAAAACTGTATTTGCTCTTTATGTATGAAAAACATAACAATACAAGTAGATAATTACTTGTTGATAATACTCAGAATGGAATATGTGTTTTGGGGAGGATAGGGAGCATGAACTTTAAGAACTACTGAGCATTGGTCTAATTCTTTTTCCATTGAAGTCACTGGTAAAGCACCCATTGACTTCATAATAATATTTAGCCCTGCCATGAGGTCCCTTCCAGTTCTATGATTCAGTGAGAGCAACATTAGGCCAACACTCAGCGCTTTTGAAAATAAGCCCTTCATTTTAATGAACTTTACAAACATGAACTAATCCTCGTAACATCCCCATTAAGGAGGCAGTGTTATCCCTGTTACTTATAAGGAAATTGAAATAGAGCATTCATGACTTGTGTCAGGTGACAGAAGGAATGGATGTCAGAGCCAAGATTAACGCCAACCAAAAAGACTACACCTCTGCCTATAATATTCGAAGAAATTTTCACCGGTCTATGCTTTATGCAGAAACTTAGATGAACATCAAGGACCCAAATAAATAAATAACCCAAAACAACAGCAAGTCTCAGAGTAGCAGTGTCAACAAAATAATATAATAAGAGGAGATGGCTTTTGACATGGTTTAGAACTATTTTATTGCCATTCCCTGAGTGGAGAGTCAGGAAAAAAAATTGACTGATGTTGAAATAATTTATTCTGAATGACAGCTATGAAGCTAAGATCTTCTCATAAATTCTTTTTTTTAACCACTCAGTATCTTCTACCTTTTTCTTTATCAGTCTTGACCCATAACTATGAACACTAAATTAACATTGGAATCTGATTTTCTTTACTCTTCTAACATTAAACTGCAAACCTGCCGGTTTTGTAATTTTGTTTCCTCTGGTCTCCTTGTTGAAGCTTGATGTGTTACAATACCTTAAATAATTTTCACCTTTGTTCACGGCAAAGCCCAGAATTCTGAAGATAGAAAGTAATATTCTAAAGTAATTTTTATGGGTCATTTATGCATACCATCTCATGGAGATGAAGCATTATGCCTGCTATTGTGATTTGCATACACAAACTCTTTACTTTTCTAAATTATTAATGTGTTTTAAAAAAATCATTAGCTAAATTCTGGGCTCATATTTTTGCCCTCAAGTGCTCCTTCAGATGCTGTTAGAAGTAAACAGGTTTTATGAATTCTTCATTAAAAATTAAGAATTAAAAATAGGGTGAAATCCTGATCCCACTGAAGTCCATTGCAAAACTCCCATTAACATCAGTCAGGCCAGAATTTCACCCTAGATGCCTTCCCATTTCTGCTTCTTTTACATATGTTTGAGTTACCAACTTACATATATTTACCATAGCCAACAGACTACGACATAATTGTTTTATAAGTTATGTACAAGGAGTAACCTTTGGGTTTATTTGATGGTCTTACCATGGCCTGTTGAAATAATTGTTCCGTTTACTGGTATCTCTTCCCTGCCCCCCTTAAAAAAAAAACAAAAAACTAAAAAGGCCTAAATCAATAAAAGAAACATAGAAGTGGAGTGCTGGAAAGGACCTTGAAAGATCATCTACTGCAGTCCCCATTGCTGAGGCAGGACCAAGTATTTCTATGTCTGTCCAACCTGTTCTTAAAATCCTCCAGTGATGTGGATTCCACATCCTCCCTTGGAATCGTATTCCAGGGCTTAATTACCCTTATAGTTAGAAAGCTTTCTATAATATCTAACCTAAATCTCACTTGCTGAAAATTAAGCCCATTACTTCTTATCCTACCTTCAGTGGACATGAAGAACAATTGATCGCCATTCTCTTTATAACAGCCCTTAATATGTCTGAAGACTGTTCCCCTCAGTCTTCTTTTCTCAAGACTAAGCATGCCCAGTTTTTTTAATCTTTCCTCCTAGGTTAGGTTTTCTAAACCTGTTATAATTTTTATTGCTCTCCTCTGGACTCTCTCCAATTTGGCTACATCTTTCTAAAGTAGTGCCCAGACTTGGACACAGTAATCCACCTAAGGCCTCACCAGTGCTGAGTAGAGCAAACAGTTACCTCCCAGGGCTTACATACAACACTTCTGTTAATACACCCCAGAATATTAGTCTTTTCCACAACTGAATTACATTGTTGGCTCGTAGTCATGATGCACTATAACCCCCAGATCCTTTTCAGCGATACTACTGCCTAGCCAGTTATTCCCCATTTTGTAGTTGTGCATTTGATTTTTCCTTCCTAAGTGCAATACTCTGCACTTGTTTTAATTTAATTTAATCTTTGTTGATTTTAGACCAGTTCTTCAATTGATCCAGGCAATTTTGAATGCCTAATCCTGTCTTCCAAAGTACTTGCAATCCCTCCCAGTTTGCTGTCATCCACGGATTTTATAAGCATCCTCTCCACTAGATTATCCAAGTAATTAATAGAAGTATGGAATAGTACTGGCCCCAGGAATCACCCCTGTGGGACTCCATTAGATACACCCTTCAGATTTGACAGCAAACCATTGATAGCTATTCTTTGAGTATGGTCTTGCAACCAATTTTGCACCCACGTTATAATAATATTTATAATAATTGTTGCATGAGAACATAAGAAAGGCCATACTGGGTCAGATCAGTGGTCCATCTAGCCCAGTATCCTACCTTCCAAGAGTGGTCAGTGCCAGATGCTTCAGAGGGAATGAACAGAACAGGGCAATTATCAAGTGATCCTTCCCCTGTCATTCAGTCCCAGCTTATGGCAGTCAGAGGTTTGGGGACACCCAGATCATAGGGTTGTGTCCCTGACCTTTTTGGCATATAGCCATTGATGGAACTATCCTCTGTGAACTTATCAAATTCTTCTTTTAACTCAGTTATACTTTTGGCCTTCACAACACCCCCTGGCAATGGGTTGCACAGGTTGACTGTCCATTACATGAAGAAGTACTTCCTGGTGTTTGTTTTAAACCTGCCACTTATTAATTTCACAGGGTGGCCCCTGGTTCTTATGTTTATATAAAGGGGTAAATAATGCTTCCCAATTCACTTTCTCCACACCATTCATGATTTTCTAGACCTCTATCATAGCCCCCATTAGTCATCTCTTTTCTACACTGAACAGTCCCAGCCTGGGAAAGTCACTCTCTGGCTTTCTAGCTCTTAGGGGGCACACACCTTTTTGAAGAAGCCAGACATCAGCCCCGACCACTAATGTGCGGGGAGGTCAATTCTTCCTATCTAGCATCTGCATTGGAACAGTTCGCTGTTATGCATTTAATATTGTCTCTTTGAGAAACTGCCAGCTCTCCTGAACACTTTTTTCCCTTAGATTTTATTCCCATCAATCCTTACCTGCCAGTTCTCTGAGTTTGTTGTAGTTGTAGTTAAATGTAGACATTTTTAGGCAAAATATATGAAGGTTTGTTCTTTTTTCCTTTGACTTCCAAACTTTTAGTTCAGGAATTTGTGATTTTGTGGCAACTGCAACTATTGATTTAAAAATATAGTGCGACTGCAGCTCTCTGCATGTTTTAGGTCTATACTATCTAGTGCAGGTGAAATAACGATTTTGGAATCTTACGTTTTATATTATATATAATTTATATATTAACACACTTGCACACACACACGTACATGCTTTCCTGTATGCCTTTAGGATTATAGAAAAGATCTAGCTTAAAGCTGAGGAAATTCCTACTGTGGGATCATAAGATCATCTGAACTGGGGGGTTTTAATTTACCCCATTGTGTCTCAGAGACCATTCCATCCTTAACTGTGAGTTTCCTTGCTTTGTGTCTCTTACTTGTGTATGTTTGACATATTTCCACCTCTATTTAACATTTAATAGTCCACCAGTTGAAGTTAACATTTTCCCTCCAAGACCCTGTATTAATGTCTTTAAAATTATTGGACTATAAAATAATTTGCAGGATTTTCATGTCTATTGTCCACCTGAAAAGCTATTGAATAAAGTTTATTTGTCAAGATTTTAAGCTCAGAGAAGGAGAAGGATGGCAGTTTTTCTTTAAGTATTATCCTTGATACTAAAGATAGGGTTCTCAGCAACCATGCTTCCCATTGATGGAGCATTCTGGCTGCACAGCTGGAAAAATGTAATTGGGTGGCATTATTTCCATTGCTGTGTATTCTATTTACTAAGCAGTCATCAGTGATTGTACTTGTACTCATAAGGGATACAGTAAGTGCAAAGAGAATCTTATTGTACTGTACTCTGGAATCTAATTAGTATCAAGGTGGAGGATACAGTTAGTAGCCTGGGAGCAGGTGTAATTCTATGGGCAAGTTAATGATAGAATGGTAAGGGGAGGTGTCATTTAATTTGTAAAAATCTACAGAATTATAATTTCAGTGGTGTCACCCTCTGCAGGATGGCAGGGGGACTCGTTCCCCACACCCTTAGCTCCAGATCCTCCGATTGGTGGAAATTTTAATAATACCTAATTCAATCCATTTCTGATGACAGTGTATCATTCGAAAGCCCTTTCTCCCACGAACACAGTAGTACCAAATGTGACAAATCTAGAGCAATTATGTAGATGCATATTTGAGAAAATGTTTTAAAATCAACATTATTTTAATTATACTTTAACATAGGACCATCAAACAGTTAGTCACAAAGTTAAATTGTGACACTCGACTGATCATAGAATAATAGAATAATTGAATATTAGGATTGGAAGAGACCTCAGGAGATCACCTAGTCCAATTCCCTGCTCAAAGCAGGACCAACATCAACTAAATCCCAGCCAGGGCTTTGTCAAGCCGGGCTTTAAAAACCTCTAAGGATGGAGATTCCACCACCTCCCTAGGCTGATAGTTATGGGTTTTCCGTTAATGCTCAGAATTAATTTTTTTTTTAATGTTACAGATTACTATAAATTGAAGAACTGCTCCAAGTTGATTTGCCATCATTGGCAAAAACAACAACAAGAAAAAAGAACCAGTTCAGTGGTATTGATTATCAGCTTGGTTTATTATTCCAAAAGTGTTGTAATGAGGCACTGGTTAAGATATCAGAAATTACTGGAATCCATCCACAAACGGTATGCACATAGTTATGTAATATACATGACATGACATATAAATAATTACAATCCCAAAGTAATTTATCACAAAATGCTTGTTGGGAGGGATAGCTCAGTGGTTTGAGCATTGGCCTGGTAAACCCAGGGTTGTGAGTTCAATCCTTGAGGGGGCCACTTAGGGATTTGGGCAAAATCAGTACTTGGTCCTGCTAGTGAAGGCAGGGGGCTGGACTCGATGTCCTTTCATTCAATGGTCCCTTCCATTTCTAGGAGATAGGATATCTCCATTATTTTATTTTAATTTACCTTAAATTAAATACCTTAGTCTTGATCATTTTTAGGCATTTTGTGAAACGAGGAGTACTGACTTATAGCTGAATCTTTGGAGAATACCACCATGGAGGGCCTGGTTAAACACAATGCTTGGTGGCACTTTACATGCTCTAAGAAGTGCACCCATAAACTGAATTTGGGAAGTTTGGAGAGGAAGTACATAAAACATCATGAAAAAATTGAAGATTCCAGGACAAAGGCTAGCTGTGGGCAAGACTTGCCTTATATTAGGTTCCATGGCATGCATTTCAAGAAGAACACCCGCTTCTTCTGCAGTAAGCTGGAAGCCTGAAGGCATTCATTAAGCACAGTTTCAACACAAGACAGGTGAGAAACTGCATGAAGCAGTCACTCTTAGAACGTTGCATAGAAAGTTAAGTGGGTACATTTACACAAAAGACGCTCACGCATATGGCATGATTTGTATGAAGCATTCAGAACCCAAAGAATTATCCCATGCTCCATCCATATATGGGCTCTAGTCAAGAAGAACGGACTAAAACTGTGTTCAAATGGAAAGAAGAAAGTCAGAGTGAAGATGGCAGGGACCATTAGAGCTAACCTTAGATAGGTCATTGTTTGCATGCCTTTTGGTACTGTCCAGTTTTCCGTGTGACGTTGATCTACATGAGACTTTGGGAAAATATGAGTTCTCCATGGTACCACAATTGGCGTTCAACTGTGCTGGAACAATGCATGTGTGTCAGGCAAAAAGCAAACTAATGCACATCTTGCATGAGCTTCCTAAGCCAAGATCTACTGACAACATGCCCAGTATCTTATGCCAGCAGTCATACATGGTATTGTGTAAAGTGAACATGGTATGATAAACCAGAAACTGTTAACATCTACTGAAATTTCACTGAATATTTCATTTGTGAGGCTACAGAGAAAATACTGGACCTATGAGGAAGTCCACCTCATATTTGAAATGTATGCAGAGGAATCAATTAAAAATATTACCAGACAGAAGAGATTCTATGGTATCGCAATTGTCCATACAAAATCAGTGATTCCACAAACATCTCCAATGTTGCATGGAGAAGCTATCTTATTCTCGTACAAAAAACATTCCAGCATGCAAATAATTGCTCAAAGAATTTCATCATTGCATGGCGTAATGAAGTTGATGGAATTTCTTTGGGGTTCCCATGAGGAGGCTGACACTGAAATTATCTGGCATGCCATATGTGACACTAGTAGAAAAGGTGCCAATTTATGCCTAGGTCCCCATGTTTCGGCCGAACACTGACAAATACTGAGCTCGAATCAATGTGGCTCACCTGTGTGTTAGTTAGTTAAAATAGATATTAGAATTATAAGAATGTGTTTAGTGTTTAGACTTTATGAAATGTTTGTGAGTTGCTGCATGCATTAATCTCACCTATAACATCTGGGTCCCACGTTGTAAGGTAATATTTGAACAGTTGTATTGTGAGCCTCTGTGACTGTGTAAATCACCAGACAGGAGAGAGACATGAACTAGGGTGAAGTACTGATTTCCAACTGAAGGTGTTATGTCCTGCCTGACAGGAAAGGTCCATCAACACCAGATGGACTATTGTGGGATGATAAAGAGGACAAAAGACATTTGTTGTTTTGCCCTCCCCCCGTGAAGAGGAGTCATGCAAATGGATTTCTTTTATGAGCTGAAGGGACTGTATCGCTATGCTGCTTGAACTTTGGAGTGCCAGGTTTACTAGGCATAAGCAAGAGATCCCCAATGCCTAGCCTGGCTTAGCCCTAAATGTTGTATAGATCTTGCTTAGTATAGAAGCTTCTATTACTTTTGGAAATGTAAGTTTGGAACTCATTTGTGTGTAGATATGTTTACCTTCCTTAAACCTTGTACATAACTCTCTTGTTTCCTTTTCCTACTCAATAAACCTCTATATAGTTTATTATAGAATTGGCTTCAAGCATTGTCTTTGTTGTGAGATCTAAAGTGCAATTGACCTGGGATAAGCTCCCCCAGGTGGCAAGATATATCAGAGTACCTAAGAGGATTGTCTGAGACTCCACATTTAGGCTGTTATAAAGCCTGATGAGTTTACACTTGATACTCAGTTGGTGAAATCTAAGAATAGACTTCACCGTGAATTTGAGGCTTGTGCCCTGGTTCTTAATAGTCTGCCCTGTGGTTGATACTCATGCTCTTGAGTCACTGCAGGCACCTTTACGCCATCAATGCCTCAGAGAGGGATCATACTAAACTCTGGATTTTTGCACAAGACACAGATGTTCTAGTGCCAGGGTTCTCAAACTGGGGGTCACAAGCTGTCAACCACCACACTCCACTTTGCCTCCAGAATGTTAATAATGTTAAATATAAAAAAAAAGTGTTGTTAATTTATAAGGGGCGGGGAGTTGCACTCAGAGGCTTGTTGTGTGAAAGGGGTCACCAATACAAAAGTTTGAGAACGACTGTTCTGGTGCTTTCTGAGAGATGCTTTCCAAGACTTCCTCAAAATTCTGTTTTTGTGCCTTGTCCTGGGGAACAGAGTTGCTGTATGTCCCTCAAAGTTGTTCCTGTCATTCAGACCATTAAAAGCTGACTCGCTGCCAGGTTTCCACACCCTTTCAGGATGTGACAATACTGGATACTGGAACATTGTCTGGAAAGACCAAATTATCTTACTGAAAGGCATTTGATTCAGCCTCTGCAGATTGTCTCCTCACTGTGAAGGTGCTTGCAATGGCTGAGACAGTCACTGATGGGGTCCTAATTGCACTGGAGACATTCATATGCCAAGTTTAACATTTGAAGACCAACATTATAACACGTGCAGAGCTATATTGGTGGATGTTTCCCAAGAAGCAGACAAATGGAGAAAAATTACCGCTGACAAGGTATGCATTTATACCTGCTAACAAGAGGGCTAATATTCAGTTGAATGGGTCTGAGATGTTTGAGCGCATTCAAACTGCTCTCTCCTATTGGATCTTGGAGGATGGGCTGATCACCCGTTATTTGTGAAATACCATCTTTCTCACATCAATCCTTCAGCTAATCAAATGCTCACCATCCTGAAAATGTTTGGTCAGCAATCTGCCTTGTACGGAGAAGTGAAAGTGAAGTGTGGATGACGATCAGTGTAACAACATGTCCAATAGTGGTATTCTAGACAGAGATGACACTGATGATGACTTTGATGAATAAATGTTTTCAAGCCTACATGTCAAGGCTAACTGTTTTAGGATTACTAATGATCAATGTCTTTTTGTATAAACAATGCACTCCTGTGTTAAAGTATAATTAAAAATGATTTTAAATACATTTTCTCAATTACATATTTACATAATTGTTCTAGGTTTGTCACATTTGATACCATTGTGTTCGTGGGAGAAATGGCTTTCAAATGATACCCAACTCTGCCCATTTCCGACAAGATTGTATTATCAAGATTTCCACCAACCAGAGGACCTGGAACAACTGTTCTCTGCCCCCCTGTCCTGTCCCCCGCCGTCGCCATGCTGCAGAGGGTGACACCATTAAAAACATGATTCTGTAAATTATTATGACTCAAATGACAACTCCCTTGCTTTTCTGACACTAACTTGCTCCTGGAATGAGATTGTACTACATTACACTCCCAGAGATAATTCAAGACAGTGCACCCTTATGCATGACATTTGGATCAGGTTACTGTAGTCATTGCACGGAGATATTACTCTAGTCTTCTGCTCAGGCTTGACTATCAATGAGAGGCAGGTATAGGGGCTGGAACAAGGGGTCTTGGGGATGCTGCCACAGTCCCTGGCTGACGGTAGTGATCACAACCAAAATACATGATTCTACCTTCAGCATCCCCACTATAAAAATTGTTTCAGCGCCACTGGAAGCAGGTGGTGAAAAAGTACACTGCATAAATTGTGTGTGCCAGAAACTTTCACCTTCCCTTATTTTAGCTTTACTGAATGTGTAATTGTAGGCTTGTGGTCATGAGGATGTGTGTGTGTTGTGGTATAGTTAGGTGCCATGCATGCTTCCATTTTCTTCTGTGATTTCATCATTAGCAATGTCTGTAATTCTAGGTCTAGTTCTTCTCAGTAGAGGCTGCTAGTAGAATATGTTCAAGGGCCATATTCAACTGGTTCCCTAGACTGAAATCACTGAACTTTTCAATTATGATCTATCTCCTTATGAGGCATACAGTGGTGGCCATTTTGATGAATGGTGCATTATGGGGGGCAGCATACATAAGAATAGCCATGCAAACATTTTTTTAAACTTATACTGTGTTTGTATATATTTCTATATATACACTGACCACTTCAATGCATGTTCAAATTCAGGATTACAGAGGGAAATGGCTGATGTAACCCATTATTACATGTTGGGTACTAATAGATAACCTATTTTGGATTGACTTATTATTATTGATTCATGGATTTAATAGAAAAAACTGAAGCATTGGCTAACTGAAAGGACTAACAGAGTTATATATTTCATGAATTAAAGAATGGCAGGAATGTAAACTCTGAAGCTGCCATTAAATTGACAGAGTGAATGTTAATGCTTGTTACATTGATGTTAGAGGTCCCAATCGTTTGTCAGTGTGCTCCTATAATACATGCAGTACATCTTCATTAGATAGGCATATAGCAATCAGTTTCATGTTTCCGGATGAGCCTGTGGCCAGGCCGTAATTAACCTTTTGAACCAGAATTTGTAACAGAATGTAAAATCAGTTTAGCTTATCAATTACACTCACACTCAATTGATAGTTGCCTAAAGTGGGTTTATGGTGGAAGGATGGAGGTAATAATTTACTCATCTTTTTAGAAAGTAACAAAAATATTCTTAATTTCTCCAGTGATAAATTTAAGTAAAGTGAATGCCCAACTCTCATATTTAACATCACTGTATTTCAGCACATTAAACACTGACTGTGACTGTGAATACTATACCTGCCATAAGTAAGATGCACAGAAGTATTTGCTCTGAATAAACCTGAGTAAAGAATTATTGTTCTGTGTAGAGAAATCCACCAAATTGCTAGGTGAGAATTTTTTAAAAGGAGAAATTTATTTGGAATACATTTGAGTTTTCAGATTTAATAGGAATTAACATTGCAGAAGCATTTGATTGTTGAAAAATTATCCATGTTACATCAGAGTTGACATTAATTTCAGTATGTCACATATTTCAGAAACCTGAGCTTTAGTGTACTTGTTTTTAAAATAAATACTGAATTTAAAAAACAGTACTTTAATATGATTTTTAAAGGCATTATAAACTATATTTCTGTTTAATTCTCCTGATGTAGCCTGGATTTTATATTGAATTCCAGTAGTACTTGAAGGGAAAGCATTACATTTACTTAATGATAGTATTCAAAGATAGCTAGCAAAAAGTTTAACATTTTTCTTAAGCAAATGATATATTTCTTTGATTTTATTTTTTGCGATCGTCCAGTGCTGTGTATATAATTCAGAGTGCTTTGAAAACAACTTTTTACATTTTGTTTCCCCCATAATGTACTTTATTCAGCATAAAAACGGACTGACTGCTTTTTGTAAGTTTTCCTTCTGCTGTCACTGTGTTATACAGATATAAAAGAATCTCCTTCTTAAAGAATATTTTATCATTATTATTCTATGAATATAGACAGTAATTCCTCTGTCCACCCTGTAATATCATAAGATAGAGAAAAAAAATCCTATTACATGTCCATAATATATAGAAGATTCTTAGCATGCACTCTAATAATTCTGACTGGCTCTTCTCTCTTTTTAGTACTGAAAATTTGATTTTTAAAACCTACTTAAACAAATAAACATAGAATTACCAGAATGTCTTCTGTGAAAAGCAATAAATGTTATATCATTGAGAAGACTTCTCACATGTTTTAGGTCTTTCATGTGTTTTTAGAAACTAAACACAATAATATTCATCTTCCAAGGATGAGCAATTTTTTTTAAGCTTACCTTATGCTATCCATTTTTTCCTGCTCTAATTTCTAGTGACTAGTGCTAACTCAACAGTGTCCACCAAAGACTGGTTATTCTTTTGCTAGACATAGTCTGTCTCTTGGGAACATACAGAACTGTTTTATAAAGTGGTGATCAAAGATGACCAAACAGAGCAAAATTAGAATATCATCCCTCTTGGTGAGTGCTCTTCATTAGTGCACTTACAAACCAAATTTGACTTGGACTGGAAAGTGTGCCACCTCTTCTGTTTCCTTCCTTCGCTTCTCTGTGGTAATTTAAAATGATTTGGGATGCTCATAATTCTCAAGCTCTCATTTAGTAGTTTTGTAGTTAGGGGCTCTGATGTTAGGATTGAACTCTAAAACTCTTAGTTTTGAAAAAAGTCCTTCCTTTTTATTTGGATTCTGTTGTCTTAGGCAATGGAATTGTAGACTAGTTGTAAAACAAGTGGCTTAGATATTCAGTCATGACTGTCAGCCAGCTTGCAAATAAAAAGCCTTCAACAGTTTCATTTGGCTTCAACTGCCACCCCAACCAAAGTGCCCCATGAGCTCTTGCTGCCGTCAGGAGACTCTCTCCATGTTGCACAGCAATATATTCTTCTTAAAATGAACATGACCCTGAATGACTGTAGTCCCTGCATGGAACAATTAAAGTTGGAAATGGGCCAAAGTGTTTTAACCCCTTGGAGAAATTATCAATTTCTTCATAAAACCTGAAACCCTTGAAAAATTAAATTAAAAAAAATATAAGCGGTTTCAACCTAAAAAGAAGAACCCTTAGCAGGAAATGCAGAACAGTCTATCTCAGCACCATAGAATAGATAGAAGCAGCAGCTAATGACAGAGAGGAATGGAAGAAACTAGTTCCACCCTGTGCACCAGCATTGGTGTGAAAAGATGTAAAAATAATAATCAACCTAAAAAGACCCAGAAGCTACCATTGTCAATTAATTTTTAAACCAGAATTTAATAAAATAAATATCCATAATATGATGTCTGTTGTCTTTGCAAAAGTTCATTGTTCATTCAAAGAAATTTGAATTAGACTATGTACAGGTGTTTGAAACGTCACAGTTTGGGGAGTTTAATAAATGCTTATTTTGCTCACTGTAGCAAATGTGAAACATCACAAGAGGGAACGAAGCCCTGTTTGAGCACTTATTTCTGATTCACATCACTTCTCCGCTGTACAATAGACGAAATCTTTGTGTCTGGAAGTTCTTGATAAATATGTTGCTTCGCTGTTCTGGGAACATCCTGAGGGGAGATTTTATTCTCAAAGGATTTGCACTGGACTTCTTTCCACAATACCATTGTCTGTATTTAAGAAGATTTGTAATACCGATTCAAGAAATAACTTTCAACATTCCCGAACATTTATCTTTTTTATTATTGATATAATTTGAAATAATAAAATATATTTGTGTTATTTTAATATTTAGAAAGCAGCCACTCTTCCGTGGAGGGCTTTTCCAGGGTGGGGTGCTATTATGCTCGGTGCTGCATAAGCACACAGTAAATGCCAGTCGCTGGCCCGAAGAGTTTACAATCTACAAGATGAGAGAGCCTAATTTTCTGCACGTGTGTGGGTATTCTTTTTAGAAGTGTTCTGGAGTAATGTTTTATCTTTTTTTCCCCTTCCCCTCTTCGCTCTTGCACTGCAGACACTTCTGAGTTTGTAGTCTGTGATCACTGTATGGATTTAGCACTGAAATAATAAGTGCACCAGAAAAACCATTCTAATTTTAAAAAGAAATAAGATGTCATTCTTCAAAGTGAGGTTAAAATCAATTATGAAAAAATGCTTGTTGAGGAGAAAAATAGCTAACTTGATGTTAACGTTTTAAAATCACTTTTTTCTCTCAAAGGTTTGTTGTACAAAAATCAAGAGGAAGCAAGGGCTGTGTTTGAAAATGTCTCTTTCCAAGTCTAGCTGATTATTTACAGTGTCATGTTTAGTTCAGGAAACACCAACAAAACATAACCTAAAGTTTCTTTAAAAAATGTTAGAGAATAAAGGAAGAAACTTTGGACATGGGGGGTTAATTCAAGGAGAGATTTAAAAAAAACTCCCATCAAGGAAATGATTTTAGCTGAATAGAAATGTTCCTTTATCTGAAGGGTTTGCTTTCTCGTGATTTTAAATGGTATTGGGGTAGTAGAGGAAGTTGAACACCAGGGCCCTAGGGTTCTCCCACTCTGCTCTTGCTGCTGCTGTCCAGGGTAAGTTCTCTGCTTAGTTGTGGAATGTATGAGCAGAAGTTACTGTAGTCTAGGACTATGAAGATACCATCAGGACCTGGCTATTATCATCTCCCCTACTCTTTCACACACACACACACACCCTCAATCTTTTCCACACTTAGTACATTAGTCAGTCTCCCAACCAGACAACACAGCTTTCAGAATCTCAAATTGTTTACATAATTGAGAATCACAAGGCTGTGGATGTATTGAACAAGCCCTTCCTGCACCCAGTGCAACTTTAAAGGAGTGGGGAGCTACTGAAGTCATGTACCTCTACCCCCGAAGTTCTACTTCTGCAGGAGGGAGCTTGGCTAATCCCCTCTCCTACCACATGGTGCTGCACAGTTTCTCCTTCCTCTTAAATGCTGGAGCAATTTTAAAGGGTTACTCCCCCATGGAAATTCTGTTGACAGCTTCAACCCACAAGACAACTGCAATGGGACTACACCGGTGCTGAAAGTTAGGCATGTGCTTGAAGTGCCTTGCTGAGTCAGGACCATAGTGCCGACCTTCTAACAAATTAAAGATATAAATAGATGTATTTGGAATAGACATACACCTTTTAATTTCATTGAAATTACTGAACTCTCGATAAAAAAAATTAAATATTTTGCTAGAAAAATGGGTTCACTCTTTTTATAAATCAGGATAGTTGGCAGGTATGTGCAGGAAATTCATGTATACTTACTATAGACATAGCTTTTCTCCTAACATCTTGTGCGCAAATCCCTTTCTCTAGTGGATGGCCTGTAATACTGATATGAGTTGCTGCTACTGTACTTATGTTACTATGGTTTTGCACTCATATAGCATTCTGGTATTGTTGGGTTATATGCTATGCTGCATATTGGTGTGATTTTATTCCCTAATTTGTATATGCTTTTATAGTTTCTAAAGACTTAAGTACTTTAAAATAATGATATTCATTTAAAAGAGACAAGCTTAATATAGCCCAGTCCATTGTTATTGTATAACTGGGGAAAATCTGCTGTTTCTGCATTGTTTCTAATGGTTTTTATTTGTTGAAAGCAAAGAGTCAGAACCTGTTGTAAGACATTTTAGCTCATTATTGTGAAATCAAGTCTCCATTTAAAGGCAAAGGTTATATATAGATAATGTGTGCTAGAGTAAAGAGTCTCTCATATAAGAATGAGTGTCACTTTCATAGCTGTACTGAAATATGCTGAAAAACATGCATGCACTAGGGTAAACAGTCTCATATAAGAATGAGTGTTCCTTTCTTATCCATACTGAAGTGTTCTGAAAAACATGTATAAGAAAGCTGTGATAATGAGCAGTACAGTAGAGAGAGGTGATTTATGATACCGGTTTCTGACAGCTATAGTGCTGAGATTCCCAGGGTATCTGATCACTGCATTAGCATGCTGACAGCTCAGCATTTAGGACATTATGGTAATTTATCCTGCATATGCTGTCACCTGCACTGTCAGAGTTTCTTTTTAATGATGGTATAACTATTTTGTTTGTTTGTACTGCATTCTTTTCATTTGGCTAATGCCTTCTCATTAGATTGCACCTAGTAAATGAGAGTAATTAAGTGCTTCCTATAGCTCAGATGCAATGATTAAGTTGCCGAGCTGCTGCTGATTATGTTTTGTCATTTATCTCTATTAATCTGAGAATAATCCCGATGATAAACACATGTAATTTTTTGCTAATGTTCAATAGGTGAAATTTATTGTTTCTCAATGGAGCCCAAGCAGTAAGTGTATATTTATATATCGATAGTAAGTTATTCTGCTAGTGTTTGTGTGTTAAATAAACATACAATTATCTGTGCAACTAAGGCAAAATAGCATAACGTCTAGTGCTATGTAGAGGCTTCAGTTTTTTAAAGTGCATCTTTCTTACTGGAAGTTACTATTGATAACTTCTAATCAAGTCTGTTTCTGTATGGTTTGTTTTCTAGAATGTCTGCAAAGAGAGCTATGATTTGTAATTCTTTTTCATTTAGGATACTGAAAATGCTTTCCTTTTTCAATGGGTTCTCATATCTTTATCTTTATTCCTATAATACAAAACCCCATCCCTAACAGGAAAATATAGCTTCGATGTTAATATTTCCACATTAAAATACACCACAACTAGAAAAAAAACAAAGAAAACCCAGGCAGGTGGCAAACTGAATTTCCCTTCTCCAATTTAGAAACCCTTATCTACGTGGAGCTGGAGCTTGAGGAAATAATTTTTGGTCCTATTCCTGCTTACAACATTGCAATAATAAAATATACACTGAATAATAATCATAATTATACAGTACTTAAATTGCTCAGGGTTGTGTATTTTAAGGATCTTAGTATACCGCTCTTCAAAAGATTGCTAGAAGATTAGTCTAATTTCCCTTTATAGTTCAAGAGAGGTAGTTAGATGACAAGATCAGACAATTATCCCATTACTATTGCAGTACAATTATCAGTACTTTGGATTTTTTATATCAAGGTCTAGTTGAAAAGTAGCCCAGACAGCCAATGCGTATTTCAAGTGAATAACTTATTTTGGAAAATGACTTTTTCAGAAGAACCATTTCAAAATGCTCCCTCTTTCACACGTTGCCCAGTTTTTGTAATGGTTCTTTGCGTTTCTCTAGCTAAACAAACACAGCTCCCAAACTCTAAGCGGCACATTCATTCTCTGTCTTCTGTGTCACTTGCTATTGTGCACGTACATGCCTATTTTGATAACATCACAGATATTAGGTCACTTTTGAAATTTTAAAATTAAACCTCAAAAGAGATTTCCCCTTATTCAGAATAATTTTCTGAACTCCCTGACGATTAGCCAGTAGAACTGCTCAGATCTGTCAGCTACTCCTGTGTTCCAGTGCTACCAGCCCGGCTCCCTCACTCACCAGCTGAAGGGGAGGCAGGGGCAGCTGTGGGAGCCATAGAGGGTGAGTGGGGATGTGGGAGGGCTGGCAGAGTGAGCCTTTGGGGAGACGCGAGGGTTTGAGCACGGCTTTGAAGATGAATGGGGATGTATGAGGAGAGTACGAGTGGAAAGGGCCTTGGGTGTGTTGCAGCCTGGATAGAGGACTCCAGTGCTAGGCAAAAGCTGTAATAAGGACTGGAATGCTTGCTTTTCTTTTAGGTTGTCAACATTTGTCAGAAGCCTAATTGCCTACTTTGTATCCAAAGGGACCTTAACTTGGTGAAACCTACTTGATTTTTCAAACACATCCTTTTAAACCAATACATACAATTATTTAATGATACATTAATTTTAATTATTTTCTTGTACAAAAATATGTATAAACTATAAATCAATTGGTAGCTTGAAATATATGTGAATCAAATAGAGCTGCTATCCATTAGTAACTTTTTTGTTTTCTTTTTTGAAATGTAACTTTAAGTTCATCTACATTTTTTATGCAATAATATTAAGGACTAGATGTAATTTGTGTGGGTCTTTTGGAGCAGTTGTTTAAAATCCCATGTACTAAATTCTGTTATCATTTCTCTTGGGTGGATCAGGAAAGCAGTTGAACCGACTAGTGATGGCTGCTGGGCTTTCATTTCTCTGTGACTGGTAAATGAAACACATGCAGCCTTACCAAACTACATGACTAATGACAACCTCCAGTGGCTCCTGCAATCAAAGATTAATTTGCTTTATCAAGTTTAAAGAATAGTGGGCGATAAATCATGTCAAAAAAAAAAAAATCAGTGGCAGGCTAATGTTCTTTTGTACAGTGGAGGACAGGTGCAATGGAAGATTCATCTGCCATAGACAGTTAATTTTGTTCTCACACTGTTGTGTTAGTCTTAATTTTTATTTAGTTGATATTTGAGTCAGACAACATCCATTGTCAAGATCAACTAGTATTATTTTTTTGTCTAAAATATAGAAAATTGGTGCTTAAGTTTTTCAAATTAAATACTCTGAGACCTTATCACTTGGCTACAAAATCAAATGCTTTCATCGTATTTTCTTTAATGATTGATGGACATATTTGTACACATTTCTTGTTTTTTCCCCCCACAACCTCATATGGATGAGGATAAAACTAATTGTTATATTTCTATACACAGTCGTAGTTTAGTTTTACGTTTTCCCCTTCTTCACATTTGTGGATTTTCTTATCCATCGCTAGAGAAATATGTTAGTTATAATACTAGTGGATGAGTGGAGTAAGCGACTAATGCAGACTTTCTGTAGTGTGCAGTATTTGGGTGGTATTCCTTTAAACAGTTTGTGAGCCCTCTAGTGGTGCTTTCTGTGGTTTGTATTTAAAAATCTGCCAGAGTGGCAGTGTTTATACAGAGCTAGTAGAACTGGCCAGAAAAGAGAATTTTCTTCTCATGAAAGAGAATTTCTCAAAACAATTAATCGCGATGAAAACAATTGCACTGTTAAACAGTAGAATACCAATTGAAATTTATTAAATATTTTGGATGTTTTCTATATTTTCAAATATATTGATTTCAATTACAGCACAGAATACAAAGTGAACAGTGCTCACTTAATATTTATTTTTTATTACAAATATTTGCACTATAAAAAACAAAAGAAATAGTATTTTTCAATTAATCTAATACGAGTACTGTAGTGCAATCTCTTTATCATGAAAGTTGAACTTACAAATGTAGAATTATGTACAAAAAAATAACTGCATTCAAAAATAAAACAATGTAAAACTTTAGAGCCTACAAGTCCACTCAATCCTACTTCAGCCAATCGCTCAGAGAAACAAGTTTGGTTAAAATTTGTAGGAGATGATGCTGCCTGCTTCTTGTTTACAATGTCACCTGAAAGTGAGAACAGGCGTTCACATGGCACTTTTGTGTATTTAAGTGTTAGTTATGCTAAACATTCGTATGCCCCTTCATTCTTTGGCCACCATTCCAGAGAACATGCTTTTGTGCTGATGATGCTCGTTAAAAAAATAACGCGTTAATTACATTTGTGACTGAACTCCTTGGGGGTGAATTGTATGTCTCCTGTTCTGTTTTACCTGCATTCTGCCATATATTTCATGTTATAGCAGTCTTGGACGATGATCCATCACATGTTCATTTTAAGAACGCTTTCACAACAGATTTGATGAAACGCAAAGAAGGTACCAATGTGAGATTTCTAAAAATAGCTACAGCACTCGGCCCAAAGTTTAAGAATCTGAAGTGCCATCCAAAATCTGAGAGGGATGAGGGGTGGAGCATGCTTTCAGAAGACTTAAAAGAGCAACACTCCGATGCGGAAACTACAGAACCCGAACCACCAAAAAAGAAAATCAACCTTCTGCTGGTGGCATCTCACTCAGATGATGAAAATGAACATATGTCGGTCCACTCTGCTTTGGATCATTATCGAGCAGAACCCATCATCAGCATGGACGCATGTCCTCTGGAATGGTGGTTGAAGCAGGAAGGGACATATGAATCTTTAGCACATCTGGCACGTAAATATCTTGTGGTGCCGGCTACAACAGTGCCATGCGAACGCCTGTTCTCACTTTCAGGTGACATTGCAATCAAGAAGTGGATAGCATTATCTCCTGCAACTTGTTTGTCTGAGCGATTGGCCAAAGTAGGACTGAGTGGACTTGCAGGCTCTAAAATTTTACATTGTTTTATTTTTGAATGCAACTTTTTTTGTACATAATTCTACATTTGTAAGTTCAACTTTCACGATAAAGAGATTGCACTGTAATGCTTGTATTAGGTGAATTGAAAAATACTATTCCTTTTGGCTTTTTACAGTGCAAATACTTGTAATAAAAAATAAATATTATGTGAGCACTGTACATTTTGAATTCTGTGTTGTAATTGAAATCAATATATTTGAAAATGTAGAAAACATCCAAAAATATTTAAATAAATGGTATTCTATTATTATTTAACAGTGCGATTAATCGTGCGATTAATCACAATTATTTTTTTTAATTGTGCATTAATCACTATTAGTTTTTTTAATCACTTGACAGCGCTAGAATCAATACATTCCCAGGGAATGTATTGACCAGCTCTAGAAGCTAGGCCTTGTACACTGTGTACAATTAGTAAACACAATTATGAGGGACAAACTGCCGATGTGGTTATTTCCTGTTTTCTTTGTTGCATAAAGAACAAGTAACACAAGACACTTCATGTAAGTAAAATCAATTTTAAATTTTGTGCACAAACTATATTTGAAGAAAGTAGATTATAATTAATCTAAATTATTAGCAATTGTTTGTAATTGCTATAATATAGGCTACCGACAGGCTCGGGAAACTCTCCGGTAGGGCTGTTATGACATCAGAAGTAGTTCAACCAATTACTACTCTTCCTCGTTGGCCAATTTGCAGGTAACAGTTCTGTTGGTTGTAGTACTGGTATGAGAGAGACTGAACATGCATCAAGAGTTTTCATTGGCAGATTAACTGGCCCACCTGGCACCGTTTTTAAAGATTCAGTGGCTGCTTACTAGCATGGGCATTGGTTTTTGAAAGTCTCCCCATGCCACTCCTGTCTCAGCGACACTGCTCATTGAAGTAGCACTGTCAAGGGAGCTGAGTAAGCCCTTGGAGCTGCGATCAGTGCTTTGCTAAAGTATCATTAAAACCTTAACTGAGCATCCTGGGTTTATAATGCTTGGTTTGGAGATAATTTCAATATCGCTGGAACATGTTTACCCATATGTTACTGAAATATTCACTTAGCCATAACTCTATTCTAACAGTTGTTTGTCTGGAAATGTATCATGGACCAGAATCTAATCTAATCAATGTGCTTGCTTCCACAGAGCAAGCGATCTAAATTAATTTGGAACCAGGCATTCCACATTAGCTGGGGTTAAAAAAAAAGATTCCCAAACTAAAAATGTTTAGAGTCCAGACTGTCTTATCTCAAATTTGGAAGAATCTTTGAAATGAAGCTATGTCCCATAATAGAAACTACTTTATCCTGGGAAAATTTTCTGTGACAGTCCAGTGCACTAGATGTCATGCCCATTCATTTGGGGACCGTCAGTGTCTCTACGCAATTTGCAATAAACATCGAAAGAGGAGTTGGAAATAGAGAACCTTCTTGTGGAAATCAGTTAAATGTTCTGAGATGATTTAGATGAACACCTCCGTGCCTACCTTTTGATTCTTTTTCAGAGAAAAAAGCTACTCCATTTCCTCAGTACCTCACAGAGTCAAGAACTAGAACAAATTTTCAGGTGAAGTAAGTTACTCTTGAGAATATCTTGAGTGTCTGCAAGAACCATCAGGGTTTATAACTCATTATTTCGCAGTAATTATGTTTTTGGTTTTGTTTCTGTTTTGCTTTGTTTTGTTTTGCACCAGTTGTGACATGCTTAACATTGAAGTAGCTTGAATTAATCTGCATGGATGCCCTTGGAGCATGCTGCAAGAGCAGCTTCTGTAAAAGGAGGAAAATGTTTGAACTGGAAGATGTGTTTTCTTCTATGAAAATTCCTGCTCTGTTTTTCTAAAGTAAAAGGACAGGCAAGTTCTTTTCCCCAGAATCTTTCAGTCTATTCCATTTATTTCGGAAATCTTAAGGGATATTAGTGCAAGTGTGATAATTTCTTTACATAAGTGGGGTAGAGGAGGGCAGAAAGCATATCCATCTAACCAATGAGAAGCCAACGATTAGTTGACTATACAATTATCAGAGCAATAGCATGGTCAGTAGTGAACATTGCACAAGTTATATTATACATAACCATTTTCCACAGCCTGGAAATATTGCAGAATATACAAAGTTTGGATTATTCTCTGTGTTCATCAGCTCTTCGTAAAAGTACTCAAATCCTCCCAAGGTTAGGTTATTTTTATTGAGCTACTGGCAAACTTTTCCTGCATATTGTGGACTAGTATATGTATGAATAAAATAGAGTAGGTTTATAGGTTGTACTGGTATAACACTGTTATTACGTAATGATTATATAATATTTTAACATAGCTTTCTTCCTCTTGGAATTTAGTATGCATCTCTAAAATGTCATTTGAAGGATAGATAATTGCTTCATTCTTCTATCCCTTGCCGGTCCTCCAGAGCATGGAGAAAAGCCATTTATTACAGCTATATGACAGGTGGCATCAATATCTTCTTCACTGAATGCCATAGACTATGGAGTGTTCCAAGCTGGTTCAAAAGAACTAAAAGAACTATGGAAGGCCATAAGGAAGTGTTTGTATTATTATTTCTCCAGAGTATTCTCACTAGTGATGAGTTGTTACTCCAGGCTTGTAGATCTATGGAGAAAGCAGCCTTTTGGGAACACAATTTATATCTGAGCCATTTTTTTATGTCTGTTTAAGTATTAAATGATTTGTGTGAATTTTACATGTTATTGAATGTAAAAGACTTATTTATCAGAAGGTATTTAGCAAATGTTACATAATACAATATTTTAAACAAAATAATCTGTACTGGAAAAAAAGTTGGAATGAATATTTAATTTCTAGGTCTATTTTAGATACCCTATAAATATCATCATATCTAAAGACAGGATGCACAGAAAATGATGTTTTAAGTAACTGAAATATTGTGGGCCATCTTTGAGTGAATTCTCAAAAGTAATGGCACACTCTGTTTTATTATCATTCACCTACATGTTTTCCATGCACTTTATTCAGGAAGAGATTCAATGCTGGTTTGTTGAATGTTTGCTAATTTTTAGAATATTATTAGTTCACTGCTACCTATATAAACACCTAAATGTCTGTGCTAAGTCATAGCTGAATAATCAAAATTAATTTTTAAAATCTCGTTTTAAGATAAATGAAGTGTATAATAAATGTACAAGTCATCAGTACATACTGGACAAGTTAAGAGATTGTTTAGTTCTTAGTCTTTCAGATTCTCTGACATATAGATTAGTCTCGTATTTGAGAGTTTTCCATTATATATCATATACACATAATCAAATCTATCTTGTTGGTTTGAGAAGTCAGCAGAACATACTAAAAATATGCTCCATACATTATTAAAAGGCATTACTATCAATCATATTACAAACTGATTGCATCATGTAGAAAAGGGCAATCAAAATGTAGATGTAGTGGCTGCACATCTACAGATTCAGGCACTTAGGAACATGCACATGTGGTATTTGGCTTACCTCTGCATAGGAAATGACTTGATGCTACCTACTTGACTTATTTTGAGACACGAGCCACTATATCTCTTGGCATGTTAAACTGTTCCTGAAAGTTCTGGATGGTTCATTTTCCTTGGATTGACTCCTAGTGCTAAATCATTTATTTCTAAAATGAGTCACTTTATGGGGCTTGTGGTATACTGAATATCTGCATGCTTATGTACAAACACTTTCTCAATATATTTAGAAATTTAACAGTTAGCATTGTCACTGTAATGAGTGTGCAGATTGTCTATAGCAGATGTTTATTCTTACCTAAATGTCTGTTATGGTAAAGGAGTTTTCTACTAATTTAACATCTAAAAAAATGTCAGTGCACGGTGTGTCAGTGAAGGTGTCTCTTTGTTTCTACATATCACACAAAGTATTCAGATGATACTGAGTCAGATGCCTGTCCTCCTTCCATTGAAGTTAAAAGGAAGAGGGTTTCTACTTACTTCAGTGGGAGAAGGAGGAGGGTCCTAAATGGTCAAAGAGAGAAATCTGATGATTTAGCAGCTAGAATCTCAATATGTTGCTACGCATGAGAAATAATAATAAAGCTTTAAAGACTTGAGACAGATAAAAAAGGAAATTCTGAACCCAGCTATATCAACTTAGTCTTTTGTGCTTAGACATCATAGCACATACTGATGATTTGTCTGCTGAGCCCTCAGAACTCTGAGAAATCACACATACAGCACCAATTTCTGCTCTCAATAACACCTGTATAAATCTCCATTTCAGTCAGTGGAGTTACTCCAGCTTTACACTGATGTAAATGAGAGCAGAAATGAGCCACACCATACTTGCTCCAGTACATTGAAATAAATGTTTTAGATAGAGAACAAAGTGGCAGTCTTACCTGGGAATTGGTTTGCTTATGTATTTTGTGTCAGAAATGCCTGGTAATCAAAATGTTTAAGAATGTAAAATAAAAACACTAAAGTGGAAGTTAGATTGGCTCCTGTCTGGGCAGGGAGTTAGGCAGGCATTATGAAGTAGCTGCAAGAAAAGATTGAAAGAAGGGATTGTAACACAGCTGGACAACTCCTCCCTTATGAAAATAATAGGATAGAAAGAGAAAGTGTTGTGTTTCTTGCTTTCCCTATTTTCCAGCTGTGTAGTTGTATCTTTTCACTCCCATTCTTAGTTTATAAAAATCACTTTAACAAGACTGTGCTCCCCGCACATCAACCAGCACATAACTGTATTAGCAAAATTTGTGTTTAAATTATTTTTAAAATCTTTTCCTTAAACAGGAGAAAACGAATGTAGATGGTACAGTACCTCCATGATCCTATTTCTGAATAGCCAGTCTGCAACTATTCACTCTATTGTGATTTGATCAAAGTCGGCCCTCTTCTGTTTGTTGTATAGTTTCCCTCATTATCAACATTGGTGGTAGTCCACAGTTCTCTGAATGCAGGCAAGAGAATTTAGGGCATACTTCACTCCACATACCACTTGCAGCTATTGCCACATATTTCAGAGGACCCTACAGTAGAGGCTGAACTGCAAGACTTTCTGTACATTACCCAAATAATTATTTGTTGGGATTCCTGGGTTCCATTCACAGTTCTGCCATGGTCAGTTGTGCGATTATTATTACTTTTGTAACCTATTTAAATATTGATACATTTATATTCAGGATCCTTGCTGATTGAGCCAATGGGATGGATTTTTTGTATTTACCCATGCTATACTCACCTTAGGAGTTGCATACCCCATAATACTTACAGATAGTGTCATGTTTCAAGGCTAAAATGTCTGGGTTGGTCAATATCTGGTTTTAATCAATGCCTGATATTCGTATCATTCCCCTCCAACCCTTCCAAAATGCAGCTGTCAAGTATCTTAGGGCTTGTCTACACTACCGCACAGGGTAGATCAACTTCAGCTATATGAATAGCGTAGCTGAAGCCAGCATACTTAGATCTGCTTACCGCAGTGTCTTCACTGCAGTAAGTCGACTGCCGACACTCTCCCATTGACTCTGCCTGCGCTTCTTGTTCTGGTGGAGTACCGGAGTCAACGGGACAGCGTTCAGCAGTCAATTTATTGGGTTTATACAAGACCTGATAAATCGACCCCCGCTGGATCGATCGCTGCCCGCCGATTCGGTGGGTAGCGTAGACAAGCCCTTATTCATCCATAGATCAGACCACATCACTCCCCTTGCCTAATCCCCCACTGGCTTCCTCGGTTTAAACTTTTTGCGTGAAATCCTCATTCCATTAAAGTCAATGACAAAACTCCCATTGACTTCAGCAGGGCCTGAATTTCATCCTTTATCTTTGCCTTCAAAGCCCTACACTATTCCATCCCAATGAATGTGATTTTTAATGGTGTCTTTGTTCATTTCTCCAATTTCACCAACCTCAATACATCTGTGATTTCCTTGTCTCTCTGTCTTTGTGCCTTCTTCCCAGCATCCTCCTTTGCATGGAACATCTCCCTAGTCCAAATATGCCAGGCCCCTGCTCTCTCTTCATTTGTATCCCTTGTTAATGTCACACCTATTTTCTGACCCTCCACAAATGTGTATACTAAGTTATGTCAGACACCCCACATTTTTGCTTTGTTTAGTCCTTTCTCTTGGTTTCCTAATGGTTATGGCTTCTTTTTTCTGTTCCCTAAATTTGAGCTCATTTGGAGAATATTTTACCTTTATATTTGTGTCTTGTAGAGTGCTGAGCATATATGCGACATGTAAAGAAATAATACACACTACTCCAGGAAGGCCTCAATTACTCCAGGGAGTGGTGGTCCCGGTAAAGGGAGTGTAAAAGTGTCTTAGAGCCAAGTGCTCCACCCCATTTTCCACCAAGCACAGCGTAATCAGACTCTAGAATCTGCCCCATAACATCTCCATTAAATACATTAATAGTGATGTTGGAAATAAATCTTGGAAGGAATTTAAGATTATGCAGCACATTTACTAATATACTGTAGATAGTTAAAAGAAATTGAGCAAACTTTTTTACTGGAGACCCCTTTCACATCTCAAGCCTCTGAGTGCGACCCTCCTAATAAGTTAAATACACTGTTTAATATATTTAAAACCATTATAAATGCTGGAGGCAAATGGGGTTTGGGGTGGAGGTTGACAGCTCGCGACCCCCCCCCCGCATGTAATGACCTTGCGACCCCTGAGGGATCCTAACCCCCAGTTTGAGAACCCCTGCTATAAGTATATGTGTGGTTTTATTTTGGGGAGAGGGTGAGTAAGATTATTCTTTATACATAATTAAAAATGAATTGATATTTTAGAGGCATTATGTAGGAAGAAAGTTACATGGACAAAGCAATACCGAAGCCACTAATGTTACAAAAATAGCAGGAAATGGAGGAAATTAATAACAGGGCAATACTTTATAAATATGTTGTCATCATCATGATAGACAGTTTAAAAGAATGTATTGCTTAGCTTAATGATTTAGAAGACAATCAGATAGTAAAGAACAAGTGTATGAAAATAGCTGAGTACATCGACTAAAAAATAATATAGGACAAAAACAAAATGCACATCAGTTTGTACATAGTTTAGATGTAATTGCTTATACTAGTTGTAATAAGGCAGAACATTATTTAAGAGCAGCTTAATTAATTTAATATATACATATGGAAGGTATACAGATAATGAAATAAGATTACATTTAATGTATTTCAAAATCTGTTTTTCACCCAAAAATGGTTGCTTAGGGATCTATAAATATAATTCATTAAAAATAGGAATACTGGGTTTTTTGGCTGCATGTGATATAAATACATGTGATCATTATTGAAAACCGACTGGGAATGGTAGTTTTAACAATAAATAACTGCTAGTTTTGAGGAATATAATTGAAAAACCAATGTTCACCAAGGTGGTTTGAAGGACATCTTTGAAAATACATATTATTTAAACTATTTTTCACATAAATGATTTTTAACCAAACCATCTGCTAAATTTTATATTCAATTGTATACTTTTTAGGAAAAGCCTAAACAAGAAAGTTATTCTTTGTATGCTGTTTAATCTTATTCATAACCCCTGTTTTACCCTCAACTGTTAGGTAAAGGGTCAGATTTTACTAACGTGGCTAATAGGACATAAATACAGACATTTCACATGGTGTACCATGTAAATGTAAACCTTTGTAGTTACAAGTTTTTGTAGCTGGAGAATTGTTTTAAAAGGCATGTAATTTATTAGCTATCAGTAGCTGCTTTATTGCCTTGCCGCGCTGCAGTAATAAATAAAAGAAAGTGAACTGATTTTACAAATGGCACACAAGGTGCACATTTTGTGAAAAAAGTCTTTTTTTAAAGAATTGGCATTAAATCCTTTTTTTGTGATGACAAAGAGGCTAAGAGTGCAAACTGTATTTTCTGTTTATCGAAAACAGAGTCTTTTTTTCTCGGGGGCATTTTTTCCTATGATCATCAAGGGATTTCAAAAGCAATAAAGTGTGGAATCATTGTTCGACTTGAACAGTATTAAAACTTAGGTTTTAATTTCAGTGAAGTAATAAGATTTGAACCTGTCTCACATTACAGCACTGTAAGGCATTTAGCAATTGTATTTTAAAGGAGGTTTTTAAAATGCAGCTCACTTGTAAGCTAACTGTCTGTCTAGTAATTAATAGTTTCTCTTCAGCACAGGCTGTTGTGATCTTACTAGGAAATCTCAGTTTTTGTTAATAACAAATTATGATAATTGTAAGGATGTTAATTCTTAATTAGTTTAAACCTTCAGTCATTTTTTGCTCTTTTCTGAGAATTATTTTAAAATGAGGACAAAAGGAAAAAAGTGAAGTGTAAGGGATTCAACATAATTTTCAGCTTCCATTTTTTAAAAATGTGACACTACAGCTACCTGTACATTTCAATAAACTTTATTTCCTGATTAAGAAACTACTTCAGCCACCTGTCAAGAATGAATGAAGTATCTTATGCATACGCACTGCTTGTAAATCATGGATGTTAATTACTTTTACACAGAAGTACATGTAGGATAACACTGCATAGAAAGCTAACTGTTTCCTGTGCTCATGTGTTGACGCCTAGAACATTGAGACTTACTTGTACAGCTTAGAAAAGAACATAAAGGTTTAAAATATAAATGTTTCTTCAGATCAGCTTGACAACATATTGGCTAATGAGACAGTATTTACCATTGTGAATAGCAGTTGAAAATAATTACATGTAGTTAAAAGAAAAAGTTTACACAAAGATGCATGTTCAAAACAGCCATCAATGTTTAACATTTGAGTAGTGAGCTATGGCCTTTCATGATGATTTTGAACAGTAACTGCCTCCATTAGCCATAAGGTTTGTTTCTTTATTTTAGTAGATGGCCTAGATTGTAAATATTAGAGGATCTAAAATAAATCAACACATTATCCTAAGGATACAAAATGTAAGAGCTATTTGTGGTTGGAAACCTTTGACAGATAGTTTGGATGAAGCAGATGATTGCCCGCCTCTCGTATCTGGCCTCCATTGCTATGCCTGCAGGCAGTTTAGTGTTATAGTTGTATATTGATGTCAGGGTTACTACTGAGTGGCTAGCAATGACAGATGTCTATAATTACAGGCAATGCTTCCAGTATTTCAGAAGAGCCAGCCTATGTTGAACAATTATCTTATTTCTGGCTTGCCAAAGAGTGTTGTTCAAATTGCTAGTATTAGCTATGGGGACTGTAACACCTCCCCTAATGCCTTGGGATAAATGTGCAAAAAGCAGTCAGATATACAACTTAAATACAAAATCTTTTTAAAACAAGTGATACTGATAAGGTTCAAATACTTAGAGCTTGATGCTGAAAGGTGCTCAGCACCTGCAGATACTATTGAGGTCAGTGGGAATTGCACATGTTGAACACTTCCTATAAATAGACCATTATCATTTAAATGATTAGTTTATTATTTACATATATCTGACAAAATCGTAATGCATATCAGAGTTCTGAGTGTGCCATTGATCTAGATAAAGTTAAGCACTTACAGTAGAATTTAGTTTACCATCTTTTTATAGCTATAACTGCAAGTAGGAATATAACCCCTTGATATCACTAGTTTTGAATAAATGTAGCTCTTTCCCTTTGCAGTTTCTGACTGAAGTGAAATTTGCTCTCATGTCCATATAATATTGGTTAAACTCAATCATTAAAGGATATCAAAGCAGTATTTAGGTTTCCCATTAAATACCTGACTGCATATGAAACTTGAATCTCTGATCTGGTGCTGATCACCACCTGGAAACTGCTGCCACAGAGTGGGACATTGAAAGCCTACAAATTTAGGCAAGAAGGTTAGAAGGGTATGGGTATGAAATTAATAGAACTTTTGATGAGAATCACTAATATTTGATCAAATGTGCACCAAAATGCACATACTTAAACAGATGGAGGATGGAAGCCAGTGAGAGAATGCAATTAAAAAAACTCCACGATGGATAGTGACTAAGTAAATATACAAAGTATTATTTACAATTTAAATATATTTAAGTGGTTTACTTAATAGGGATGGATTTAACCAGGTGCTTAGAGTTAAGCATGTGCTTAAGTGCTTGGCTAAACGAAGGCCTAATAGATCAATTAAAATTTCTAGTAGAAAAAGAAAAGAGATCAAAAACTTAAATTATCTTCAATAACATGAAGGGCCATGGATACATCTTGTATATTGACCATCCAAATTACCGTTAAACTAGTGTCTGCTGGCATCTTCATTTAGATCAAGTGTAACCCTTTTAATGCTTAAGAATTCAATATTTTGCTCCAATATTGAACATCCAACTTCTTTTTATGATTATTACTCCAATATAAAGACAGAATGGAATTTGCTTTGTAGTCTTTTTACACTGGTTTCTTACTCTCCACTGTCACAATGCATCATAATTTTTTTAGCACCAAGTAGTAGATTCAGAAATGTCAATTTGTATAATTAAGCCTAATTTTCTGTTTCAGAGTGAACTCCTGCTCAGCAGTGCTTCTTACTTTTCAAGCTCTTAAACTGTGAGGTTGGGCAAAATTGGATTTTTTTCCTCTCAGTAATAAATAAAAATGAAAACTTTGTCCAAAGAATATGGTGCCTATATTTGGGCTGCACCCATAACCATAGGCCTGGTCCAGTAGCAGTCCCAATAGTTTTGCACTAAGCATGAGAAATACAAATCACTCTCCAAAGAAACTCCTTATTCTCCTCAGTGTGCCTTCAAGGTGGGCAGATACCTTCAAGATGGAAGGCAGGGGGACAACAGAGACCTTGGGAAGAGATTGGAAATATCAAAGGCAGGATGAGGAAAATGAGTGGATTTCACTCCCCACTTCAGAGAAATTTGATTAAATAAAAAGCAATTTCCATTAAAAAGAAAAAGATTCTCTCAAGTGGGAAGTGCACACTTCATATGGACAGGTGGGGAATTTGCAATCCTGGCACCATGGTTTCCTGTGAATCCTGTTCCTCCAAGTAAGCTAATGGGAGTGGGACAAGAACAACCCATGATGGTAGTATTAAGTGCTGATATCATCAGAAGCTGTGCAGATGACCACATCATTTCTATCATTTCTGATAAAACATTCCCCCAGTGTTGTGGGGAGAGAGCACCCTTGATGCTGGCACTGAGTGAAAGGGATGTTCATACATATATGTACAGTATGCTCAGGCTTCTTCCTCTGATGCTACAGCTGAGTTGCAATCACAGTATTCTGATTATTATAGTCACTAACTACTATTTTAAAATGTCATTTTATAGAATGCCTATGCCAGGCAAAGGATCCCTCTATGCCATTTTTATTAAACTCGATATTCATCCAGTATATAAATGTATCATGCTATTCATGTCATCAGTACCCTTCCTCCTCTGCTAGTTGGGTTGGGGAGCAGGTGGCAACAAATGGGAGAATGGTGTTTTGATGCCCCCCAGAGGGTCACCTCGTCCCCTGTTCTCACAGATTCTGGTTGAAAGTTGGTCATAAATACCTATTTTACTTTCCAACCCTCCTCCCACCCCTACCCCCACCATATCTGTATCGTATTCCTAAGTTAGGGAGCTAAACGTGCAGCTAAAGAGGAAATGGCTCACTTCAATACTCAGCATATTCTGTTGGCCTGGTCTCTGAGCTGGAGATCTTGAGATCTCACTTTTTAAGACAAGTCCCTGTCCATGTTGTAACTGTTCAGGAATACAGGCATTCTTGGTGACATAGTTCAGGGCCTCCACAGTATTCTCCTCTTTGTGCTCAGATACAGGTAAATGAGTTCGGAAAGCTTGAATTATTATCTCAGTCCCTTCTCCTTACTGTCCTGAATGGCGTTTAGCCTGGTAGTCAATTCCTTGACCTATTTAGTAGGGAAGTTAGCAGTTCTGTCCTGTATGTTTGTCTCTATGTGTCGTGTTCTTTTTCTCTTAGCTTTTTAGACCAACTATTTAAACCTGGGAGCTCATATTTTCAAAGTCATTGAGAGGGGATTTGGAAGCTCAGTTCCTGTTGATTTTACTGGGAATTGGGCATACAATTCCCTTAGGCAACTTTGGAAATCTCATTTTGGGTGCCTAAAGACACCTAAATCTATATTTAGGCACATGTATTTTTCAGATTTTCAGAAGCCTCTAAACATCAAGCCATTTAATTAGGTGTCTAACTTAAGCACTCAGCTCCTGACCTGGGATGCACTGGTAGGATATGTAGGGACTGGGCTGGCTCCACTAGCCCCTTCATAATAAATGCAAGATTCCAAACTAAGGGCTAGGTAAGTGACCAGCATACACTTGAGGAAGGCTCATACTGCTCCTTTTTGGAAAAATAGTGAGGAGTGTTCCAGAGTAGTTCCCCACCCCATCCCACTCCTCCCCTCCCACCTCTTCTGCATTAACATCATGGCTCAAGGCTAAGCTTGCAGCTGTTACCACTTGGCTCCTGCCCAGCTGGCTTAAAAATAGTAAAGGCCTAGTTTTGCCCTCAGCATCTGATGACAAAATACTTTAATGTTGTGTTCTACATTCGTACTTGTTCTCTGTAGCAAGGCCTGGAGAGTATCAGGAAATTATAACATCTTAAGCATTTATTGTGTGCCTAAGGGTAATAACTTTACTGTAGTTTTCTAAAGATTCATTATCCAGAATCTTAATTCATTATAACATCTTTTATGAAACATATAGAATCAACATTTTCTTGTATTTTCTTATTTGCACAGTGTGTGAGATTCATTTCTCTGTTTTAATTTGTTTCATGTGGTGCATTTGAGTACATTCCATACAGTGCCGTTATTGAATTTCTGTGACTGTCATTATATAGCCATACAACCTTTAGGAACTCATATTCTGAGTTTCCCAGTTCTGTAATCTGTTTCACATTTAAGGATTGACATAATTAGCTTCTTCAGAGTTATAATGATAGTTCCAAAAAACAAAGCTAAACATATCTAGGGCCAAAAGATTACATGAGCATAGAGTAATAAAACTTTAATTTTTACAATACTTTCTATATTATATCTCTATATTTTCTTAAACTATAATTAAGTTCAAGCGAGTTGCTTCATGAAATGTTGTCTCTGCCCATGTATTTATATATTTCTCCCTCTTTTTCTCCCTTCCTGTTTTATAGTGTAGCAAATAAACTTCAAATTAGTTGGGGGGGAAAGAGTAGCAATATGTAATTTGAGTAGCTGATGAATTAGAGTGTCTTTTGGATCACAGAATATGCCCTCACTTGTTTACAAGCTCAGCTGTTGTCTACTGTAAACCTCTAAGTACTATTGAGTTAGTGTTAATGGTACAGATGAAGAAAGTATATTTTGACATTTAGTTCACAACATCCTCATCCCACACGTGCTCCTTTCCCTCTGACAATATTATTCATTTACTACCCTATTTACTGTGCTGGCCACATGCCTTCCCTTCACTATCATGCCCATTTCTCTGTTGCTTGATTACTGTGTTATCTGTCACTTGCTTATTGTGTGAAATCATAGAAACAAAGATCCTAGCCAGTGCTTTCTTTATACAGTCTTCAGTCTGCGTGGCAATGAAGGAGTCTCTGTCAATGTAGGATGAAGTTACAGCCTGCCCATATTTTCATCCCATGAGCTCAGCTTGCAGAACGGCTAAGTCCAGAATTAAATTGGGAACCTCAAAACTTGGTGTTGTTTCATTTTCTTATTGTGAAGTTCAGTTACATTATGGTGATATTACAACATGACCACACAGCTCTATAACCTGATGCTGGGTCTGCATGTGAATTTGCGATATTGGGCAAGGCTGGGAAAAGAGTATTCAAAATTCTGAAGATGGCAGAAAATTAATTATTCCTTTGGTGGTTTCCTTCCAAATTATGATTAATCCTCCCACTAATGTAAGTGTTATAAAAGGGCCTGAATGCATCAGTATTGGTGCGATACTGCTGCCTAGGGTGATTTAGGATGCAGGTATTTCATGAAAGTATGTCCCCATGCAATTCTTCTGTGGCTCAACCCAACTGAGTACATATATGGCACCTATATTTAACCCAGTGAGAGAAATCGCAAGAACCTGATTCAATTTTAAATTGGAAGTTTAAAATGAGGGCACTTCAAGGGACCATGTCACATCACCCGGAGGCCCAACTGGCAATATTACCCTCTGCTCCTTGAATACATTCCATAGTCTTCCGTTAAAATTTTGTAACTCATTGAATGTCCAAACATAAAAGCTGACTAATGACTACCTTCAGGAGTCCGAGAAAATGGTACTTACCAATGTTTGCATTCTGTTGCTATGGAGGCCAAAACTATGGAGTTTCTCAACGCAAAAGCGTATTTTGTTTTGGGTTATGATGTCACTATATATGTTTAAAATTTTGTAGTTTCAGAACAAACCTTAAATCCAAGTAAGACTGTGTAGTTGACTAATATCTCCGATACTGTATAAGGATATTGCCACTTTCCTCTCGAAATGGCAAATTTTAATATTTGGCTGAGAAGGAAAAGATTACTGGGGTACAGAAGGAAAGCTAACCTAAAATGTGACATAACTGCACTATTACGTTCTCCGCACCGTAGGTGGAGAAGGAATTGCTTGAGTCTGGGAAATGTTGGAACACAAAACCAGCATGCAATGTTGGAACCAGCAAACCCTGGTTTTGTTCAGATTTTTGTGTGTGTGTGTGTGTGTGTGTGTGTGTGTGTGTGTGTGTGTGTGTGTGTGTGTGTGAGAGAGAGAGAGAGTATGAAATAAGTGGTGCTGGCAGTGACACCTATGATTAAGGTTGTCTAACGATTTTTTATATCCGTATTACCTAGTGTTTATTGAAGATGGGTTTTAACCACTTCATTATCTACTTGCAAATTTGCTAAAGATTTATGTCATCTTACAAAATGTGTAGTAGTCATTAAAACAAGCACAGTATTCATACACTGACTTAAAATGACCCTGTCACATGTGAAAACAAATCAAATTGTTGCTGTTAATGAGCTTTTCAATTTACTATTCAGTGGATCAGATAAGTAGATTTAAGAGGTAATGATCCTGTTTAGCACTCAAGCTTGGCTGTCAGATCCTAGTAGTTGAAGAAAATCCTCAGGGACAAAAGCGTTGACACCGTTCTTGATGGGATAATGGGAATCAAAGCTAATGGATGATAAAAGGAGTAGTAAGAGTTACACGGATAATTGTGGATTAAAGCACTGCTCTTTGTCAACATTGACTGCTGTTCCAGTATTTTATTTGGTAAACTCTGATGTGGTGAGAGCCTCGTTTGACAACAGAACACAATGCTAATATAGCAGGTGAGCACTTGTGCTTGCATTTCCTATCACAGGAAGGAAAACATCTGAATATCAATATATGTTAGTAAGGAACGCAAACCTTTCTGGTGAAAAGATTTGATGTGGAAAAAGTAGAAAACAAATACAGAGGTTAAACTTTTGCACACACAAAATTGGATAGTATAACTTGTTTCAGTGGCATAGTATTTACAATTAAAGTACCAGACTGTGTGTTTTGAATATTAAATATATTTAAATATTTGACATTACTTTTTTCAAGGTATTTGGAGGGATTGTACTGTCTATAATAAAGAATTTTAGTATTCCAATTGTCTAGTTCACCAAAGATTTTGTCATTATATGATAGTCCTATTAAAAGTTGACATTTTTACTTATACTGGAAATAAATATATCCTTGCTGGCATCTCCAGTTATTGCACAAATTGGATTTTGTCATGACTTTACTGCATTCCGATTTGAAATCTGTAGGATATGAAAACATATCTACTTACTCCATCATAGAGTTAAATACTGGCATTTCCTAAGAGTGACTTGATGGGGTGGCATCACTAGCAGCAGTGGAAATAGGTATAAACAAGTCTGATATCCTCCCAGAAGTATTCAATATCTGTAATTCATTGCAATTTATAAGTGTGATAAGTAACGTTTCAGAATAAAATTGGCAGCTAGATGGCACCAGTCTTTCATCATTGGGTGGCTTAAGTTACACATGTTGTGACTTTGGTGCTCTCATCCTAGATCTTAATACATACTTGCCCTGAGCACATAATATGGCAGAATTTCATACAGTTGGTACTCCTTTCTTTGGTGGGATTTAGGGTTAAAATAGGAATACTTCAGGACTGAACTAAAATGCACTAGTTGGTAGAGTGGTGTTTGGCCCAAGTCTTTAATGAAAAGCAGGGGTGCTGTAGCTCAAAATGAGGTGCACTGGCAGAACAATATGAAGAATTTTGCCAAGCGCCTATTCTCACTGTTTCAGATTCTAGTAGAGTTCTATTAAGTAATTACTTTCGTGGTCACTAAAAATGTCACCAAAGTTTGTCAAGAACATGCAGTAATGCTAACTGTGAGACATAATGCTACTGTATCTGACTTGACCTGCCGATTGATAAGTCATAATAACAGATCCCTCTAACTGGCAGAATATAAGGAAAACTTGAGAGTTAATCAATGTCCTGGACCTGGAATGAAGGGTGATTGAAAACCACACAACTTAATGTCTTTACGTTACTTGGAAGGAAAGGGAAAGCCCACAATTGGATAACTGGGGAATGCGTAGTTCTACCTGATTACATCAGTGAAAATGCAACAACTTAACAAATGTAAGCTAAGGTGCGGGAGCAACATTTACACCGATGCTGCTAAGGCTAGAGAGTGGTGGAAGATATTGCTTTGCTGCACCCCATTGAGGCTGCTTATAAAGCGCCATTACCTCCATGAGAGGAGGTGGTTTGCTCACTGAACCACAGAGTAAGTGCATGCTTATAGTGAGTATTTACCACATCTGTTTGGGAGGAGATGGTTAAGCAGGGGTGAGTGAAAATCTGTTAGCCCCAAATTCCTGAATCTGGAGGATGAGAGTCATCTATACACGTGATTTAGCCAGGGCCAGATGGATTTAGAGAATAACCTACATTCATGCTTGTGCCCTTTGCCTGCATAAACAGAATGTGGAGGGCATAATATATTTTTGATATAACATTTTTGATACTTGTAAATGTCTATAATGTGTTACTGTTGAAATGTTTATTTTCAGGTGTATGCCCGAATGTCAGAAGTCTTAGGAATAACAGATGACAACCATGTTCTAGAAACATTTATGGCAAAAATGTGAGTTCTATTCTATACATTATTTTGTTTTGTCTTTAATGTTTATCCATAATCAAAGTTTAAATATTAAATTCCCGGTTGAATTTTAATGAGAATAATTCTAGGTGTTTTCAGAAATAGTTTTAAAAATTGAGACATGGGGTAAAATTTTCAAAAGAGCCTAGATGCCACTATAAAGAGACTTTGGGCTCCTAACTGCTGCCTGTCAATGGTACTTAAGCTCCTAGGTGCCTAAAACGCTTTTGAAAATGGGATTGAGGAGCCTTGACCACTGATACTCTCTTTTGAAAATATTGCTATTGGTCATTATGATCTTCAGTGTGTGTGCGTACACATGCTCCACACACATCTATCCTTTTTCTCTGTGGCTTAGCCTGCTAGGCCACCGGGCTTTCCTCTCACTTGTACACTGGGCAGTCCTCTCACTTTTACACTAGTAACAGCCAGGAAAGACAAGCAGCCAAACGGAAGTAACTTCACTCTCTTTGGTGGCAGCTCATCCTTATCTCCCCAGTTTGATATTCACCTCATTACAGTACAGATGCTGGGAAGTGAGCGCTACATCTTGCTTGTAGTCAAACTCCAGAATTTTCAAAAGAAAAGAGTTGGAAGCTCACTGAATGGGGCAAAATCCCTCCCTTAAGAAAATATAGATTCAGACAGGGATGAGACCATGAATGACCAAGGTTTGTGAAGCAGCTATGGAAGATTATAACCACCAGCCCTCTCTCTTGTGATACTTGCCTGAATAAATTAATTCTACCTGGCATCACAATGTTCAAATAGATTTTTTTATTCTCCCTCTAAGAATACCTCTAAAAATTATCAGATATCTTCATGTCTGTTCTCAGGCACCCTCTGTGGTTTCCTGGGGGCAGACTTTTCTTTTTCTCATGTCCAGCAAGCCCCAGAAAAACTTCCAAAGTTTCGGCTTTTACAAGTTATACACTGTCTTTCTGCCTATATCAAGGCTCGATGGATTCCCTTCTGAGGCAGAGAGGGTTTCCTCTGAAACTGAGGTTTAACCCCTGAAGCAAACCAAAAAAGTTTCTCGGGAAGAATAGGAATATCTGCTCCAAAATGTGAAGGCCCCCATGAAAACACAGATTCTAAAGGTCTCCTTGTGTTCCTGGGAATGGAAGAGGATAAGAGCACCTTTCCTTTCTATCCCTCCCAAATTGGCTTCCTCTAAATCTGGTCTATATAGACTTACAAATGGTTTTCAATAGGGCGTTGTCATTGCTAGGAAAACACCCTACTAGAACCATAAGATTAACCGTGACCAGTTGATACAATACTAAATATAACAGTAATAAATCACCAGGACCAATGGTATTCACCCAAGAATTCTGAAGGAACTCAAATGTGAAATTGCAGAACTACTAACTGTAGTCTGTGACCTATCATTTAAATCAGCTTCTGTATTAAATGACTGGAGGATAGCTAATGTGACACCAATTTTTAAAAAGGGCTCCAGAGATGATCCCGGCAATTACAGGCTGGTAAGCCTGACTTCAGTACTGGGCAAACTGGTTGAAACTATAGTAAAGAGCAAAATTGTCAGACATAGATGAACATAATTTGTTGGGGAAGAGTCAACATGGTTTTCGTGCCTAACCAATCTACTAGAATTCTTTGAGGGGGTCAACAAGCATGTGGACAAGGGGGATCCAGTGGATATAATGTACTTAGATTTTCAAAAAGCCTTTGACAGGATCCCTCATCAAAGGCTCTTAAACAAAGTAAGCTGTCATGAGATAAGAGGGAAGGTTCTCGCATGGATTGGTAACTGGTTAAAAGATAGGAAACAAAGGGTAGGAATAAATGGTCAGTTTTCAGAATGAAGAGCGGTAAATAGTGGTGTCCACCAGGGGTCTGAACAGGGCCCAGTCCTATTCAATATATTCATAAATGATCTGGAAAAAGGGGTAAACAGTGAGGTGGCAAAATTTGCAGATGATACAATATTGCTCAAGATAGTTAAGTCCCAGGCAGACTGCAAAGAACTACAAAAGGATCTCACAAAACTGGGTGACTGGGTAACAAAATAACAGATGAAATTCAATGTTGATAAATGCAAAGTAATGCACATTGGAAAACATAATCCCAACTATACATATAAAATGATGGGGTCTAAACTGGCTGTTACCAGTCAAGAAAGAGATCTTGGAATCATTGTGGATATTTCTCTGAACACATCCACTCAATGTGCAATGGCAGTCAAAAAAAACAAACAGAATGTTGTCAAGTATCAGAGGGGTAGCCGTGTTAGTCTGAATCTGTAAAAAGCAACAGAGGGTCCTGTGGCACCTTTGAGACTAACAGAAGTATTGGGAGCATAAGCTTTCGTGGGTAAGAACCTCACTTCTTCAGATGCAAGTCAGAATGTTGGGCATCATTAAGAAAGGGATAGATAATAAAACATAAAGTATCGTATTGCTTCTATATAAATCCATGGTACGCCCACATCTTGAATACTGTGTACCCATCTTGAATACCCATCTCAAAAAAGATATATTGGAATTTGAGACCAAATGGAGTAAAACTAGGAATCAGAGGAGGGGCCATTCTATCAAATATAGATGCTTCAGTTTGATTGGCTGACTTTCCTTCTGTTGCTACCAATGAGAGGAAAATTTTGTGGCCTGTGCCCTATGACCAACTCTCAGAAAACCAATTAACAGGTAAAAGGATAAGTACTACATGCATTTAATTTTGTCATGTATGTCTTTGCATAAGCAATGTAAACTAAGCAGTAATGAAATCCTATGTATATGCTTAGCATTTTAATGCCATCTTGAACACTTCTGAAAAAGTTTAAAAAACAATCCTAGTTTTACATGACATGTTCTGTATTTTTCTCATTTCTCCTCCTCCATGGTTTATTACATTTGTATGAAAATAGTATCTTTGTTTATGAACTGTTCATTGATTGCACTGGAGATAATTTTGGTATCACAAAAGGAGTATTATTTCTTAAAGTGGAGAATAAGAAGTAAATACTATTTTCAAATGACAAAAATCTATTTTCTGTACACCTTTTTATGTCCCTAACCATTAAAATAAACTGTCTACTTACCAACAATAGTGTGTTTAGTGTAAATCTGAACTAGAGTCCATAGTATACTGACACAGCAAATAAAACATTATGGGTCAGTCTTGACTGCCAACATTTCTGTTGCTTTATTCCTAGGCCTAATCTGAGCAGATTCTGCCATCTGTGCCAAATAGTCTGCATGTTTTGTACTATGGACGCATGACTACACTGAGATTACCAGTCACTTTCCCTTGTGAGCCAAGTCAGTATCTTAACACAGGGGTGGGGAATCTACGGCCCACGGGCTGGATCCAGCCCACTGCTTTATTTCATCTGGCCTATGACAATTCTCCGCGCTTTGTGGGCTGGAAGCCCCAAGCCTTATCACCCCTCATGGGATTGGAGCCGTAAGCGCCAGCTCGCCCCGCCGAGGGGGAAGCTATGGTTGCCAAACCATTAAAAGTCCAGTCGGCTCTGCGCAGCTCCTGGAAGCAGCCGACATGTCCCTACGGCCTAGGCGCAGGGGTGGTCAGGGAAGCTCTGGGTGCTTCTCCAGTGCCAGCTCCCATTGACCAGGAACCACGGCCAATGGGAACTACAGAGGCGATGCCTGCAGGCGCGGGCAGCATGTACCGCGCAGAGCCACCTGACCATCCCTGCGCCTAGGAGGCGGACATGCCAGCCACTTCTGGAGACAGGAAGCCTGCCTTAGCCCTGCTGCGCCGCAGACCGGGGGCCACCTGAAGTAAGCACCACCTGGCCAGAGCCCGCTCCCCAAACCTCCTGCCCCAGGTTGGAACCCGCTCCAGCACCCTAACGCTCTCCCAGATCCTGCATCCCCACCTGCAGCCCAACCCCCTGCCCCAGCCATGAGCCCCCTCCCGCACCCAAACTCACTCCCGGAACCCACACCCCACCCCTCTGCCACAACCCTGAGCCCAGTCCCGCACTCCAAATCCCATGGGCCCAGCCTGGAGCCCCCTCCTGTACTCCAAACCCCTCAGCCCCACCCCAGAGCCCTCACCGTAATCCCCTGCCCTAACCTGGAGCCCTGTCCTGCACGCTGAATCCCTCGTTTCTGACCCCACCCCAGAGCCTGCAGCCCCAGCTGGAGCCCTCACCCCCACCCGCACTCCAAACCCTTGCCCCAGCCCAGTGAAAGTGAGGGAGGGAGGGGGCTGGAGTGAGTGGGTGGCAGGGCCTTGGGGAAGGGGTGTTCAGTTTTGTGCAATTAGAAAGTTGGCAACCCTAAGGGAAGCCCTGAGCCTCCGCTGCAGCCCCATGCGTCTGGAACCATGAGTGCCGCGCACTCCCCTCCCCCACCAGCCCGGCAGGGCTGTTTGTGGCCCGCAATCTGTGGGTCAATGGCCCCTGGTAGAAAAAATGTTCCTCACCCGTGTCTTAACCCAAATCTGTAGATTAGAAAGCCATTAACTCTCTGCACAGGCTAGACCCATTGACAGGGCCGGCTTTAGTAAGTGCGGGGCCCGATTCGAATACCCGGCGGCGGTCTGAGTCTTCGGTGGCACTTTGGCGGCGAGTCCTTCACTTGCTCTGGGTCTTCCGCGGCACTGAAGGACCCGCCGCCGAAATGCCGCCGAAGACCCAGAGCAAGTGAAGGACCCGCCACTGACGTGCCGCCGAAGACCCGGACCGCCGCCGGTGAGTAAAAAAATTAAAAAGGCGCCTAAGTTAGGTGCTCTTCTTTAGGGCACGGGCCCCTCTTAGGCGCGGGGCCCAATTTGGGGGAATCGTCCTAAAGCTGGCCCTGCCCATTGATCTCACTTTTTTCTGTGTAAGGAAAATGTTAACACTCGTGGTAAATATATTTTTTTTTAATACTGTGTTCTTCATAAATACCATTGTGATTGACATTAAAATGCCAGTGTTTCTGTGCATTTGCATGGTGGTATGTAAGGCATGACAGTTGCTGTTTTGTTAATGCACAGTGTTATCTGATATAGCACCCTTATTTGCTATTCAGAGGGATAATGCTTCCTCTTTAATGGCAAACACTGTCTTTCATATCAGAAAGGGGGAGAAATACATTCGTAATGTTGAAGTAATACTTCACCGTTGCAATCTAACATTAGAACTATTGAATACCCTTGAGATCATGTTAACTACTTTTTCATCTAATCATGAAATAGCAGTTTGTCTATAGTACTAGAGTCTTGAAAGAAGTTGTCAAGACACTTAAAATGTGTGAAGAAAATATTCTATACTTAAATACTGTGGGAGGAACATAGGGAACACAAATATAATGGTTTGATATGCAATGGTCAAACAAGTGGTGATCCTTCATGACATTAATGAATTTTTGTATTCCACTAATTAGGGGTCTTGCACCTCCTCTTGTAGTAGCTTGCTGGTTCTTATGACAAACTTAATGTCTGGTTGCCATGTGCAGCATTCCTTCAAGTCTGATGTGACCTTAGTTGTGACTGAAGTGAACCACATTTCTCTTATCTTGGTTTTTAACACATTTTCTACTTAACTATCTGGTCTTAATATCAACATTGGGTCATCTTCATTCATATAGTCTTAAATTTCTCCTTTTGATTGCTTTAGCATGAACTTCATGATGCAGAACTGGTCAGCAATATCAATTGATCAATTCTTCAATCACGTTAATAGTGAAAAAGCTGTTTTACATGTATCTGATACCTGCCAGTAGCACTGGTGATATGAGCTAGCTATTGTTTGCCAAGTGATCTCAGCCATATTCAATTCATGTGTTAGAAGTTGTCTTGAGTAGCCATTCCTCAAAGAATTGAAGTATTTTCTGAGGTTGGTCACCACAATTAGGTTGTCTAAATTCTGATAATCATTTCAGTTAATTCTATCAATTCATATTGCTAATTGTAGATCTTCCATTATCCTTCCATTGGAAGTAATTTACCAACCTCCTTTTGAACTTCTGGACATCACTTTCTAAGGGCAGGTTTTTATACACCCATGTGGCCACTCATGCAGTGAAAGTATCTATTATCAGCCATAATCTTATAGCTGTCCCATCTTGGATCCAGTGAATCTTGGATTTCACAAGGAAGCCCTTTTAGTTTCCACTGTCCTTGCTTAGCTTCACCAGTGCTCAAGAAAGTTGATCTTCATTTGAAAAACACTAAGGCCCAGATTTGGGCAGTGCTGTGCTCAGTGTTACATTGCCTAAGTCTCATTTTCAAGAGAGATTTAGACACTTATGAGCCAAAATCCCAATGAGATTTAGGCTTGTAGAGATGTAGGCTCCTAAATCTATTAGGCATTGCAATGCTGAATGCAGCAACACCTAAATAACTTTAAAAATCTGGACCCTAGTCTCAAAATAAGTTCTTCTGGCTTTATGTGTCTTATATCACGGCTAAACTCATAGATTTATGTACTCTTGTGACACAGCTATGTAAACTCAACTACTCTTCAGCTTTTATTTAGAGTTAGATTTGGGCATATTCAGTTGTGATTGGTCACTGGTTTATGAAAAAAGAATTAAAGTTTGTCAAATTCTTCATTTCAAACATTAATTTGTTTAGCATGTTGTTTGTGAACCCATCCTGATCTCTGCAAATATTACGTTGTTTAAACTTGTCACATAGTTGTGGTAATTAATTATTAGTCTTTGGAGTCACAAAATGTTTGTTCATATTATCTGGTATTTGTTTTACATGATTGGTTATCAGAGTCACATAGTATTGTTTCTGCTCCCTGATAGGATAACTGAAATGAGCCGAGTGAATAACTAATAACAAACATCTCCTGTGAATGTATGGATGAATCCAGTAATTATCTATCTGGGGTACATGTACACATATATATTTTTTTCCCTAGGGTGCTTGTCTTCATACTATCTAAGCACCAAATATTCATGGAAAATTCAGGATTTGTGAACATGTTCCCAAATACCCAGCAATTGCCTATTTGCTTGTGAATAGCCAATATGACCCCATGAATCATAGCAAACTACAACTCAAATATTTTATTTGTGAAGGTATTTTGAGTTTTTTTAACTATTTGCATTTACCCAGCTCTAGTGAAGAGTTATATTCACTCAATGTCCATGTGCCACAAGGAGTTCTGAACTGTAAAAGATGATAACCTGCAAAAAATAATTAAAGCATGAGTATATAGAGCTCTGTTGCTAGCATATTGCCCATTTCCTCCTTGTTACTAAAACACATATAGCACACTATGGCTGAGATTTCCATAGACTTTTAGGTGGTTTGGATGCCCAATTTTCATTCATTTGAATGGGAATTGAGAATCCAATATTTGAAATTTTCAGCCTAAAATATTAAATTGTGGTTTTGTCTCTTTGAATTTTAAAACTCATATTGTATAAAAGTGACCAAAATAATCTTAATTGGTCACTAAGAATATCCCTATACTATGAGACTTGGGTTGTTCAGCTATTTTGAAATTTGGTTCATGTCATCCATAGTTAACCTTCTTCAACGTTTCGAGTGTTTGTCTATCCTTCAGATCCACATAAAAATAAATGTCACAATATGCATATATAGCCTTTCAAAATCATGATTTTATTTGCACATCATCTCCGTTTTTGAAATACTTATACAGGTTTCCACCCTCCTCTTCTTCATTTAAGGTAGCAAACAGTAATACAAAGCTTATAGTATTATAACAGGTATGCATGCAATGATAACTTGAGGAGGCAACCACCACCTTGTGACCCAAGTAGACTTGCAACTCTCTTCCTGCTCACACCTATGCCTCAGTCCTTCAGTCTCCCCTTTCCCACATTCACTGTACACTATGGTACATTCCTTTCCTGATTCTTCATAATTGTCTCATTTGCTCCCTTCCCTAGAGTTCCCATCCCATTCCCAATGAAGTAGTAACCTCCAGAGTTTACTATAGTACTTTTTTCTGTAAGCTCATCATGCAGTCAGCACCATGGACAGCTCTAACAGCAGTGTGGGTTTAAAGTTCTGGATTCACTTATTAAGAAGACATGGTGAGAATGATCAAAGGAAGGAAAGGCAGTAGAAAATTGTTGAATAGTTCAGAAAGATTGAGTGGAAAGACACGTTTACATCCATCATTACCCGTCTTCATTAATATGATATCCCTAATTATGCAAACTTTGACAGTAAGTGTTCACTAGTCAGAATAGTCTTAATTAAGATGTTTGTATGTTTACCTATGTTTACATATAAAATATGGGGGTAACTGGTTTTGGTTAGGATTCGAGGTAAGAGAAGAAGAAGTTGGGAGGGGGGAGGTATTCAGGTTTTTTTAAATATTCAGCCTAAAAATAATAAGGCAAATAGTTTCAAAGGTACTACATTAAGAAAAGCATAATCTTTGATATGATGATCTGACCACAAAATGAAGCAGTTTTTACCTTAGACAAAATATCATTAAAGTAGTGCTCACAGGTAGTAGGGCTTACAGGCAGTCTGAAGTTCCTCTTCTCTGGTACAGTCTCAGAGGCCTGAGTTTGGTTATTCTGGGTCTAATACTGGTACTAATACTATATATTTGTGTTACCAGAATAACTATAAACCTTGCCATTTGGATGTTGTCTCTTTTCCAGTTTATAAATACTGGAACAATGTTAGTGACACTGTTTCATTTTTTGAGAACAATTACAGCCCATTATTTTGGTTTTCGTATACCAAATATGGAAATATTCTGTCATTTCTTTGTTGCCACATTATGTATATTTGCTTTTAAAAATGTGATCTCTGTTAGTCTGTTATGTAAGTTTCTGTAGACTTGAGATTCTGATTGGAATCCTGTTAAATGTAATTTTTTACTTTCTGTCATACATTTGAAGTTTCCTGCTCAGTTGCTTTAATGCTCTTTCACTTAGTATCTTTATCAATTAGTCACTTAAGAGACAGAGAAAAGGACACCAGCACTTGGACTCAAATGCTTGACTTCTTGAATATTATATAGTTATATTTCTGTTCAGATTGTACAGATTTTTCTTGTGAGCTGTTATGGCATAATATGTAGTATATTAAATTACATTTAATATTGTCCATCATTCCTGTTGTGTGGTGTTGATACACCAAAAACAGAAATGGAAATTGTCAGGACTTCACCAATATGTCGCCAACCTTTTATACGCACCATTCGTACTTTTCATCATCCAAATGCAGCAGCATATGGAGCAAAAAGAATAGGCCAAACTGGGAAGAAACATTAGAAGAAAAGGAAAAGTCAAACAAGAATGGGACAGCTTTTCTAAAATGGTCTGTTTTGCTTCTTTTCTCTTTAAATGTTCAAACTTTGGATGCTGAAGTTTAGAATAGATTTCTGCCCCCCCCCCCTTTTTTTTTTTTTTTTTTTTTGAGAATTGCCTTTTATGATTTTGGTATTGATGTTGGATCTGGATAATCCAAATTGATTTTATTGCTTTCTACAATATATATCTGTTAGGATTTTGTATAGCAGAAACATTTTGAGAACTCCCTACAATAGGGATAAACTGTAAATTATAGACTTGCTAGGATAGGCTGTTTCTTTAAGACAATATGAGCCATTATGTTTGTTCATAGTGTTTTTTATTAAATGAGTCAATGCTTATTCGTGCATTTAAGATGAGAAGCTTTGTTTTTTGCAGAGTTAGCGTAGAAATGAGCAAATAATTATGTTTGGAACTTGTCCAAAACTACATGCATGCACAAAAAAACAAACACATACACACATACCCCCATGAGAAAAGACTTCACCTTTACCCTGCATATATGTGTGTGTGTGTGTGTGTGTGTGTGTGTGTGTGTGTGTGTGTGTGTGGCAAAACTATGCTGATTTAAGGCACTTAACTTCTCTACTTCAGGTTCGCCATCCCCAAAATTGAAGTAACACCACCTACTTACACACTTTGCATTGCAAACTATAAGGGTATACAATGGGTACTGATATGTCACTGAATTTGAAACAGATACATTTCAGAAGGGCTCTGATGTTTTCTTTTAATTTCTGCAAATGAATCCAGCATTAGAGTATCTACTGTATATTTTCTTAGACAACACACTCTTTCTCAGCACTTTGTTCTTTCCAAGCAGTTTACAAACATTGAGAGGTAAATTTATGTTTCTTACAAGCCAGAACTGGGGAGCCATCTTAAGTGATAGCATCTGGAGGTACGTGCCTGGGTGTGCTGGGAGAGTGAGGTGCTAAGGGCTTTACTAAGTATCTCTACTAAGCGCATCCACCCAAGGCCAGCCATAATTTGGCCTAAGAGGTATTGGTTAATACTTTGGTATTGTGTTTGTTTTCAGGTACTGAAAGAGAACATCTAAACCCTTTTGTGTTGTATTGTTTTCAAATCCAATATTAGATCTATACCAATATATACTCTCATTAGGGTGTTTTGGATTTTTGTAACAATGCTGCTTAGGAGAGAAGGTTGGACTAAGTTTAAGGTGCTAGCCTTAGGAGGCCCAGGTTCAATTCCCTTTTCCACTACAGATTTCCTCTCTGATCTTTGGCGTGTTGCTTAGTCTTTCTTTGCCTCAGTTTCCTATATGTAAAATGGGGATAATGGCATTTCCCTACCACAATTATGAAGTCCTCAGATACTACATTATTAGGGGCCATATAAATATATAAGATGGATAAGGGGAAGGTCGTGTTACCATGAAAAATGGTGGCAGAGCAACTGATAGGGAAGTGGTAAAAATAGATTATTTAATGCTAAATTGGTTGTAGGTTTATAAAATGTTGAAATTACTGGTTCAAGAATAAAAAGTATTGAATTAACTTATTTTTTGTAATGTTTCCCATCTCGTGAACATAAAAAGAACAGTATCTACCAGAAGGATGTATTTGTACAATAGTACCCTAGCATTTTTTGTGTGTGTGTGTATACTTACCCACACCCTTCTCACAAAGGGGGAAACATTATTTATTATAAACTCTCTCTCCTTTTTTTTTTTTTTTTTAATTATTCTAGTGTTACAAACCTTAAATGTTGGGGAAGATGCGAGCCTGTGATTTCAAGAACTCTTCAGTTTCTAAATGATCTTTCTGTTGGATATCCTTTTTATTGTACATCGCGGGTCCTAGTCAATGAAAATAATTTAGTAAAAATTAATATTTGCAAGCCATTTTCCATTTTATAGTAAATTGTTTTAACACCAGTGAGAATATTAATATTAAAAATATTAGTTTGGTTTGGCCTTTTTATATGCATAGCACATTTTAAGTTATTTTGTGTTTCCCCATTCTGATTCTCAACACAAGATTATCCATATGACTAATTCATTAACATCATTAGTCTCATTTATGACATCCTCCAGAAGACAAGAATGTCATTGACTCTAAAGAGAGCAAGGCTGGACCCATTTTGGCTCTGATTCAACTGAGGTACTTAAACCCATCATACCTGACTTTAAGCGCATGAGTAATCCCAGTAAAATCCATGTGACTACTTACATCCATAAAGTCAGTCATGGGCTTAAATACCTTGTAGAACCAGGGCCTTCATTGTTTGTATTTGCAACACCATGATCTTGAATTTTTGTTATCAGTTCACCTGAGTCCTGGGTTAGATTTTGCTTTGACACAAACTTTTTGAGGCTGCTACTTAAGTAATACATCATAAAAGAGAGTATGATATGTTTACTCTTTGAATTTCCAAAAAGTCAGACAAGAAGATCAATTTTCAAAGAAAATTAGAACGTAGTAATTTTTGATATATCAAGATAATTAAGTGGATACAGGCAATGGAAAACAAAAATTTTCAGAACTGATAGAAATGTTCAGTAAGGGAAGTCCTTCGATATATTTAAAATAAAAACTGCTTTTCTTTCAGTTTCAGGTGAAGAGATTAATGTTATAGACAGTCAGAAAGGAAATGAGGCTAGAAAGTGCAGCCTTGAATCATTTTATTTTCTCCTTAGAATTCTAGTCATCACAGCAGAATATTAATATATTTCCTTGTATTAAATGCTGCTTATTGTTTTGCAGATTGAATAAGTGCATTTCATTTAGCTAAAATTATGCAGTGTATATTTTCTCACACTTACTACAAGTATTATTAATCAGCCAACATGGGAGATGTAAAATATATGTATATCTACTGTTACCACCACCAGATATAATGGGGCGCAGGTGAAATCTAAACATCACTAAGGTATTTAACAAAAACAAAAAGGGGATTCATTATTGCAATGCATGAATAAGAATGTACAAGAGTAAATGGATTCGCTTTCCCTCTACTGTGTCTGGTTGTATTCAATACATTAAGTTAACCAAGAAGTTTAAAATATTCCACCTAATTCAAAATACTTACTTGTTTTGTTGCTCGTTTATGTATATAAGCTGAAATAGTCACCATTATATTACTGTTAACAGCAATGGGCCATGTTTGATATTACATGACTAAGAATTAGAAGGCAGCTCTACGTCCCAACCACCACCACCACCCTAGGAATTGGTGTCAGTCACTTAGCATTTAATGTGCAGGAATGTATTTGAGACCTGCCTCACCATCCCAGCCCTAAAAAATGGGGAACAGTCTGCAGTTACTGACACAACGGATACTTGTTTTAAGGCTGTAAGGTGACCAAGGAATATGTTGATGGTTTAACAATTTTCAGATAGTACTTTGAGTAAAGTAGATGAGTTTGCTGTATGTGATTTGGGTACAATATTACCATGATCTGGGAGCTTAAACAGGGGTATATAATTAAGTGTCCTGAAGAGCAGATTTGTAAGGAGAGTTTTCCTTAAGTAATTTATTAAGTGTTGCTAGGATCCCTGATAAAAGCAGAGCTTTAAAGCTGTGCCATATGAAAGTATCCAGAAGTAGTGATACCTTTCAAAATATACTGATATGTAAATGAGACTTCACAATAAAACACATTTTAAAATCAATAAGAAGGAAGATGAACTAAAACCATAAACATCAAAATATATTTAAGCAAACATTCTAAGAACAGTAGCTTCTCTGGTTTAGCTGGGTGGGGTAGGACAGATAGCTTTAATGCTGGTTCACTTCACTGTGATGTGTTTGTATTAGTTAAGTTTAGAATTGTGTTCCTTGGCAAACCATAAAAGATTTCAAAAGTATTAGACACCCACTTTTGTGCTGGAATTTAATATGCAACTTTTTATTGGAAAATAATCGTCCTTGTCTGGCAAAATCCACCATGCAATATTTCTGTTAGTAGGCATAATGCAATAAAGACAGGGAGGGCTATTTATCACTACAAATTTTGAGGATTTCAGGATTCTTTTTATTATTTTAATATATTTCTTTGGTATTAAATCAGAAAAATGATAAATTACACCTGTCGAGGCTGTTTTTCCTTTTTGCTGGAAAATGATGTACAACCCAATTTCACTGGTCATTTTGGCTTTTAAAGATATGTATTTTTTTTCCTATAAAAAACTTCACCAATAGGGTTTTTTTTTTATAATAATGCTGAAGTACTTTTTATTTCTAAACCTATGAAGTGGTTTATAAGTACTTCCTGGCATTGCAAACTTTGGCCTTTTCACACTGTGTTAGTTTTTTTTTTCTCTCTTTTTTTTTTTTTTTTTTTTTTTTTAAATAATGATTTAAAAGGACTTTGGAAGAAACATTATATTTTTAAGAGACCAGATCCAGTGGCTCCACTTTCAGCATATGATATAGGGTACATCTTGATTGGGTTGAAAGGTTAAAAAGAAATAATTTCAGTTCTTGGCCAGTATTTGTCATTCATGTGCATATAATTTTCTTAGTAGAAAATTAATCTCTACATATCTAGTCAGTCTCTAAATGTTCATAGAAATTTGGTACTTATCTTTTTATTATGCATAAAAGTCATTATTTCTAAAGATTCTCTTAGTTAAAAAGAAAAATCTTAATGCTAATAAGCACTCTACATAACATCAAAAAGGAAAAAAATGACATTTTTAAAACAACAAAAGGCAACAAATGATTTGTACTGGTGTCGTGTTTTACATTATTTTAACAATGATTCCAGGTTTGCATATTCAGAAATATATTAGCCCAATTTGATTTTAAAGCTCAGTTATTTGAATTATAAATCATTATGTCCCTTCTAGCTGATCATTCATGAAATATCTTTGAATTCATTTACATAATGGAATACATTAGTGGTTCCTTTATGTCAGTGCCATCGTAGTGCTCCCTCATGCATGTTTAGTTCTTCCTAATAATTAACTTTATCATCATACATTTTCCATAACAAAATAATTATAATTGTGTTGTTATTTTGTAAAGCAACTGGCTGCAAAATACTCAGTCTGTCAAAAAGTCTGCTTTATCTACATTTATTTTTAAAGATCTCTCTTATGAGCAGGAGAAATTATATAGCTTTGCAATATGAAAACAAATAGCTCTTAACCAAGTACTGTAGGTTAACAAAAATAAATGTGCTAACTATTTCCTTTAAATCAGGTTAGCAGGTTTGCCAAAAGGAGCATTCCCCATCCACAGCCTTTTAAGGAATTGGATTATAACTTTAAAAAATAGTTTGATCAGTTTGAAGTTCAAATTAATCATTCCTACAAAAACCTTACATCATAAGAACATAAAGGTTGCAAATTGAAGCACTCAAGTCAGGAAATAACAATGTGCAATCTCAACTGCCCACTTGTGTGTATGTGTTACAACAGACTTGAAATATATTATCTCTTGCTATTTTTTGTCCACCCGGTCCCTACCTCATTCAGTGCAGGAGATGACCAGTGCTCAATGAATGAGACAGCGGTTCAGTATTTCTTTTTATCCTCAAGGTACAGTGTGTGGTCCCATATTTCATTTACTGCACACCATCCAAATGCCATATTACAGACACCAGCCTCATTCAGAGTACATAGTACAACTGTAGGGGAATGGAGAAATGTTGTGGAAAAAGATCTTGTGGGGGCAAAATTGTATGTGATCATGCAGCTGAAGACTATATCATAATACACATGCACTGAATTGGGGAAAGGGTTAACTTGTCACTTCCTGACTTTTGCGTGCTTCTTTAATTTAGTTTTGCAACTTTAACTTTTGTTTAGTTCCCTTTTTTAAAGGGATTTCCTACATTTTTTAAAAGAAAAACGAAAAAAAAAAATCCCACTATGTGGGATAAACTTGGGGCCAGATTCTCAGCACCAAAGCAGGTGGAGGACTGCCCTAAATGGGCAGCAATGGATTCCCTTAATGGAGGAATCCTCAAGGGATTAGTACCAACACAGGGGATGTTTTTGAGGCAGGGTATATTTGCCAGGCCAAAGCTCAACCCTTAGAGAGCCATCTGCTCCCCCTGCTCTGATGTACACTGAGCATCTGGCCTCTTGTATTTTATTAACATCCTTTAAATATTTTCAGGTCTTTCTAAACCTAATACTTCTGTCTTCATGCTCAGCATTTAAACCTGTGTTTTAGTGCAAGAAAATAGAATACTGGGTAAAGGCCTGAGCATTCTTAATATTAACTATGGATTTTAGTCATGGATGGAAAGAAACACCCATAGTGTTAGGCAATGTAAGTAATAACACACTATTGAGCTATGACATAACTTCACAATTTAGTTGTATGCTGTGGCACCAGGCTGAAGGCTTAAGATCCCATATGCTATGTACTTTCTATCAGGTTGGGATACCCAATGACAAACATGGCAGTTTAAACACAGTTTTGTCTTACATTGAACCAAGATACAACTCTGAAGAAGTCAGAGGCTGTAGTATGATTCCTGAACCTTATTCAGATCCATATGTATTGTAAGACAGAACCATGTTTTAACTTTGAAGACTGAAATGTTGCAGGTGAGTCCCCTGTTATGTTAGAAATTAGCATAGATGGGACTTAAGTTCCCAGAAAACTGAAAGTGCTGTTATTGCAAACACGTTCCTCTGAGTGTGACATTGCACTTAGAAATTTGTAGAATTGGCTTAAAGTGAAAATCAAAAAAAAGTACTACACTAAGCAATTCTGAACTGTGAGGTTGTGGTCTTGTAAGTAAGATTACTTCCTCAATCCTGCATGTTTTCTAAAAGTTTAAATAACTAATAAAACATTGCAGGTATCTGTATTTCATCATATAATGAGGGCTTCTGTTGGAAAAACATGTCATGGAAATATGTTTTTTCTTTGCAGTTTTTAAAGGGTGAAACTGTTTTCTTGGATACACATTTTGAAACCACTTCTGTCAACCATGTGACCTCAAGAAAACAGGATTTGCATTGTTTTGTGAAGATTTTGCATAAATGATTGTGGCTGAGATTTGTAGGCTCCCAACACCCTTAGCTGTCTTTGAAATAAAATTTTCATATACACCTCTACCCCGATATAACGCGACCCGATATAACATGAATTCTGATATAACACGGTAAAGCAGTGCTCCGGGGGGGTGGAGCTGCGCACTCCGGCAGATCAAAGCAAGTTTGATATAACACGGTTTCACCTATAACGCGGTAAGATTTTTTGGCTCCCGAGGACAGCATTATATTGAGGTAGAGATGTATATGCATAAACATGCACAAGCAAATGTAGAGGCTCTTTGTCAGCATTTGGCCCTTTAGGTCAATGATATGAACGAAACTTTTCTTTTTTTAGTAGTTGATAACCTGCAACAGGTTTCATTCTTTAATATTTATTACTTTAGAGTGTAATTAAAGACAGCAAAGTTGGCATAGGTTATGATTTTAAAAAGTCTTTTTTTTCCCTTGGTTTGTAAAACAGTTCTGCATACACAGTTTCACAGTAAATACATCTTAAATGTACTGGATTTTTTCTTGAGAATGATCCATTTTATTGCTCCCATAAATATTCCACTGGCAAAACATGACTTAGTGTTCATTAACAGCATGAATGGGAGAGATTCCTACTAATGGTAGAGTTGTGGGGGTTTTACCTTTTTTTTTCTTTTTTTTTTTTTTTAAAGATACTGTCAGTTTTCACTTGTCTGTTTGCTGAAGAATCATAATAGGATATATACCTAAGATATGCCAGATGTCTTATTTGACTTACTGTCTTTTCTGGCTAACCAAACCAAGGGCTGGCTTGATTCTGCAGTGTGTTGAGAAGCATTTGAGTGCCATTTACTTCAGCAGAGACTGAGATGCCTCAGCATTTCTAAGATCAGATTCTTAGCTTAGTTAGCATCTTCTTTGCTGGTTGACAACTGATTTTAAGAAAACTAGCGAAATGTTGTAATTCCTGGGTTTTTTTTTTTAAATGTTGCATATAATTATAGGTTATTGTCTTTGGGGGGGAGGAGCAATAAAAGTATTCAAAATCCAGAAGCATTGAAGGATAGTTTTATATCCTGTAACTTTCTCTTTCTGTCTGTGAACCAAATGCTTCTCTGAAGATGCCATCCTGCAGGAGTCTCACCTTTCAGAGTTCAGAGGTTACCTTTTTGTGTGTGACAAGTCAGGAGAGTTCTCTTGCATCTTATTTTTTGTCTTTTTTTTCCCCTAAGGCAAGATTATCTGAAGTTGCACATCTTCCACACCCACATACCCTGGGAACTTCATCTCCCTTGCAATCAAAAGGAGAGTCTTTATACTCAGTAAGGCTGGTGTCTAATGACCAGTAGCGGGTCTACCTTGCCCAGTACACTCCTTCCACTACCCTTAAAGGTAAAACAAAACAAAACAAAAACCCTGAAGAGCTAGGGAGTTCCTTCAATGTCACACTTAGGAGTGAAGAAGAATTAAAGAAAGGAGAAGTAAAAGTAAGGGAATTCCTTTCTGCCCATTGTGGTCCTATTTAAGGCCCCTAGCTAGCCAATTTGATTGCCCATTGGCAACCTCTCTCAGTGAGGGCAAATCCTATTGACCAGCTGCCACTACAAAACAGCAGTATTTCCTCCACCATCCTGGCCACATGGTACTATCTGGAAAACCAGCACCATTTATTGTCGAAAACTTTTAGTTTAATTCTAAATATTGTTTAATTCATTGGCTCTTTTGCAACTAAAATATGTGACATGAAAAGTAATTGCTTTGGTTAACAATAGATAATCATTGTTAATGTTTGTAATACTTTTTCTAAGCTATATATTTTTTCAGAAACACCATATTTTTAAGAGATGTGTATTTTAATACTTTTAGTTAGCAATTGTATCATTCATAATTATGCAAGTTAAGTTTACAGCAATATTCAAATCTCAGCATAATACTTTAAGGGAGACTTTCCTTAACGTCTTTTACTTATATTCTCTTAAAAAAACTTGTGAAAATAGATGCCGTGAAGTTCATGCTTCAGAATCACACAGTAAGTTTTCTTATTATGTTCAAATATTTTAGACTCCTTCATAAATTTGTAAGCTATTTTAACTTGTGATGTCCTTATGTTTTGCCAGAGTAAACACTTTCCTTTTTTGGGAGTGAATGATAATTACAGTCTCAGTGACCTTAGATGCCGAACAACTTTCTACACTGCTCTCACTCGCCTGCTCATGGTAGATCTAGGTAAGAGTCAAGCTAAAGTGTTTCTCAGGTCTCTTTGATATTTGTAATCTTATTAATTTTAGAAACAGAGCTTAAGTCTGCTTAATGAGAGGTTACTGACACTATTAAAAATAGATTATGAGTTCAGTACATCTGTTCTAGATGGTGTTTAAAATAATTCATAATAGCTTTTGAGGTTTGTGGCCATTGAAGTACAATAGTCTTTTTTTTATTTGCTAGATTTGGTTATAGTAATATGAGTTCTGAAAGCGAGACCAGTAGTTTATTGCACATAAGACTTTTTGGAGCCATTAGTGTAATTTGGCTACTTACAATGCAAGGGCCTGATCTTGTGACATTCTAAAAAGTTTCACCTTCGACTGACTTCAGTGACTACTCCAAAGGCACCGTTTTCAGTGTTATTCTAGCAGATGGTTGTACTACTTCATATAAATTCTCAGCCTGTAAGGAATCTCAGCTCTGAGAGTTTGAATCAGAGTATTGAGCAGACACATAATGTATTTGTTTAATTTTACACACCTGAGTAGTCCCGTTTGAAGTCAATAAAATTATTCATGTGCATAAATTTAAGCATGTACGTTAAGTGTGTGTAGGATCGGGACATTAGTGGTTAGCCTGGTTTACACCAATATATTGACAATAAACTGATTTTATCCCATCCCTTAGCACCATATGATATTAATTTAGGACTCATCAGGCAGGTAAGACTCCCTTTCAACCTATTTGTGAGCAGGATTTTAGCCTTTAGTTTAGTAACAATGATGGGTGGTTACATACTAGCACAGATGATAAATTTACTAAAAGAAGCATAGGATTAATGATCTGGAGGATGGCGTGAACTGCACCCTCAGCAAGTTTGCAGATGACACTAAACTGGGAGGAGTGGTAGATACGTTGGAGGGTAGGGATAGGATACAGAAGGACCTAGACAAATTAGAGGATTGGGCCAAAAGAAACCTGATGAGGTTCAACAAGGACAAGTGCAGAGTCCTGCACTTAGGACGGAAGAATCCCATGCACTGGCACAGTTAGGGACCGAATGGCTAGGCAGCAGTTCTACAGAAAAGGACCTGGGGTTACAGTGGACGAGAAGCTGGATATGAGTCAATAGTGTGCCCTTGTTTCCAAGAAGGCTAACGGCATTTTGGGCTGTATAACTAGGGGCATTGCCAGCAGATCAAGGGATGTGATCATTCCCCTCCATTCGACATTGGTGAGGCCTCATCTGGAGGACTGTGTCCAATTTTGGGCCCCACACTACAAGAAGGATGTGGAAAAATTGGAAAGAGTCCAGCGGAGGGCAACAAAAATGATTAGGGGGCTGGAGCACATGACTTAGGAGGAGAGGCTGAGGGAACTGGGATTTTTTAGTCTTCAGAAGAGAAGACTGAGGGGGGATTTGATAGCTGCTTTGAACTACCTGAAAGGGGGTTCCAAAGAGGATGGATCTAGACTGTTCTCAGTGGTAGCAGACGACAGAACAAGGAGCAATGGTCTCAAGTTGCAGTGGGGGTGGTTTAGGTTGGATATTAGGAAAAACTTTTTTCACTAGGAGGGTGGCGAAGCACTGGAATGGGTTACCTAGGGAGGTGGTGGAATCTCCTTCCTTAGAGTTTTTTAAGGTCAGGCTTGACGAAGCCCTGGCTGGGATGATTTAGTTGGAGATTGGTCCTGCTTTGAGCAGCGGGTTGGACTAAATGACCTCCTGAGGTTCCTTCCAACCCTGATTCTATGATTGGTTTGCAAGAAGCATAAGTTATGAGCCAAATGTTCAACCAGTATAAATTGACATAGGTTCAGTGAAGTCAATGGAGCCACACCAGTTTTCATCAGCTAGCCCATTAGATACAATTATATATATTATTGTTTTTATATATATTATTATTCAAATTATAGTCATAATAATTCTTTCCCTTAAAGATTTCTGTGCAAAAACTACTGTTTGTGAGAATGAGTGTATTGCTAAATTAAAATTAGAGATTGGCAGAAAAGGGAATATCAGCCTTCTGAGAGAAAGTTGGATTAGAAATAGAGTAGGGTTTGAGGTCTATGTTTATCTGATAGTGCCATCATTTTATATGAGCAGTTCTGCAAGGTTTGAGCTGCAACTGGTGGAACTCTCACAGGTGTGCCAAGATTTCCTGTATCTTCAGTGGTAGAAATCGCTTGCAGTCAGCTGTTCTCACAAATTTGCTGTCATTTTTGAATTTGATGAATTTAGTTAATTTTGGAATAGCAATTTGGTTCATGATGCGATGTCAATTGGAGATACGAGTCTACATTCAGTCTGGCTATAGTTCAAGGACTCTCTTGAGTTAGGTGAAGTATTACCTTCTAGTTTTTCTAGATGTCCCTAATTTATTCCTGACTTTTCTGTGGGTGGTGGTTACCCTATTTGTACCCTAAAAATAGTCTTTCCTTCCTGAGGACATTTGGAGCTGTCATTTACCCTCTTTTCTGCCATTTGTTGTTTTAATATTTGGATATGTTAAAAATAGGAATTAGGGAAGTAAATTGATTTTTCAGACTCCCACAGAAAGATTTAGCCAGGCAGCATATTTGCAAAGATGGCTTACCTCAAAAGCTATCTACACTTGCAATTCAACTGTTTTCAGGAGCAGTTCAGCTGCATCCATTGCTGACACCTGTTGTAAGCAGGGGGTAAATTTCCTAGTGGAAACCATGCAGACATGCAGCTTTAGTGATTTTCCCTATAGGAAGAGCAGAGAGTGAGCAGAACCAACCCATCTAGGTGATAAAAGTCACATCTTCGAAGAGTGTTGTGTGAGCAAGATGCCATTCTGGTTGATAACTCTAGGCAAGTGAAACACAAGAGAAATGTGATTGCCCAGAAATTAATGGTTCATTGAGATTGGCTTGATTCCTCTACATTAGTGGCCAGAAGACCTGACAGGAATAGGTGTAGCTGGAGGAAGACCTAAACAAACTTATTGGACTAATATCCTATGGATTCCCATTTGGAGTATATTAGCTTGTCTGTTTCTGACCTTTCAGAGAAACACATCTAGAGAAATGCACAGGGAAAACTCTGCTTTTCAGTTGAGAATACAGATGTGAAACATCAAACGCACATGAGCTATACTTTTCCTGTGTGTGTGTGACAAATACATACCTTTTAAATGACATCATTCTTAACCTTATAGAACTGTAAGGTTTATAAACAAGCAGCAAGTCATCTGTTTTAGTCCAAAGAGAATTGGTCATCATACTAGTCATCCTTTTCAGGCTTTCTAAAATTAAATGAAGAAAGGATTTGTTAAGGAAGTTTTTCATATTATTGACTTTTAAAAATAATTTACATGGAGATAAAATTAAAATGAAGTCTCATGGTAAATTAGTGTTTTTTAAGAAATGGAATGTGCTTTTCTGGATTCAAATATAAAATTCTTTGTAAATTAGCCTTTTATAGAAAGTGTAGAATTAGTTGTATTTAAACCATTCCCTTTAGAGTGGTTAGAAAAACCAAATCAACCATGGGGGAGGGAGCAAGAATTAGCAGTACATTAATTGGCATTTACTTTAAAAGGCACTTGGTTTCTGTTCAGTAATTTGAACCTTGTTTGAATGTAATTACACTTTGAATGCTCTGTGTGCCCCAGGTTGTATTTCTAATGAAAATAGACTTTTTTGACATTTACAATTGCACCATTTTGTCAAACTGGTCCATGGCCCACAATTTTTAAAGTAAACTAAATATTCACTTGTGTAAGGTATAGAGTAAAGAAAATGGTTACTGAAACGCCAACAAAATGCTTTCATAAGTAAAGGTTTCAGAAGATTTTAATCCAGTTTTTCTTTCAATTTTGGATTATCAAAGGCTTTACACGTAAATTATAAAAGGCTCCTCCTAGAGATATTGGGCCTGATTCTCCACTGCCTTGTACTCTGTGTAGTTATTTACACCAGTGCAAAATGAATCCCCGCTCAGTGAATATAAAATACTACCAACTAATATAAACCACAGCCAGATCTACTCAGCGAGATGCCTGCTTGTGAAATGCTGCAGTCTGCCCTTAAAGCATGAAAGATCCACCAAAATGTGCCATTCAAGGATCTTTTTCTTTCAAAGGGCATAATGAGGCCATAAATGAGTCTAAGTGCACACTAGTTTGTGGCTTGAATCATCGCAAAAGAGCAGTTTACAATGGTAATTTGTTCACGGAATGGTTTCTTTCTTTTCCAGTTTTGTAAAAACGCGTCATTTAACTCTCATATTTTATATTACATGAATGTGGATCATACAATAATCATACTGATGGTAGTGCGTGGAGACTTGCTTTTGTGGTTGGATTTTTTTTTTTTAACTGAAGTAAAATATTTGAGGAATTGAATGTTTTATAGCTAATTATTTCTGGGCCGCCTAAAAGAGTCTTACTCCACTACACTTATTTTGAAAACAAAAATAATGATAAAGGTACTTTTTCACTTGGAAGAACCAGTTAGGTTGCAATAAAAAATTACTTAGGTCCCAACCTGTCACACAACCACTGGACAATATGGCACACATCATAGTCACTTACCAAGGGCTTGGACAATAGCCCATTTCAGCCGATGGGATTTCCATTGACTTCAATGGGATTTGGATCGAGCCCCAAGAGCAAAAAAAGTGAGATATAGGATTACAGATGGCATACACAAACTAGCCAATCCTATGTATACACCAAATTCATCCACAAAATGTTGAAGGAAAAATAGGTTAAATGTCTTCTAAAGACATTTTGTAGAGGGAGGTCATATTAATTCCTCCATTAATTTGTCAGTTTTTGTCATAACTATTTTCCTCTCTTTGCATTTTCCAAACATTTTACCTAATTATGGGCCAAATTCTATCCTCAGTTATGTGTTAATGGTTTCCATTGAATTTGGATGTGTGGGTATATCTGAGGGGAAAATGCCTCTAATGATACACATGAAAGGATCCAGTATAGCCAAGTTTTGGTGTCATTCTTATAAACCAAATCTAGGCCTTGATTCTGCAAAGGCAAGCACAGAGCGGACCCCGGTTGAATTCAGAGAGGCTCCATGCACATAGGGTTCCAGCCACACAATTATCTTTTCAGGATCTGAGCCTTAATTTGTTTGTTCTCCGCACCCCACTCCCTCCCAAAAAAATATGAAAAACTATCAGAAAAGTTAAAGTATCTGGGTGATGCATACAATAGCTCTGAAAATATGAAATAGCTTTTAATAAAAATGAAACATAATGGAAGGTTATAGAAATGTTTATAATTTGTGTAACAAAAATTAGTGGGTTCTTATTATACTTTAGCAGTACGTATAACCATGGCAGAACTTTGACAGTTAATATATTTACATAACATTAGTGGGTGATGATAAAAAAAACAAAAGATGTGGGTTTTTTTTAGCAAATTTAACTGTTTGAAACGTGTCTAATTAGAAATGTTGTCTGAAAGCTCATGCATTTTTCTGGTAAGTGTGTAATAATTATAGGCAGAGCAGATAGCACCGAATATTATTAAGGTCTCCCAACAATTGTTTATTATAAGACCCTGTTTTCATTTGCTTGTTTGGCTGAAATTTTCTATGCCAGATGTCTGCCTTAGGCTGAATTTTGGGGGGAATTGGGGGTTGGTTTGGATTAGATTTTTTTTTAGAAAACTTCAGCTAAAGTGGTTCAGCTGTTTCCAAGACTAGTGCTAAGGAAGAATGCATTGTTTTGCCCATGTTAAAAATTCTGGTGACATTTTATTTGAAAGGTTCTGCTGCTTCAGTGTTTTGGAGCAGAACTTGAAATTTAACATGCTGTGGCATTTTGCTATCCCTGTGAAAATCCAGCTAAATGGCCTAATTATAAGCCTTTGAAAAATAACAGTTTATACGTGCTCAGTAGAGACTTCTTAGATTTTTAGAAGCTAAAATCGCTGAGCATTCATTCCTCATTGAGCATGCTTCATTTGCCTCACAGCTCCTAAACATGACAGGACTGTGCACGCGCCATCACCACAGAGTGACTGGGTTGCAGGGTCAAAGCCAGGCTTTCCCAGTAATAGCTACACCCAGCTTCTCTGGGTTGGACAGTGGAACTCAGAGCAGGGATCTTCTCTCTCGTGCTCTCAGTGACACACACACACAGGCACCTAGGCAGCATGGAGGAAGAAGCCATCTGATTCGAAAGCAGAGCGGAGAAAAGCCAGATTGGGGGGGAATGAAAACAGTAGATTGAGACAAGAATTCTGGTGAGACTGGGACTAGCTTTGGAGGAAGAGAAACTGTTACTGGAATTAGGACCCAGTTGGTGCAGAGAATGTGAAGTTGGGACTGGTTGAGCGGAGAGGCTGGGACTTGGAACCAGGGAAAGGTAGGCTGGAACTGGGAGCGGGGATAGAGTGGGGCTGAGACTGGGACTGGGAACCAGTTGCCTGGGGGAGGTGGAAACACTGGGATTGGTTGAGGAACTAGGGAAATGGGGAGACTGGGACTGACTGGACAAGGAGATGAACTAGGAAGTGGGGATGGATACAGGGGAGGCGAGAGGAGACCGCTGCTGAGCTCGGTTACATGGGGAGAACTGGGACTGGCTGGGCAAGAAAATTGGGATTGGGTGTGGGAAAGTGAAGAGACTGGGATTGGGGAGTGGAGGTCAGGGCTTGCACAGGTAGCTCAGAGTGGGACACTAGGACTGACATGGCAAGAAGACTGGGACTAGGTAGGCAAGAATGGAACTGAGTCAAGGGACTAGATTCACAAGGGGGGGTGTAATTGTTGCAGTGCTGAGCGGTGCAGTGCCTGACTTTTAGGTGCCTTGCCACTTGCTGGAATTCACAACTCTGAGTTAGGTACGTAGGAGGAGGAGATGGTGATTGCTGAATAACCGCATGGCTGTGGTGCTGGTGGTCCTCCTTACGCCCAATAGCTTAGTAGTTAGAGCACTCTCACAGGATGTCTGAGACCCAGGTCCAGTCCCTCCCACTGCCTAGTGTGGAACAGTGACTTTAACCCAGATCTCTCACCTCCCAGGTGAGTGCCCTAATTCCTGGACTATAGGGCATTCTGGGGTGGGTCTCTCTCAGAATTTCCCTTTTAAGCTGTTCCACTTTGTATAAATACTTGCATATCCCCTGGATCAGGAACTAAAACATGAGTCTCCCAGGTGAGTGGACTAACAGCTGGGCTGTAGAATCATTTTCACTCTCTCATTGGTCAAATGAATATTTTAAGTATTTATAAGGGGGACCATCACCACACCACCTGCTATGCCAGCTGTGTTTTGTTTGGGGCCTGATCCAGTAGGTGTGCTCTTAATCACCCACTGAGCATGCCTGCTGGATCGGGCCCCACAGGTGTGATAGTGGGGAAATACCTTGTTTGTGAATCCAGCTGGGGCTTAGGCGTTAGCTAGGTGCCAAGTTGCTAGGCTGTGTTGGGACTCAGGGCTGGTCTAGACTAGGGCGGGGGGATCGATCCAAGATACGCGAAGTCGAAGCATGTTGGATCGAATTACCTGGGGTCCATACGGCGCGGGATCGATGGCCGCGGCTCCTCCGTCGACTGCGCTACCGCCGCTCACTCTGGTGGAGTTCCGGAGTTGACGTTGAGCGCGTTTGGGGATCGATATATCGCGTCTTAACGCGATTGCTACCCGCCGATACAGCGGGTAGTGAAGACGTACCCTCAGATAGCTGTTCGCATACCCAGAGACAAAAAATGAGGCACCTTGGGGATTTACCAGTGGAAATGTAGGCGCCTAGGGACTTTAGGCACCAGCAGGCAACACACACACACACTTCGTTAAAAGAATATTATTAAGGTTGCAAAGTCAAACACACTTTTCTGCCAGAATTTAGGTTGTCTGTGCAACTTTAATTTCCCCCTTTCCCCCGTGTATATGCATTATGATACAGTCTTTAATTCCATGATCACATACTGTTTTTATCTGCATGGGCCTTGCATCATTCACTGCACAGCATGGACCTGTTCTGGGGGTGAATTAGGGCTGAGTAGTAAAGAATGAGCCCTGCCTCATTTGTTGTAGAAGTTGGAAGGTGTATAGTGAATGAGGCAGGGGATTGCAGGAAGTGAAAGCGTGGTTAATACAGATGAATGCTGTCCCAGAAAACTGGATTTTATACCTACCTCTGCCACAGAGTTCCTAAGTGATGGTAGGCAAGTAACTTAAACCAGGCTTCACAAGTGATCACTGATTGTGTATTTCTAATTTCTGGGTGCCCAACTTGAGGCCCTGGGGTCTGACTTGCATAAGAGCTGAGCATTCACAGCTGCAACTGAAGTCAGTGGTAGATGTAATTTGAATATATAAAGTGCTATGGTCCTAAGTTAAATTGAACACCAAAATTAGTAGAAACACTTTTGACTGTAATCGGTGTGCCTCACCTCCCCTCTCATGGGTATTTGTGAAGCTCTCAGATACTATAGTAAGGAGCAACAGAGAAAAGCCAACAAGGAAATTAATAAGCCTATCTTCAGAGCAGGGTTTGAACAGTGCAGTAAATAAGGCCTGAGGAATTAGGAGAAAACAAAATATTGAATATCTGTTCATTCAGTGAGCACTGTCCATTCTGTGCACTGAATGACATGGGGGTTATGTGGAAAAAATAGTATGTGATCCTGTAATTAAAGACTGTATCATATTGCGTACCCACAAGAGGCCAAATTAAGGTTACACTGGCAACCTTAATTCTGGCTTTTTCTAACTTTTGAGACCTGGACTTTCCAACCTCAGAGAGAATAGAAATATAAAAAGGAGAAAGAAACAGAACATGTGGACAGACACTGATCTCTGTTTTAAGTCATTTGTGACCTAAAGTTTCTGTCTGTATTTTATGTTCATTCAATCTGTGTGCCTCAGTAAAAACATTTAAAAACTAAGGGTCCACTTCTCCTGTACTAGCCCAAAACTCCCTTTGATATCAATGGAGGTTTTACCTTCAAATGGACTGTGGAATTGGACCCTAATGAATGGCAGTATGAATGTGCTGTGATGCTCGTTTGGTTTTTTTAATTTATTTTATTTTTCTGTAGGTGAAGACGAGGATGAGTTTGAGAATTTCATGCTACCCCTTACAGTTTCATTTGAAACTGTAACTCAGATATTCAACAATAGTTTTAAACAAGAGGAGGCAAAGGTAGGTTTATTTCAGTAATAGGGAAAGAAATTATTTATCAGTAAAATAAGCTAATTATGAAGTAAATATTTCACATTTTTCATCTTTGCTATGTATATGTGTCTGTAATTTTCTATATAATGTTGAAATAAAATGGCTGTATATGACTTCCTACAAGTCAACCTCTTACACATACATTTAGATTTTGGGAGTGCTTTGACAATAAAGTGATCTCTTTTCAGCCATATTTATAATCAAAGAGACAGATTTTCCTCTTGTTGTATTTGACCTGGTTCTTATGTAATACTCCGTCTTTCTGTGTATGTGTTTTTATTTTCTTCATATGTAGTAACATATTTATTTGTGGAGATTTGGAAAGATGTAATACACTTGATAAAACACTGCATCTTTAAAGTATTTTTTTCAAACAAGAATTTAATATATAAATCAAGACTTTATTAAATGGCTGGGCATATATGTATAAATAGGAACCGGTCTTGAAGTATTGCATCCTTAAACTGAACAAAGTGATTAGGATAACTGATAGCTAAATAAGGTTTTTATGTGCCTGTGGGAGCCATATTAGGATTGATTTGACAAGTCAGTTCAGCTGTGGCAACAGTCATAATATCTAACACAACATTATGTTTTATTAGTAAAATCCTTAAGTGTAGCAAGCTGTTTGTGTCAAAACAACAGTATATTTTAGGGGGGAAAGGATGTGCTAAATGGGAGTAGCAGCATCAGGAATGATAATACATTAGAGTAGTGTTGTGCTAAATAGATTCCCCTCCCCATAATGAACAAACAGTTAACAATGCACTCTAGAGTGCCCATTTCAGATACATTGCGTAATCTATGGGAAGCCCAAACAGATTTGCTATTTTAAAATATGATGGAAAGCTTCACAGTGTATCACCATCTTTTCTTCACTCCCTTTCCTGAAAATGTAAACTGTCATCAAACATGCTAGAAATGTTTGACAAATAATTTTTGTCCTGTTTAGTACACAACTCACATTTACAGAGCATGTATAGTTTATAACCACTTTGATTAAATTAACATCTTAGAAAATCTGAATACTTAGAAAAAATACTCATTGCTTCAGTGGGTACTGTGAAAAAGACCACATACCCCAGATTCTGTATTTGATGTTGCTTCTAGTATTTAATTTGTAAACTGCTTTTCAAATGTTAAATAGAGAGAGTCCGGAAGTGTTTGCCTTTTATTTTGAAAATTATTGATTTTAACGATTAGTTCTAAGAGATCATTTTTAGAATCCCCCTCTTTGTAAGAAATTGCATTTATCTCATTTGAGGATTCTATTGTATTTAAAACAATTTTGCTGAAGTCCTGTCTGGTTTGTGAGAAACTGTTTTACTGAAGAAATTTTAATGGAGTTCCAGTGATATATCCCTAAACTAGCAAGTTCTTAACGACCCTGGAAAGTGACTGCTTGATTACACTTTAACGGTATTTGCAAATAAAATCACAAGTAATTAAAGGGAAATCTCCAGGCTTTTGAGCAAGTTTGATGCATGATAACTGCCTGATTCAGCTTCATCTAGAGTAATGCTGTGTAGACAAGAGCTACTGAGATCAATAGCAACATAATGATAGTGGCAGAATTAAGTGAGTAACCTGAGAACTGTGTCTTCAGAATGCATGCAGCTGCCACAAGCCAGGGCCACACAGTGCACTCCGTTCTTCCGTCCTAAATGTTCATCAAAAGACGCCCTGCAGGAAAATGGAGTTAGATGCTCTTTATTGCTGATCGTGTCTCTTGCCACATTTATCAGGGAAATTGGATTAGCAGTTGGCAGCTGCAGGTAGACAAGGTTCTGCAGTGATTAAATATGCAGCTTGGCTGCATTTGTTGTGACAGACCTTTAGTAAATTCTACTGTAAGCACCATCTGTCTAATTTATATAAAGGAAACTTGGTGCTTTAAGCTACTGATAAAGAACTAAATCTGTTGCTCTATCATAAACAAAACTTTTGCTCTAAATTCTTTTAAATATAATTTATTAGGTTACAGCTATTTTTCTATCATGATGAATAAATAATACATGCAAAAGTGCTTTCAGGTACTTCATTGTGCAAGAACTGGAAACAAAAACAGTTCAGTTCTCTTCTTCAATAAAATGTTTAGTATTCCAATCCACAGGGAAGTGACACTGTTAAAATATCACCATGAAAATGGCCCAAGACTGCCAAATTCATTTAATTTGTGGCTTTTACTAGGATTTTCTAACTGGCTGTTTTTTTATATTTCTGAAGTACACAGCTGAAAAATGATCACAACAAGGGAGCTCTTCCTCATTGAAATACATTTGCTGTAACAAACCTGTATATAAAATGTACTTTTAAGTTTGTTTTCCAGTAAAATCTAATATAATTAAAGAGGACCTTAGTATTTACCGTGAGCTTTTTTCCATTTTGAAATGAAGGGGGGGGGGGGTCCGATAATCATAGTATTAAAACTACTGTCATTTTTTCCCCTCAAAAATATCTGGATTTGCCCTGACAGTCCAGTTAAGTAATATATTGACTGGCTAGACTGAACCTCAGTGGTGCTTTTATGTTAGTTATGACATCCTCAGTTTTGATAGGAATGAATGAAAACTGTATCGGAGGAAGAAGGGCAGTTAAATAGCAACGTGCTATCTTTAGCTGGTTCGTAAAAACTCCATACTGTTAAATTATTTAAAATCCTTGATTTTCAGCTAGCACACATTAAAAGTTTTCACACTAAGTGCCAAATGTTGCAAACAGCACTTTAACAGAATGATTTTGCTTTGATCCCTGTAGCAGTTCCTGAATAATTTATCACAGGTTATTGCCTTAATTCTGGAGAGGGATAGAGCAATAAAGGCAGATGAAAACACTCCAGTTGAAACACCTTGGGGCCTGCTCATTCCTCTGACACGGCTCTTTTGTTGGAACTATTTAGAGGTTATTAAGACGTGTCTCCAGAATTAAGAGAATGCTGTAAGGATGAAGACAGCCATCTTAATTCTAAAGACAAAGCACAATGACCCTTCACCTTTTTTTTCTTTGTTGTTATTATATAGTAGAATTATGAGGGTAATATTATAGCTGCACCCGGTAGTGCCACTGTAGTTAAGGGTCTGTCAGACTTTCCATTACAAACCCCATTTTGGGGGTGGGTGGCGTGAGTGGTATCTCGTCTGTTTCAAATTGCATTAGTCAGAAACTTGGCATACACTGTCAAGCCACAATTCCTGTTTGGGCTTCCCCCCTCCCGTACAAATATTTAAATGTTCAGTTCTTTTCCATTTAGAAATTCAGAAAATAATGTTTGTTTAGAATTTTAAACCATAATGTCAGAATTTAAAAAAATAAAAAATAAATAAATAAATAAAGGACCTTTAAATTACTCTAAAGTAGACCTACCATTTTTTGGTTTGTGGATGGAAGAATACTTTGAAAGAGGCTAGTTATTTCATTAGTATGAAAATCAGTTTATAAGCAAGCATTCTGACTACCTAAAATTCCCCTGCCATTTCTCTTGGATACAGTATTCTTCGCTTCTGAGTGTAAGCTATTGTCTAGTGTTGCTGTGTGCTGCTAAACAGCTGTCACCTTGCACCCAGATATGACTGCATTTCAGCTGTGAATGAAGTGATCCCTTTATATGCTGCTTATATTATTCTGTTACATTTACAAAGCATGTTAGGAACCCTCAAGATGAAGGCCCCCAAGGTGCTGTCTAAGTGTATAGTGTTGTTTACTATTTTTCTTAACAATTTTTACACCCACTAGTGTCATTTGCAAATTCGTAATGGGCTAATAAACCAGAATATATTGGGAGTTTAATCCCTATTCTGCCACACCTGTGTAAAACTCAACCGCAGTGAGCACAAGATCTTAGGTGAAAGGGCAGGAGCGCTGCCAGCTTTTCTGCCGCCCTAGGCAGCGGAAGGTCCCGCTCCAAAATGCCGCCCCCCCAGAGGCGGCAGAAGGTCCCGCCACCAAAATACCGCCACGATCACCACCCCCCAAATTGTAGCGCCCTAGGCGAGCGCCTAGGTCACCTAATGGGTTGCGCCAGCCCTGTGAAAGGGCCAGGATTTTACCTGGGTACACTATGTGGTTAGGGTGTCATTGAATGAGCAGTTTTGGCATCAGTATACATATTCAGTATTACTACTATACAGAGTCTAGTTCCAGTGAATAACACTTCACCATTGAGTTTAGTGGGATTTTATGTACTAAGAATGTGTAATATTTTAAAGATGAGAAGTATATAGTAAGAATAGTATAGATAACAGTGGATGGTGTTTATATAATAATAATAATAGTAGAAAGTAAAGATTCTAAAACCAAAGAAATTCAGTGGCTTTTCTCAAATCACTCAGTTGTTCGTTAGTACTCAATGGCATGTGAAATGACGTGCTGTTTCAAGGCCCTCTGGTAGAAGGGTACTGTGTCATCACTTTCTAGGAGTGGCATGTGCCCATTTAGCAGAGGTCTATAAGTCTTGTTACCCAGACGTTTCTTAAATGTTTTATCAGAAAGAATGTTTTTCAAAGAACAGGTTGCTTTTCTAAATCAATGAATATGTACTTCAGGGTTGGTTGGTTGGTTAGTTGTGTGTGTATGTGTAGTCCCTGTTTCACAGGCCTCTGACCATGGGTTCATTCCTATCTTTGCCTGACTTCAAACAATGGCAAGTTCAAATGAGGTGCTAAATATTTTAGGAGTCTTTCTAGAGGCCCCTAGTTTTCCTTTGACATTCTTTCCTGATGTCAGCCTTGCTTGTGGACCTTTTCTTTCTGTGGCTACAGTGTTTAAAAGAGCCAAGATCACTCTTGAATCCTCCACCTTCACCCTGCTTTGCTGGATGTGGATGTATCCTTTTTTGATGTTGCATCTTAATATTGTTTAATAGGGGATGTGCAGTGTTGTTGTGAAGTTTTTTTACATAGGCCACACGTCTGCTAAACACTTATTTTCCACATGGAAGAATAAGTATATTAAATGCCAAAATGTAGGTGAATGTCATGTTAATATTATCATTTTAGATCCCAGTTCTGCATGATGCTGAGCATTTCCTGTGAGGTAACCTCAACTCAAATTAATGAGAATTGAGGGCTCTGAGCATCTTGCATGTTCAGGTCATTTGCACACTCAAAAACCAGGAAATCGGAATGATAAGGTTCTCGTAGTAACCTTTATTTACCCGTGTTTCACATAGGACCCAATTTACCCTCAGAAAAACCTCTGCAACTCCCATTGAAGTCAATTGGACTAGTGCATGCATACCTGAAAGTAGAATTCAGGCCTTGTGTAAGGTAACATTTAGTAGCATAACAAGTAATTTGCAGCACTCCATTAATTATGTGGGTGGGTTAAAGTTAATATGAGATCCTTATCTTTTGCATTTGTGGACTTACGAATATTTAACATTGTTACCAAATGCTACTTTATTGAAAGTTTTATATTTAGTTTCTCTTGATATTTTCACAAAAATGAAAAAAGATTAACATGTTAACTCCCCCTACTGGTTTCTCTGTGTGCTTCCACAATTGTTTAGTGAAACCCTGCAGTTATATGGTACTTCATAATGGAGCAGAAATACAAACTACACCTACAACACCAAACTAACATTCATACTACATATTTCTGTTGGTCAGCACGCCAGTATGGAATTTTAATTGGAGTGGAAATTTCATGTAGTGTATGTTTAAAACTAATTTTTCATTCACTTATAATTTATTAATTCTTAAAATTTACACTACTTGCCTGAAAACCAGTCCTTTATGAGGATTACTACCTGGGAACTTTCAGCTGGTTTTCATTTATGTCTGTACACCAAAAACAGTTTTAAAATATTTTTACTGGGGGAAAAAAGTATATTTTTTTCTGTCACGGAATTTACTAAAAATGGGTGAATGGGTTTTGCTCAAAATTAAAAAAAAATATATTTTTTGACTGAGACCTAACTTGGAAAATGATATCTGAAAATAATTTTTCAGAAGGATATACGCATATGAAAATGGAGTATAATAGAAGTCTCAATGTAACCTTAACAGTAGTTTTTTCGAGTATCAATTAGTCTTATACCTCACATAAAATAATGCCAGCTCAAGTTAACTTTTTATTATTAGTGTTATTATTTTAACATATTCATGCAAGAAGCACTTTTAAACTTTAATATGCAGCATTCATATATTATATTTTAGTTTGCCTTAGTCAAAGGTACAGTAAATTGAGTAACCTAAAATGTACCCTAAGCATTTTGTTAGCATTACCACCATAAAACTTGGGCAGATTTTTTATAAAGAACCTACGGTTTTCTAGAGAGAAGGATTTGAGCGAGACATTTAAACTAATGAATCAAAATCAGATATGTGGTCATTATTGGCTGATTATTACTCCATCTGCTCTGTGCTAACGTGAAAATCAATTACTGTGTCTCTTTCCCACTGACAGCGTATGTTGATCGGGCTGGCAAGAGATCTTCGAGGGATTGCCTTTGCACTGAACACAAAGACCAGCTACACCATGCTGTTTGACTGGATGTATCCTTATTACACTATGACAATACCAGCTCTGTGCACAGAGGGATACCAGGCCCCTTGCATTAGTTTAATAGTGTGGCACAGTGGGGAAGAGGAAACAAAGCTAAATGAACTAATGTGTAATCAGCTAAAATTACAGCACAATGGCAACCATGCAGTTAACTGGGAGGGCAGCATTTGGAGAGAAACCACAGAGAGGTCACTTTTTTGTTGTATCACACTAATACCCCAGAAAATATACCTAAATGGTTCCCCTCCCCACCCCAAGCCTGTGATGTTTCCATAAACATACGTTGGCTCGAACGCAAAATATAATGTACCTACATTTGGTTAAAAATGACAGCAAAGACTGCTTAAAAAAAAAATGTTGCTTCCCAAGTATTAGTCCAGGGGGACCTCTGTATCTAGTATGATCTGGTCTTTCATTTAGCCAATAAGTATCCACTTACGTCAGTTTTATTAATATCATGACACACACACTTTTCTTGATGAGAAGACAACAGCTATATTGCAAAAATAAATGGTAATCTAGAGTTACAGTTTTTCTCAATATGCAAAGATCAGGACTACTGTGTTTGTTTTAATATACTGGTATACTTTTTTACTGCTGTGCTAAAGTATCTAATAATACCCACTGGTATTTTGTTAGTACAACAGGGAGGTCTTTGATGTTTTTTAATAAGAGTATCAGTCATAAATTTTGTCATTTCAGTCATAGAATCATATTAATAAACTCACTATCCAAATATATAGTGAGATGAGTATAACAGTTTGTATGATTTAGACCTACTATGCATGATTGCTGTATATTTGTTTATTATACGGGTAAAATAACATACAAATACAATATTGTGCTTTATTAAAAACAGAGGGCTTTGAAATGGGATAATTTTAGACAAATGCTGAAAGTTTACTGTACACTGATAATCTGTTTTGAGAACACAGAACAGTATATCTTTCCAAAATTGTGACCAGGAATGTAGTTGAATATGGGTAAAAAGGTAGGAAGGCCGAGCCTGTGTTATGATCTGATCCAACTTCCGCTGAAATCAATGGATAGACTCCCGTGGGAGTGGGATCAAGCTATTCTCAAGAACTTTGCATGCTTTCAAGTAAGACAGTGTGTGGAATCAAGGCCTAAGACAATAAGAGGCCTCATCCTAACTCTATTTGAAATCAATGGAAAACTCCATTTAATTTCAATAGTAAAAGATGGAACCACAAACTACTAAAATCAGGATGTAAGTATAAATTTTATGACACTGTCACACTTACATTATTAAACCTGAAAGAAATTTAAAATTCTAAACTTTACTTTTTATGCTTTGTTCAGCATGGGCAGGAAAGAGAGATTACTATCAATTTAATTTTCAATACGTTTCATTTTCTGTTTCCTCTGCATTAAGCCAATGTTCATAGATTCTAAGCCCAGAGGGGACCATTGTGATCATCTAGTCTGACCTCCTGTTTAACATGGGCCTTAGAACTGTCCCAAAGTAATTCCTAGAGCAGATCTTTTTAGAAAAACATCCAGTCTTGATTTTAAAAATTGTCCATGATGGAGAATCCACCTCTCCCCTTGATAAATTGATGCAATGGTTAATTACACTCTCAAAAAATGTATGCTTTATTTTCAGTCTGAATTTGTCTAGCTTCAACTTCCAGCCATTGGATCATGTTATACCCTTCTTTGCTAGATCGAAGAACCCATTATTAAATATTTGTTCTCAGTGTAAATACTTACAGACTATAATCAAGCCACCCCTTTACTGTCTCTTTGTAAAGCTAAATAGATTGAAGTTTTTGAATCTAGCACTGTAAGGCATGTTTTCTAATCCTTTAATCATTCTCATGATTCCTCTCTGAACTCTCTCCAATTTATAAACATCCTTCTCGAATAGTGGGGACCAGAACTGGACGAGGTATTCCAATCAGTGTCAAAGAAAGAGGTAAAATAACCTATTGTAACTTCTTTTCTCCTATTCGAAGTATGGCAATGTTTGCATTGCAAATAGTATAGGGAAATGTGTAAATTCAAACAGAGCCAGATTGAGGTCTCCTACAAGGAAACCCCTCGGGGTTAGGAGAGGAATTCCAGCCAGAGTTTTCCTCGGGTCATTCTATTGGTGGTGATCACAAAGTTTTTACCCCTTTGCAGAATGACCAGGGTCATCCACTGCTCAGAAACGCACAGATCTCCTCATTACCCTAATGATCCCTACTCCCCTGTCTGGCTGCTCCTGTGGAACCATACTGCCGGGGGCTCTCCAGCCTCTGGCTATCCCAGGACCCACCCTTTTTACGAAGAGGTGGGCTGTGCAAGAAAGGAAATAGAGCCTCAGGCTGTATTAGGCAATTCTCATTTGTCAGTCCTGTGTTCTCTCCCTGTGCAATACTGCAAAGCTCCCTCTGTGGGACCAGGAATGGTGGAGGGGATTGCAATATAGGGATGGCTGATCTCCACTGCTTTTGCAAAAGATAGATCCATGCCTGGAGGGTCAACATACCATAGAAATCACCATGCTGAGTCAGAACAGTGGTCCATCTAGCCCAGTATCCTGTCTTCCAACAGGAACAAGGCAATTACAAGTGATCCATTCCCTGTCATCCAGACCCAGTTTCTAGCAGTCATAGGTTTAGGGACATCTGGAGCATGGGATTGCGTCCCTGACTGTCTTGGCTAATAGACATGGATAGACCTATCCTCCATTAACCTAATTATTTTTTGAACCCATTTTTTTGAACCCCCTCCATACCTGAATCCAGGATGGTTTCCATTGTTTTTCATTTCCTGAACACCTGTTCTTAATATTAAATTTCTTTTTTTTTTTAACAAACCCTGGATGTTTTATTTGGACTGCCAGACAGCATTCCTTTAATTGACCTTAACAATAAAAAGATTAATATATACACAGTAAGAAGAATTAATTTCTTCAAGGCTTTTCTGAGTCCCCTCGTTTTCTATATTCAGTTGATTCTTTTTCCTCACCAGGGCCGGCTCTGGCTTTTTTGCCGCCCCAAGCGAAAAAAAATCGGGGCGGTCAGAACGGCAAAGCAAAAAACAAAAAAAACCTGCGGCGCGACTGGAGCGGCAAAGCGGGGAAAAAAAAAATCTGTGGCACAGCCGGAGCCAGGGTGCAGGGGGACTCCCTGCGCTGCAGCTGTGCCCCGGCTAGTGGGGGAGAGGGGGAGGGAGCAGGGGGAGAGAAAGAAGGGGGGCGGCCAGGGCTTCAGCGGGGAGGGAAGGATGCGGGCTGAGCTACTGGGCTTGCTACAGACCTGGCACCGGCTGGGGCAGACGGAGCACACAGCCCGCTCCCTGAAGGGTGCTCCCCTCCTCCGCGCCGCCGCCCCCTACAGGGCGGCCGGATCGGCGAACAAAACAAAACAAAAAAGCGGCCGTGCTGCCTTAGGATTGGGCGGAATGCCGCCCCATAGAATCTGCGGCTCGGCTGGTGCCTGGAACCGGCCCTGTTCCTCACATATCTGTACACACGGACACAGAAAATATTTCCCTATCACTTTTGGCTGTAAACAAACAAACAAATTCATGCTTCTGTTCAGTGCATTTAGCTTCTGCTGGAGTCCAGCTCCATCCTCATATTGATATCAGTAATATGGCAGAGTAAGCTGCCATCATGTCAACTCGTATTTACTGTGTCTAAAGGATGTAAGTTACAATGGTATGTGTGATGCGGAGGGGAGAAAGAGGTTTCTTTTCATTTGAATAGGGATTTTTATACTTAATTAACATTGTAGTATATAAATTAATAACCTTTAAGTGTTGAATTATGTGTTGACATGCTACAATTGTAACTGCCCAAGTCTAATTATAACAGTTGTTTTCAAACAAATATTCCCTTGGTTTGAAAACCTTAATTGAGACTAACTATAAACAAAAATGAAACTGAGATGATATTCATTACCTAAACTCAAAGAAATGCAGCAAATAGGCAGTATAAATAGACAAGAGAAAATTTTTAGTTTTAATAATCTAAGTTGTTAGTAAGGTAAATAAAGGCGGTTGTTTGGAAGCATTAATTTTAAGTCAGTGGTATAAGAGTTCAGTGGTTAATATAATACTTTATCTCAAGTGTGGCTGGAAAGATTTTGATTCTAATCTCTTCCCATTGATTTCAAGAGAGTTACACATATAATGAACCTTTGAGGATCAAACCTTTAATTTTTTAAGTTGTTCCAGTTTTAGGTCATAGTTTTCCTCGTATCTTATTTCTGATTTGAATAAGTATCTGGAATTTTACTTTTGTCCAGTAGATGGCAAAAATGAGCAGAAATGAATTATTTTAAGTCTTTTGGTTTTGTTTTTGATCTGGAAACTGTTGTGTCCTATATTTTACCATAGATTATGCTGATATTAGGGTCATGGTTTGGAGGTGAATTGTCAGTATGCTGAAAGCTGTGTTAGATTGCCAAATAGGGTTGTTTTGTAGCAGGCTTGCTTATACTAATTGAGTTTCTGTAGCAAATCAGGCTCCTTGGAAAAAGGCCAAAGGCTTTTCATAATTGTATTGACAGGAAAATGAATATGATAAATGGTGTTCATTCAGTTGAGACAAGATTTATTGTTTTCCTCTGGGCAAGGGATGAAGAGCAAATATTTATAATAATAGTAAAATTTGTTTAAAAGTTGTATTATTCAATCTCTCAAAAGGCTTTATTAAAATATTTCCAAATATTTTTAAGTATTTTCCTATGGTAACGTTCAGGAACTTCCCAGAGAATTCCATTAATAAAAGATGAATAAGTAGATGATACAAAAATAAATAAATAAATATCCTGGATATGAAAGTCATTTATTCTTCCTGAAATATTGATGTCAAGTTGTCAATGATGATTCCAGTATTACAGCTTCTGAAAGTTTATATGCCTTTTATATTCAGAAATGTGGTTTGTGTAATTTGTAGGGCAGGCCTAAACATGCAGGTGAAACCTTCTATAAAAGCATGTCCTGTTTAAAGTAAAATCAGAATCCATTTTTATTAATGGAGATTATCCCACTGATAAAATATTTTGTTTTGCTATTTACTTCAAGATGATGTTTGTAAAATGTGAGTGTATTACCTGTATCACTCTACAGCAGGGGTCGGCAATGTTCGGCACGTGGCTCGCCAGGGTAAGCACCCTAGCGGGCCGGGCCAGTTTATTTACCTGTTGATGCGGCAGGTTCGGCCGATCGCGGCCCCCACTGGCCGCGGTTCGCCGTCCCGGGCCAATGGGGGCGTCGGGAAGCCGCCGCCAGCACATCCCTCGGCCCGCGTTGCTTCCCGCTGCCCCCATTGGCCCGGGACGGCGAACCGCGGCCAGTGGGGGCCGCAATTGGCCGAACCTGCCGCATCAGCAGGTAAATAAACTGGCCCGGCCCGCTAGGGTGCTTACCCTGGCGAGCTGCGTGCCAAACGTTGCTGACCCCTGCTCTACAGTGACAGCAAGCTGAAGTTTAAGGTCCCCGATCTGTCCATTGGGAGCTGGTGCAGGATCAGGGTTGTACCCAGATATTTTGTTACTTTCGATCAGTGTTTCTTAAAACTAGTTGGGTACCCTCTTGGTAAATTTTTCAGCTGTTTCTTTCAATTGACATCAATTATTTAATGAGCTTTAATGCCTGTGAAATAAGCAAGTTTGTAGTAAGAAAATGTCTTGCTGGACTTAAATTACCTTATTAGGCTGACTCAGGGTTTTAGTCAGCAAAGCTAAAGTAACACTAGTATATAAAAAAGATGGTGATCTGTGTTTGGAGTTTCCTCTTCTTTATGTGAACTTACAAGTAGGTGTGGAACATTTTGTTTTAAATAACCAATATACTTCTGTTTTTAAATCACTGTTCTAATAAATATCTAAAGATTCATCTCCTGTATCCTTAAAAAAATAATTCCATATGCACGGGCATGAGACATTTCATAAGACTATGCAGAGGATTAGTCAAGAAAAAATATTCACATTTTTACATAAGCAATAGCATTTCCCGTTTAAAACCATTATAGATTTTAAAGTATTAAATTGTCATATTTTTTCCAATTAGTTTATAAGTTAAGTGCTGATTTAGAAGAGCCAGACAATCAGTTCTAGATATATCAGTCCTGTATCCACAGGGGAAGAGGCAGTATAGGTTTTCCTTTAAGCAACCAGCCTTTCCTCTGCATCCAGTCTTTAGCCTGTCATAGAGAGCCCCTTAGTGTCCCTTGCATTGATAGATTCTATGATGATGGTCACTTGTGTACATTAGCGTACTAAAGCTGATTTTATTTTAAATTGCCTTGTTATTATTTATTTGTCTGACCGTAGCACTTAGGAGCTCTAGTCTTGGACCAAGATCCCATTGAGCTTGGTGCTGTACAAACCCAGACCAAAAACACCATCCCTGCCCCAAAGATCCTTTGCTGTTTGCATTTCACTCACCTTGGACAATGAAAATCAGTTAGTCGGTTTTGTTTCGTGAATTAGCAGGATTCCACAATGTTTGAGCATGTAAACACTGCAGATGGGTGTTTAAAAACAAGTCAAAACTGTTTTCACTGGAATTTTTAAAAATAATAAATCATGGAAATATTTTTCTTGACCCCAAGTTTTGTAAAATCTGGTTTCTGCAAGTGAATGTAGATGTGACACGTGAACTTTTGAGTTCTGACATTCCCATTTATATAATGGAGTTGCCAGCTCAGAATGCCCAGTTGTGTCTGTCTCCAGCATGCTGGCTGATACAGTTTTAGAAGATTTCACAAGTGCTCAGCTACAGCTTTGAATGCACTAACAGAAGTGGCTTTTGTTCACAACGGGTTTTAGCAGTAAGTGCAGTTGAACTGGTGCTGAATATGGTTTAAAGTCAAAAGGAAACTGTTCAGCAGCATTTCAGAAACTGGTTAAAAGCTGCTCCCCCCACTGGTGCTCCAAAAAGCCCCCAGAGACAGCATGGACACATAGCACTGTCTCACCACCCCATTTTCAGTTGCTAAATTATATTAGAAGACCAGTAGAAACACATTGAATATTTTCCTAATGTTACTTTTCCATGTAAACTATTGATATAGTTGTCACAAGGCTGCAGTGTGAGCATGAATGGGAGGGGTTGGCATTCTGCATGCTCTGGTATGCATTTCAGAACTCCTGTTCTAAGGCCTTGCCCTCTGACAGAGAGAGCCCACTGAGTAGCCTTGAGCAATTACTTTTAGAAAAGACCTCCTAGAATGGGACAGAGGCAACTCTTTAAAGAGTGTTTCAGATATCAGGCTCTTCTGCTTTATACTGCTCATGCCTCCAGAGCCTCAGGCAGATGGCAGCAAAAACTCTCCAGAGTACTAGGACAAACAGACAGAATTAACCAAAATGCTTTCCTTCTCAGAGACAGCAATATCATTCATCAGCAGTGCCACCTATGATGACATTAGTCTCCACCAGAAGGGCCCTATCGACTCAAGGCAGGGCTTGATTAATTTTTCTCCCATTTAAAGTGAAATGTCTTTTGGGGTAAACATTGTCATTTAAAATACAAAACAAAACCCCTTCCCAAATCCCCAGCAGATAAAAGACCCCCAGGGCAGCTCCAGAAAAGACAATAGGAAATCTTTCCAGTTTATAATATATATATAATATATAATATAAACTTTCACCGGCTTTCCTGATCCAACTGACCTGTGTTAAGTCTAACAAACATACAGAAAAGGTTGTTCCCTTCACCTCTGTGGCTGAGAAAATAGTTCAGACTCTATGGCCTATTTGGTCCTTGGCTTCCTGTAGAGACTGCCTGCCAGGATGCCAGTTAATACCAGTTATGGTGGGTGCAGGAAGTGTATAAACGCATTGTCTGCTGGAAATTGGATACAGCCCAGAAATTAATTTTCTATACACACACAAAACTCTTTCCTTTGCCTGAAATTATGCCAGTTGTGTATATATTCCAAATATGATTTATTCAATAGCTTACCTATTTTGTACTTAATTTTTTGGATTTCCAAGGGATTTATTCTTCCAGGCACTGACAAATTTGGATGTATGGGTCCAGAGCCTCATCTAGAGTAAACTGGCATAGTTCTGTACCTGGCTCACCATAGTGGCATTGAGGTAAAGTTAATCTGAAAAATATTAATTTTTGGCATTTACATTCTTTAACTCATTTTATGAAAGATACACATCATACCTGCCCATTCTACAAAGAGCTATTGAGCTGTGGTATCGTGAAGCAGTATGTACAACTCCGATCTTGAAGCTTATGGCAGAGCTTCTGCAAAACAGGTAATGAGCATGTGAGAGCTGGGTAAACAATAGGTGGCACTTACTTTGTTCTGTCTACATTTTTATATCATGACCATTATGGAGGTATCCTGACTTTCTTAACTTTCTCTTTAATGTCTTTTCGGACTGTGCTATGGAACAGGAACTAGAGAGACCACAGCTCCACCAGTGTTCTTGTTTTGATTTGCTACAGTGGTAGCAATTAAAAAGTCAACCATTAAAGATGCAGCATAGGATAATCTGTGACACTGCATTTATTTACTATTCAAAATAAACTGAAATAACTCAGATGCATCTCAGGTGCCATGATGTGGTAACCATAGTTAAATGTTGACTTTTTAATGGAGATCACTGAAAATAGTTCACTGTCTAATTTCTGTCTTGTGTTCCCTGCAACCTCTAAGTAACACTAAATGTGGTTTGTGGCTTTAAACATGTGTAACCTACTTTTACAGTTCCCCTCCAAAGAAAATACAATTTCCACGTACATTTGTATGCTGAATGCTTCACTTATTCAGACTGGGGAAGAAAGGCATCTAGGACAACAGTATTTCAAACCAACTTTTATATAATTTTTCCCTCTCTGTGAAATCCTCTTGGCACTTGCTGGCTCATGGAAGAGATCCCAGAATGATTTTCTGATCTGATGTAAATACCTTGGATTGCCTGTGTTTCAGGCTATGTCTACACTGCAGTTAAAAATCCGTGGCTGGCCCGGGCCAGCTGACTGGGGCTCATGGGTCTGTTTAATTGCAGTGTGGCCATTCCACTGTAGCCCAGGCTCTGGGACCATCCCACCTTGCAGGTGTGCTAGAGCCCAGTCTTCAGCTTGAGCCCAAATGTTAATACCACAATTAAACAGCCCCTTAGCCCAAGCCAGCTGGCATGGGCCAGCTGCAGGTTTTGAATTGCTGTGTAGACATACCCTAAGTGAGCCTTCTGTTATTTATAATGCCACAGAACCAGAACATTTTGTGATATCCTCATGGAATCTGCGGATGCTAAGAGGATTGCCCAAAGGGAGAAGAGACTTTGGAAGGGGAAAATGAAAGGGAGGGAGGGATAAAAATGATTCTCTGCTGGAGACCCCCATGAGCTGTATAGATGAGGCTTTCATCAGAGAAATATGTGCTTTCCTCAGTTTCTATTTTTCCCTTGCAAGTTCATCTTTAAAAGAAAACAGATTAAAAACTGTTTAAAACAAAACACAAAATGCTTAACTGAGTGATGGACCACTGGTTCTACAAAGTTCAACTCTGGCCCCAAGAAAGTTAGTGAGTATCACTGGAGTTTAAGCCCTGAATGTCATCACAGACCTTCCAGGTCAGTTCTCAGTGTCGTTTGCATTTGTGGATTGGCTTTCTTTGACATTACCTATTGTTTGTGTAGGTTAATTTCCTCTTTTTATCATGGTAAGAGTGTAATAAAGTACTTTTAAAAGTTTAATCTCTGATACACCATATTCTGTATACTATTTAACAGTGCTGCAGCTTATTTCAGAGATAAGTTAGTTAAGAAAGAACCTATAAGAACACCAATAAGACTAAACAAAAGCAAAGTGATGCTAGAACAATAAATCTCATGCAAGGGACAGCTTTTCAAACTACTCTCCATATTCTTGCTATTCCTCCATCTACTGGAATTTAGAAAATCTGCATTGCTTGCTTAAGAGAACATCACTTGGGGTGGATTTCTTCTTTGTGTGCTGCCTTAGCCTTTACAGGTTAAAATGCATTAGACAATACACTATGACAGGGTTAAAATATGTTATGGAATATCAGTGTATGCATTATGCTGCTGTGATATTGAGATGTGTTTGGTTTGGGTTTTTTGCCTCTACCAGTCAGCCATCATTTTTGTGCTTGTAGAATACACAAATGTTTTGTGCAGTGTACATATGTTTTCTTCTCGTAAATTAGGGTATAAGCAGCTAGATTTACCCTGAAATTTGCACCTGTAAATAAGGATCCTGGCAGAAAAATGTGGATTGCAGCAAAGCAAGGTACCCACAACTTCCTTTGCACTAGGGGTCCTACAAGCACCCCACAAAGCACCAAAAATGGGTGACACACAACTAGGGCAGCCAAAGGATGCTCTGATTCAGTGCATTCAGTGGCAGGGCTCCTGTGCAGTTCCCAATAGAGATTAAGGGTAAAATTTATATAAGTGACTTAGGAGCCTACGGTTGTGTAGATGAACAGTTGGTGCATGTCAAACTGTGGTGTAAATCTACGGCACAGTAGCCTGACATCCACTGGCTGTCCACGTGGACTCTGCTACCATGCACTGAAAGTTCCTAGTGCACTTTGATCTACTCTCATTTCAAAGTGAAGTAGATTAGTGCTTCTCAAAGCCGGTCGGCCGCTTGTTCAGGGAAAGCCCCTGATGGTCTGGGCCGGTTTGTTTACCTGCCGCATCGGCAGGTTCGGCCGATCGCGTCTCCCACTGGCCGCGGTTCGCCTCTTCAAGCCAATGGGGGCTGCGGGAAGTGGCGCAGGCCGAGGGACGTGCTGGCCACCCTTCCCGCAGCCCCCATTGGCCTGGAGCGGAGAACCATGGCCAGGCGGGAGCCGCGATCGGCCGAACCTGCAGACGCCACAGGTAAACAAACCAGTCCAGACCGCCAGGGGCTTTCCTTGCACAAGTGGCCGATCGGCTTTGTGAAGCACTGAAGTAGATCACAAGACCCTAGTCTCATTTTCATAAGTTATTTATAAGCTCTTGTTGACTTACAGTTAGACTTAGGAACCTTAGTGCTAAGTCACTTCTGAAAATGGGGCTTGGTCTTCAAAATCACTTAGGGGCTTTTGAAATTTTTACCTTAAAGCTACCTTTCTCCTAGGATTCTCCCAAGGGAGGGCATTGATGAAAACTTTGCTTTCCCTCCCAGTGGTTATATCCATATTGAGTACACAGTAGCTTTTTCTGGCCTATGGAGATGGTGTACCAGCACAAGCAGAGGTGAGACTAGTCTATGGTATGATCTCTTTCAGGTCTGAGTATATGCATTGAACTGCACTCTTGCATCTGGCTTACATTTGGGCTTCTCTACAAGATGGGGTAATGCCCACTTACAGTCAAAAGTGTGCTAACATGTTTAGCATTAATTGGTCCATGTAGACCCTGCTGGTGTGCACTAAAGGTTCCTTAGTGTGCTTTAACACTTTAGTGCACATTACCAGGGTCTACGTGGACCAATTAATGCGCAGCACATTTGTGCACTTTAGAAATCACACCCCCATAAGTGCACATTACCCCACCATGTAGAGGATGCATTTATATAATTGAATTCCTAGTGGGAATTAACTGATGAAATAAGCTATTGGGATATAGTAGTTCAGGTAAGAGTATAAACTAATTGTTTGTATTAGGAAGAATTTGTAGCATTCCTCTGAACTGCAAATAAACCAAAGGTGCTCACTAGGAATTTGAAAGCTTATTATTATTATTAGAATCATAGAACTGTAGGGCTGGTAGGGATCTTGAGAAGTCATCAAGTCCAGCCCTCTGTGCTGAGACAGGACCAAGTAAACCTAGACCATTCTTGACCAGTGTTTGTCCAACCTGTTGGGGACTCCCCAGCCTTGCTTAGAAGCCTGTTCCAGAGCTTAACTACCCTTAGGCTACGTCTACACTACAGGGGGGATCGATTTCAGATACGCAAATTCAGCTACGGGAATAACGTAGCTGAATTCGACGTATCTGATCCGACTTACCCCGTTGTGAGAACCGCGGCAAATTGACCACCGCAGCTCCCCCGTCGACGGCACTTACTCCTACCTGGGCTGGTGGAGTACGCGCGTTGATTTGGGGATCGATTATCGCGTCCCGACGAGATGCGATAAATCGATCCCCGAGAGATCGATTTTCTACCTCCAATCCGGGCAGGTAGTGAAGACCAGCCCTTAGAGTTAGAAAGCTTTTCCTAATATCTAACCTAAATCTCCCTTGCTGCGGATTAAACCTATTACTTCTTGTCCTACCTTCAGTGGACATGGAGAATAGATCAATGTCCTCTTTAGAACAGCCTTTAACATATTTGAAGACTGTTACCCGGTCTCCCCTTAAGTTTTCTTTTTCTCAAGATTAATCACACCCAGATTTTTTTAACCTTTCCTCATAGGTCCGATTTCCTAAACCTGTTGTCATTATTGTTGCTCTCCTCAGGACTCTCTACAATTTATCCACATGTCTCCTAAAGTGTCGCACCCAGAATTGGACACAGTACTCCAACTGAGACCTCAACAGCACCGAGTAAAACATTACCTCCTGTGTCTTACGTACAACATTCTTGTTAATACCACTAAGAATGATATTAGCCTTTTCCCAACTGCATCACATTCTTGACTCATGTTCAATTTGTGATCCACTCTAACCCCCAGATCCTTTTCCGCAGCATTACGACCAGTTTTTTTGTTTGTTTTTAGGAATGAGCACATTGCTAAGTTTTTCCCACTGTGACAATGTGAATATTTTTGCTGTTATTTTTTAGGTCACAGCGTTTAAATTTTGATGTATCATCTCCTAATGGAATTCTTCTCTTCAGAGAGGCTAGTAAAATGATTTGCACTTATGGTAGGTATCTGTTAATGTTTTCTTTGCAGTATAATTCTTTGACTGTTTTGTGAGGTAAAAGCCCCATTACTTTCATTCCCTTGAGCCTTGATGTATTTGTGAAAAGTTAACGGAGTATGAAGTGTTACGGCCAATATCAGCACATTATCCTGTACTCCTTGTCTGATACATACCGTAGGAGCTCAGTTACACTCATAGACAATGGAGGGCACTACTTACATCATTTGTTTCTTGCAGACATGCATTCCATTCAGGTGTGTGCACTCCCAGGTCACCAAAGCCAGAGAACTTTGCTTAGCAGTACCAGTAGAGGCAGCACTTGTTCCCTTTGCCTCATAGCCCCTCCTCTGGCTATATAACAATGGCGCTGCCCCAGCCCCCCTCAGTTCCTTCTCACTGCCCGCAGCTAGAGTTGGAGTGCTCTGGATAGTGTTTCTTCACACTGCCCCTTGTTTCTCTCAATTATTGATAATTTATTCTAAATGATTAGTTAGTGGTTTTTTAGTAGTACCTTAGGTTAGTTAGCTGTCGTTTCCTGGTGGAATGCCTTCCCCAGGCTTTAAACATTGCCCATCGTGGGCAGGAGGGAGAGGGGGCTATTCCAAATAGTGATCCCCGTATGCAGTGTTTGTTGCCCCTGGGAGAGGGGCACATTAAGGACAGATGCTCTATCCCTAAGTCTTTCAAGAAAAGGACACAGGTAGCAAGGGATCTGAGACTCAAGCAGCACCTGATGAAGCAAGCCATGAGGCGTACGTCAGCACCAGAGAAAGAAAACACAGCCATCATTGGAGCCTCAAAGTGCCAGTGTTCCTCAGCAGAACTCAGAGGCGACCTTTTGATGTTGTCTCAATACCAGGGAACGTGTCAGAGGTCCAGCTCCGTCGTGGGTACTCGAGCAGCCACGGTGCCAGTCAGCAGCCAGTGAGAAATCATGTCAAGAGAAGAGCAAATCCGCTCCCAAGGACAAAGAGGTTGGATCTCATAGGCAGAAAAGTTTATTTGACCTCCTTACAAAGCGGGGAGGGATAGCTCAGTGGTTTGAGCATTGGCCTGCTAAACCCAAGGTTTTGAGTTCAATCCTTGAGGGGGCCACTTAAAGATCTGGGGCAAAATCAGTACTTGGTCCTGCTAGTGAAGGCAGAGGGCTGGACTCAATGACCTTTCAGGGTCCCTTCCAGTTCTATGAGATAGGTATATCTCCATATATTATTATTATTATATTATAAATCGTAAATCAACAGGCATTGTTCTCAAGATATAACTTTGCAAATTGGGACGCTGACAAAATTCATGGAGCAATTGCCCGATTCTTCTAGGGAGGACTTCAAGGCATTTGTAATGGAGGACAGTCTGGGGCCCAAGACATCATTGCAGTCGGCCCTAAACTTAGCTGACACAGCCTCCAGAGTTATGGCTACAGCAATCGTGATGAGAAAAGCATTGTGGTTGCATAATTCAGCATTGTCTCCAGATGTATAACAGAGTGTAAAGGACCTTCCTTTCGATGGTTGACCTCTCTTTTCAGATAAAACGAATGAGACTTTGCATTCATTTTAAAGACTTGAGTGCAACAAATGTGGTCTTCGGGAATTTATACGCAAGCCTCAAAAAGATGCCAATTTACTGGGCAACGACAGCAGAAATACTGTTCCCCAGCTATATTTTAGACAGACACCTTATCAACCGAGACAAGACTACCCCAGGAAAGGAATAGATCTCACAAGAGAACGTCTTCAGGGTCTAATTTTACTCAGCCACTCCATCCCCCTCCATCACAGGGCAGAGAGCCTATTTGACTAGCATGTCAGGAACAGCAGACCAGTTGTAAACATCCTAACTCCATCACCTCAGTTTGGGGACAGGGTAGCCCACTTCTACAGTGCCTGGGAAATAATAACCATGGACAAATGGGTCCAAGACACTGCATTTGGGTTACGCCATTCAATTTCTATCCATTCCCCACTCCAACCCTCCAATCTCATCCCTTTTCAAGGACCCTTCTCACAAGTAATTGCTTTTCAGCAAGTTCTCTGTGTGCCCTGGGAGCTATAGAGGAGGTCCCTCATCAGTGTGCTGGATGAGGCGTCTACTCCCGATATTTCCCAATCCACAAGTCCAAGGGAGGAGTGAGACCTATCCTCAATCTCCGCAATCTCTACAGATACATCAAATATATCAGGTTATGCATGGTTGCTCTGGCTACTATTCCTTCTGGTCTGAATTGTAGCAATTGGTTTGCTGCTCTTGATCTCCAAGACACTTATTTTCATGTGTTGATCTTTCTGGGCCACAGGAAGTTCTTGAGATTCCTAGTTGGCAATCGTCATTGCCAACATACGGTTCTCCCCTTTGGCCTGTCCTTGGCTCTGTGTGTCTTTACCAAATGCATGATGATGATAGCTGCCCATCTCAGGAGGAATGGAATTCATGTCTTCCCATGATTGGATGACTGGCTAGTAAGAGGAAAGTCTGAGAAGCAAGTCCTCAGTCACATCCCATTCATGCTGGATCGTTTCGATCTGTTGAGGCTGATCCTGAACAAAAAGAAATCAGCACTGAACCCTATCCAAAAAATCGAGTTAATTTGGACCCTACCAGACTCTACAAATTCGAGGGCCTTTCTCCTGTACAAACGATTCTGTAAAATTCAGCATCTGTGACTGAACCTCCAATTGCATCCTACACTCTCCAGCAATTGTTGAGACTAGTCCAGCATTCAAGTTACCATTCAATAGACGTTCTTGTGTGAGTACCTCAGGAAATATTGAACTCCCTGCAGTGGTGGACAATTCAGAACAATGTGTGTCAGTGGATTCACTTTGTCTGACCCATGCCTACAAGAATGTTGGGCACCGATGCCTCTTCCATAGGCTGGAGAGTGCATCAGGGATTGTGGACGGAACAAGAAGCATCCTCTCATATCAATGTACTGGAGCTTTGGGCAATATATAACATGTGCCAGGCCTTTCTCGATCACATCCAAGGAACAACTGTGCACATACTCACGAACAATACCATTGTGATATACAATGTCAACAAGCGTCAAAGAAAATATCATGCTGGTAGCAGCTCACTTACTAGGGTCCCAGAATCAGCTGGCTGATCACCTCAGCAGTACCTTCTCAGACAGTCACAAGTGGTCGCTAAAGAACAGTGTGCTCAGGGCCCTCTTCGAAGAATGGGGCCTCCCTTTCATCTACCTATTCATGACAAAGGATTTAAGGAAATGTCATCAGTTCAGTTCCTGAGCAGGGTTCAGTCTGAGATCCCTCACTGCATTTCATCTGAATTGGGGTCCAAGTCTGAAATATGCTTTTTCTCCCTATCGCTCTAATCCCTTAGGTTATCCTCAGAATCAAATTGGGCCATACCAAGCTGATCCTGATTGCCCCAGCATGGCTGAAACAATGTTGGTTCTCCAGTCGTGCACTGTCAGTTTGATCTCCCAAGTCTCTCCCTCTTATCCATGTCTTGTTAACTCAGCATCATGACCACATTCTTCATCCAGTGCTGGACAGTCTACACCTTTCCGCAAGGATGTTGCATTGTTGGATGAGGAGAAAACTCAGTGCTCAGAAGCGGTTAAAGAAGTTCTGCTTATTAGTAGAAAACCATCTATTTGTCTTAAGTGGAATTGGTTTTTGATTTGGGCAATCTCAAAGAGAATTCATCCTATGGCAGTCTAGATTCAGAATTTCTGGACTACTGGGTTGCATTTGAAATCTTTGGGCCTGGCTCTTAGCTCCTTGAGATTTCATTTGGCTGGGATTTCAGCTTTCACCCTCTTATTCAGGGAAAGTTGGTCTGAGGCTGGCAAGCCACATGCCAGCTCTCACCAAGGTTTTAGGCCTCAGCCAAGCACTGACAAATTCACTGCTGGAATCCAGTCTTTCACCTGTGTGTTAGCATGGTTAAGATGGGCATTTTATGTATACCAAAGTGGTTAGTGTTCAGACTTTATGAAATGCTTGTAAGTTGCTGCATGCATTAATCTCACTTATGATATCTTAATCATATGCTATGAAGTAATATTTAAGTGTTTGCTTTATAACTGTAAAAAATGTTTGCTCTGAAACTGTGAATCTTTCAGGAGGAATCATCTCCTGCTCACCAAGAAGGCTATCAAAACTAAATGGGCTATTGTGAAACATCACAATACAAAGACTTTTGTTAATTGGCCCTTCAAATCCATGAAGAGGCTAGTGCTGAAGGGCTTGTTCCATCAATTTGAATACTGGAAGAAAGAAAAAAATATCTGACAAGAAAATTTTTCATCTCTTTGCTGTTTGGACTCTCACAGGGCCAGAGCTATGAAACAGAAGCAGAGATCTCTAAAAGACATTCATATCTGACAGATTACTACAACTGTGACACCTTTTAAAACCATAGACTGTAAGTCATTTGTGTATATAAATTTGCTTGCTTAACCTTATAATAACTATCTCATTTCCTTTTTCCTAGTTAATAAATCCTTAGTTTACTATAGAATTGGCTACAAGCATTGTCTTTGGGGTGAGCTCTAAGGTACAAATTGACCTGGGATAAATGACTGGTCTCTTGGGACTGGGAGCAACCTGAATATTTTGTGATCTTTGGTGTATAGCATCCAACTATCACTGCGTTCAGCTTGCCTGGGTGGCAAGATAGACCGGAATGCCCAAGGGGACCCCAGCGTAAGACTCTTATAGGAGTTCACATTTGTTAGTGAGTTGGTGAAATCTAATTCTGGAACACGCCCCAGTTTGGGTTCTCTGCCCTGTTTTTTGGCAGTCTGCTCTGAGGTTGGTGCTCACAGTTGTGAACCACTTCAGACTGTGTGACAGTCTGTATTTTCAAATCCTATGGTAGGTAGTTTTCTGAAAGGCATTGTCCGTCTTTTTCCACTGGTGAAGAAAATGGTGTCGTGGGACTGTAATACGGCGCTTGCGGCACTGTTGGGTCCACCGTTCAAGCTGATAGCAACACGCTTGTTAGTTCTCCAATCCCAGAAGACAGCCTTCTTGTTAGTTATAACGTAGGCTTACAAGTCAGTGAATTACAAGCCTTAATGGCAGATCCCACATACACCCAGTTCTTCAAAGACGAAGTAGATTTAACACCACATCCAAAATTTCTGTTAAAAGTGATACCTCAGTTTCACTTTAATCAGGTTATTTACTTACCTGTATTTTTTCCCAAACCACACTTGGGTGCAAAAGAACAATGCCTTCATACTTTAGATGTAAGAAGGTGTTTGGCATTTTAACTGGAAAGGACTAAATCATTTTGTTCGTCACCTCATCTCTTCGTATCTTATATTGAGCAAATGAAAGGACAATCAGTCTCAGCTCCGACCATTGCTAAGTGGATAATGATGTGTATTACTATGGCTTATGGAACAACTCAGATTGTGCCTCCAAAGTTATTACAGGCTTGTTTGATGAGACTAAAGCAACATCACTAGCATTTCTTAGAGATGTAGTAGATATCTGCAGAGCTGCAACATGATCCTAAGTAGAAACCTTTGCTAGACATTAGACTATTGTGATAAACTGGGACTGTTCTTAATGTGGCCTTTGAATGCTGAGTGGGGAGTGTTGTTGGCCTGTGAAGGTTGCAGGGGAGGGTGGCTAGGATGGTCTGCACTGGGGGATGGGAGACTGGCCTTGAGGGAGAATACCTGAGCATGTAACATGAGAACCTAGGAAGGGGTTAGAGGCCAGGTGACACCTTGACCCCCGAAACTAAACAAAGGCTGGGGGAGGAGACGCTGGAGGGAGTTGGAGTTTCAGGAGCTGGCTGGTAATGGAGGGAAGCCCGGACAGGGCTCTGACCCCCCAACGGGGCTGTAGTGCCCCTGGGACCCCAAGATGGACCTAACTGAGAGGGTCCTGTTGTCTGTGCCTGCAAGACGTGTCTTGGACTGTGTTACTGTCGTCTAAATAAACCTTCTGCTTTATTGGCTGGCTGAGAGTCATGGTGAATCGCAGGAAGCGGGGGGTGCAGGGCCTTGTGTCCCCCCACACTCCATGACAACTATAACCACGGCATCTAGGGCCAATGCAAACTTTGAGAAGATAGTTCTACAGTCTCTGAGTAAATAGACTCTGAGCCCCATCTCCTCAGTGAATGGGCTGTGAGTCACCTGAGTGGAATACATGTCTGCAGCCACTCGAAGAAGAAAAGACAGCTACCTGTGTTGTAACTCTTATTCTTTGAGATGTGGATGCAGACATGTGTTCCATGACCTACACTCTGTACCCTGTGCACCTGGGGTTTGGTTTAAAGGAACTGAGGGGTGCACCACGATTATATGGCCAGGGAGGAACTATGGAGCAAAGGACATGATCATGACCCATGGGGTACTGCTAGGTGAATTACTCCAGCTTTGGTGTGCTGGGCACACTCACACCTGAGTGGAATACATGTCTGCATCCACATCTCAAAGAACAACAGTTACAACATGGGTAAATAACTATTTTTTACTTTGTAGTATGTGTCTTCTATCAACTTTTTATGTATTCTTTTCAGAAATTAAAACACTCTTTGGATGTTTGATCCAAAGCTACAGGTTGAGAGGTCTGGAGTGACTGCATGTATCTAGAATATATTCCAGCAGTTCCAAAACATAATGGGCCCATAACAACTTCACCCTTGAGCACTGTTTAAACATTTATAAGTTGCCCCATCTTTCCAGCTCAAGACATGCACAGAATCGAAACAGGTCTCTGACATCAGCTATCTATATTGGGACTCAATCCATATTTTGAAAGAAATGTTACTAAGTTTTTGTAATGCCACTTTATTTTAAGGAAAGACCATAAAAATCCTTTTTCTTTTGCTTTTTTTTTTTTTAAGAAACAAAACTGATGTTTTAAAATTTGTGTTTACTGCACTTACAGATACATTCTGGGGCTGGAATTGGTATGTGTTCAATGGCTTCTTGTTAAAAGATACTTAGATGTAATTACACATTTGATTTGTAGTGTACAGAGGCAGTCAGGATATGCAGACTGCAGAAAGCACTTATTTAGGGAAGGAAAAAATGATTCCAAGTAAATCTTATTTCTAATAAACTCATCTCCACCATTTTATTTTCAACTACATCAGTTAGTGTGCTGCCACGGTTTTTTCAACCTGTTCTCAACTAAATTTATGAGAGTGATTAAACAAAATAAAAAACAGTTCAGCTCAGGAAAAGATAAAAACTGGTAACTTTTAAGCATCCTAAATACTATTAGCTATGCATTTAATTTAGATTTAATTGCTATGTGCTTCCTCTTGATGATCAAAAAGATAGATAGTTATGTTGTTGCTTTAAGCCCAGTTGACTCATTCTTCCTGGATCCCTGTGCAATCCTGCTGTCCACTTTTTCCTGCCTCAATCGACTTTTACCATCTTTTTTTTTCATTTTTGAAAAATCACCTCGTCATTGATCACTCCTCAGTTGGCATATGCCTTGTAACCCTTGCCCTCATCATCTACTCCATCTTTACTGGATCTCACCCTGTTCCATTCATAACCGATGGTAACTTTTCTCCACATTCTGAAAAAAACTTCACTTGCTAACTGCTGTCTCAAACACTTTTTATGGTACACCAGGGAAGCCCAGTAAATTCTCAGTCCCCCAAGAGATTGTCAGCCTTTGCCAGGAGGAATCTGACGTCTTCTGGGTCTTGCTAGAGATGAGCTGTGCTATTCAAAGGAAAGGCCTAAAGCAGTACCAAATTTAAGATTAGTAGTAAGATAAGTAGTAGAGTTGAAGAGATTACTGGAACCCCCATTGGGACAGTTACTTCTCCCTGTTCCTGAAGATGCTATGATGGAAGATGAGACAAAGCCTCAATGTTTCTAGTTCTATGACTTGTGTTATACAGGAGGTCAGACTAGATGATCACAGTGTCTTTCCTGGCCTTGGAATCTATGAATCTGCCATAAATAATATATTTTAAAATAGATTTGATTATTTCAAATAATTATGACAAGATTTCCAAATACCATAGTATTTATCTGCCAAGCTGTCCTGCAGTGCTCAAGACCATGAGTACCAACCTCAGGGCAGACTGTTAAGAACAAGGGCACAAACCCCAAATTGGTTGTGAGTTCTGCACTTTGATTTTACCAACCAATTATCAAGCGTAAACTCCTCAGGCACTATAACGGTCTTAACATGGAGTCACAGACGGTATTCTTGGGTACTCCAATCTGCTTACCCCAGGTCAGTTGTACTTTAGATCTCATACAGTAGCCAATCCTATAATAAACTATCTAAAGATTTATTAGCTAGGAAAAGGAAATAAGAAAGTTATTTGCAAGGTTAAAGCAGGTAAACATATCTACACACAAATGAGTTCCAATCTTAAGTTTCAAAAAGTAATAGAAACTGGTTACAGATGTTATTAGTGAGATTAATGTATGCAGCAACTCTCAAACATTCAATAAAGTCTAATCACTAAAACATATTCTTATAATTCTAATACCTAGTTTAAGAATACTAACACACTGGTGACCCAGACTGGTTCCAGCTAAATATCTGTCAGTGTTCATGGGAACTTTGGCATGAGCTGGCACCTTCTCTGCCAGCATCACAGTGTCCACGTTGTTTTGTAGTTTTTAATAACTGTCCGTATAGTCCTTAGCAGCGATGAAAGGGCTCTGGAAGACAATAATGATCTTTTCAAAGTCTGATTGTGACAGATTGGGAAATCATTAACTTTTCTTTTCTTGTATGAGTAATTGGGGTAATCTGTGTGGACAACACATCTTGAAGAATCACAGTACCTGTAGGATAAGTAACCCTTCTTTCTTCATTTTCATTTTGTGTCTCCTTTTGAAAATGTTGATAAAGTAGACGTGTGTCCTACTATACAAAGAGAGACTAACATGATTATAGGCATGTTTAAAGGCAGCCAAGGTTTCCCCAACATGTTTGAATCATTCTACAGGATGAAAACATACAGGTGAAGGTTTCTGGGTTGCAGTGAACCTTGCCAACACAAATTGGTATTTCTCTGATTTAGTTTGTTATAACAGGCAGTAAAGCCATTTCAAGAGACTAAAATAAATTGGCTTACAATCAAACTATTAAAATGCCACCATTTACCACCAATCACCACAACATAATGTCTGACATTTTAAGTATAGGGAAACGCTCTGGAATCTCATATGTTGGCCAGTAGTGACTTTTTATGGCAACAAAACTAGGTTAGGAGCACGTTTAATTTATCTTTAGAAATGCAATGGAGGCACTCTGTTTCAGAGTAACTAAACTATAGTCTGTAGGATTTTAGCATTCAATTGACATTTCTTTGACATTTAGGGGACTTCTGAGTCATTGGAAGGGGCAGGTGGTGTTCTCTGGAGGAATGAGCAAAGGGTTGGGAATCCAGAGTTCCAGGATTCTTATCCCTAGCTCTGGCAGTGTCTCACTGCGTGGTCTTGGCCAATCCAGATCACCTTTTTGTCAGTTTCCTAATCTGTTAAATAAGGATAATACTACTTCAGGAGAGGAGAGAATTAATTAGTTCATGTCTGTACAGTCATTTGAATATGTAAAGCACTATATAAATTATTATTAGAGGATCTCCGGCTAACTGGAGTATCTAAATCCCTGTCCTGTCCTTTGAAGGATTACCCGCCTTGTTAACATGTTTTTTTAAAAAACAGAAGTTGAGAGTCTTACATAGCAACATGATTTTATGAAGTGGAGCTTTAAGAAAAACACCATACAACACAAGGCTAATGATATAATTGCAAAAATTGGCAACACAGATGCATATTTTGTATAAATGTGGAAATAAATTTAGTTATAGTGTGATTTACATCAGTAGGTGAAATGAGGGATTATGTTAATACAGACTTTTTCTCTATTCCTCTCAGATAATGATATCCTCACACACAGAGACATATCTATATCCAGTTGGTAAAAATTCTGCTTTTAGAATTCTGACTGGCACCAAACTAACAACAGGAAAACTCCAGATTATGGCTCAGTTACACTGAAGATCCTCTTGATCTATAAATCAATTCAAAACCTCGGTCCAAGCTGTCTCTCTGTCTGGTCAACCCTGCAATACACAAGCAGCAGCTGAGGTCATCTGATGCCAGTCCGCTTGTCTCACCAGTACCTAAACGTGCTGCACTGGTGATTATTGTTACAACTCTTTGGTTTCCTCAGTCTGGAACTCCCTGATCAAAGCAGTCTGGCATGTGATTCTTTCCTTTTTTTAAATGCAGAAACTGCATGTCGAAGAAAATGTGACCTTCCTCCGGCAATGAATAACTATTGCCTCAGGCCTTGTGTCTCCTACAGTACCGTTACGTCAAACATGCATTTGCTGTCTGGAAATGCACTTTCACTTTTGTCTTATTTCTTAAATATGAATGACTTTTCTGAACATTTATTTGGGAGGACTGTACACTTCTTTCCACTCACAACTTGCATTTTAGGTGGATTGGCATGTTTATGGACTGCTGTATGTACACAAACACATGCTGCATTCTGTATTTCTATATTCTATAAGAATTATGTGTTCAAGTAAAAAAGGGAGCATGTTTGCAGATTTATGTATCTCTTCTCTCCACTTCACTCTAAGTGGAACACTCTCTGTAGTGTCCTATGTAATGGCAGACTGGTATATAGGGATATCTTACATATTGCAATGAAGAGGATGGTATAAACGCCTAAGGGCCTCACTTCCGGAGATACTGAGTATCTTCAACCCCCATTGTCTTTAACTACAATTGCGGGTGCATGGCACTTCTGAAAGTCAGACCCTAAATAAATGGATACCTACCGTTAAGTCTGTTTACCACTTGCTGTGCTGTGAATACGGTGGCACCAGCGACTAAAATCTCCATTACAATACCTTGTCACTGACATGAATACTGTGGCAAAGGCAGTTTAGTTTAAGCAGACTTTGTGATTGAATACAGTCACTGAAGTGGTATGAAAAAAAACAACCCTACATTCATTTCGACTTGGCTTAGGCTCCTACTTGAGAGGTAAACTCTCATTGTAGCACTCCATAGTTAGTGTGACAAAATATACTGTGTTGTATCCCTTGCAGCCAGTCTGACTGGATGATAAAAATCCTCCAGGATACAAATAATTTAAAAAATTACTGTCAGCGGGGGAAATTGACAGGATTTAGGGACAGCGAAGTCCACCATTCTTAGCCATATACGGTCATTGAATTTCACTTTTAGTTCTATATACACAAGTCTAGTTCTTAGGGCTTTTCTACATAGGGACATCCAGGAAAGTTAATCCAAATTAATTAAAGATGTGAATTTGAACTACATTAGTTAAACCGCATTAAATCCCTGTGTGAATGCTATTACTCAAAATTGAAGTGGCCTTAATTCGCTTTAGCTTAATTCACTTTGTAATTCATTTTAACTAATCCACTTCAGAATCACACCTTCTGTTAATTCGGGTTAACCTTCCTGGATGTCCCTGTGTAGATAAACCCTAAATCTCCTTGTTATATGTTCTTAGGTTCTCAGCTGAAGAAGAACTGTGTTCCAGTGCATTTGGGGAGCATCTATTACTTTGTTTTGTGGTTTCTTTACATTTTTAGTAACACCTCTACCTCTCTGTTATAGGAGACTGACATAAAAATAATACTTTCAATATGCCGTTTTTATTTATCTGCATTCTGTCATGATATACTTTGATATAAGTTTTTAATTTTGCTTCAGCTTTCAGCTGTTCTAGCAGTTACTATATAGGGTCAGCGTTGAGGTTAGCCACAGTAGCACAAAACAATTTCCTGTTCTCAGAGCCCAGGTAACATTTGGATGAGGATTAAATTTTACCACATTTTCTAGTAGCCAGAGACAATTATTTCTAATGAGCTTTAAATTGCTTCTAGAACATGTATTTCAAAACATAGTGTTGCAATCCATTCAGTCCTAGCAACTTAATAAAATAACATTTCTTTTTAAATTTTTGGCTAAATTGTTCCTTGCTGTATTAGTATTATTAGATTTTTAATCTACTGCCCAATTTAAAAATTGATTGTTTTTTATGCTCAGGTACTATTTTTCTATTTCCTTCTTTTGTAGCTTAGTATTGGCATTTACAGTGACACCTGTTGGTGGAGGAGAATGCTAAAATATATTGTTATCCATTGTAGACTCTCTAAAAGGCCAACATCCAGTTTTTGTCTCCTCTGAAAACTTTAGGCATCCAATTTTTGAACATCTTGGCCTTGAGCATATTGGTTATGTTGCTTGGAGAGTCTTTACTCACATTTCATTGCTGGTGCAACTTGTGGAATATACCCTCCCCTTTCTCTTCTTTTCACTACAGTAGTCCAATTTTACTTTATCCGGTGTTGTTATAGCCATGTTGGTCCCAGGATATTCGAGAAACAAGACCTGAAGAAGAGCTCTGGGTAGCTTGAAAACTTGTGTGTGTGTCTCTCTCTCTCTCCAACAGAAGTTGGTCCAATAAAATATGTTACCTCACCCACCTTTTCTTCAGTTCTACTTAAGCATCCAGGAGACTTATTTGCCTTCTTTTCAGTTGAATAGAACGTGCCCAAGAATATTAGTATGTGAAATGATACTGTGTCTGTGTCTGTCTGATATTTGCAATATGCCAAACCACCAGTGTGAAAGTTTATGTTGTTTTGTTATCTGTCATTCCAATCCAGATTTTAAAAAGGCAATTTACCTTTTGTGGGTGCAAAATATGCACATATATTTTCACACCACCAATAGATTTAGGGGTTACATCCTACCACTTGTTTGGTTTAAGTACCCAGTTGCAGATGCAGATCATGTAGTTAGTAATTGGAGTGGTAGAACTTGCATCCAGAATTAGTTGTGAGAACAAAATTAATGCAAGTACAATATTTAGAGATGTAAAATTGCATCAGCAGAACAGAAGGCTGGGTGAAAGTCCCCTTAAAATCAGGCCTTGTTGTGAATTAAATGACATTAAGTACTGTTCCTTGTATTGTTGGTTTATGTATTTATTTCTGAAGGATTACTTCAAGTGAATGGAAGAACAGTAACAGAAAATCAGTCCTAAACTTACATCTCATTCTTTAGCAGCTACCTTGCTACGAGAAGAGCATGGTACAGTGAGGAGGGTGCTTACGCCAGAATAAGAGTGCTTTATTCCAAATTAACTTAATCCACATGACGACTCTTATTCCGGACTAAGAGCATTCACGCCTATTGGTAATCAGGATTAGCTATTTGGGAATAACTCCCAGTATAGATGTAATCCATGCCTGCTGGGTGTGATGCTCTGTCCCCCTCTAGTGGCACCTAGACCACCTAGAGATTGATGAGTCTGCTATGGCCTTGGCTAAGAGACATGTGGTTTTAGCTTATGCAGTAGAGGCTTACGCATTTAGCTCCAGAGGTCCCAGGTTTGATTCTGCCTGCCAACGTCGATGTTACATAGACAGCCATAAGAGTCACTATGCCTCAGTTAATGGGAATAATACCTCCCTTCTTACAGGGGCATTGCGAGGATCAATACAATAGTGACTAAGGTGCTCTGATACTATGAAAATGGAGGTCATATAGGTACCTGGATAAACAAATAGAGAGCATTAGAAAAACTCTTGTGAGTTATTGCACAACAGAACCAAAAATCACTATTGCCTCATACTAGCAACACCAAATATTTACAGTTCTGTAATATTTTTACATTAGAAAGACTCAGATTATCTGAGTGGGTCACATATGTGGACTGGTAAAATAGTTGGTTTTGTAATGGATGTATCTGTGGTGTGAGTGGTATGTGTATGTACATAAACAACCATCCCAAGAGGCCACCATGGTAATAGATCAAAACCAGGCTAAATTACAGTATGGAAAACTATCAGTTAAGGCCCTGATTCTGCAGTCAGATCTACCATGTGGAACCACACTGAAGGCTCTGTGGCTGTGCCTGGGTTGAAAGGTCCATGCCAATTGAGGATGTTGGCCTACGTCAGTAACTGAGACTCCATGGGTTATGTTTTTACCTTTTACACTCTTAATAACTCAGCAGCTTTTTAAATATATTCATGCTATGTATGTAAAATGTTCCAATTGCTTTTTACTATAATTATGAAAGTAAGATCCTATCCAGGTAGGCAATAATAAAAATAAAGACAAAAAATGATAAAAGAGTAAAATGAAAATGTTAAGTGACAGAGCTATCCAGATTTGCAACTGTTTGTCAGTTTCTTTCTCTCCTTTTTTTCTGAACAGGTAATCAGATCCTGTCTCTTGGGACACTGTCAAAAGATCAGGTTTATCCACTGAAACTCAAGGGCATTTCCATCTGCTATTCTGCACTCAAATCTGCCTTATGTGGAAATTATGTCAGCTTTGGCGTCTTCAAGTTGTACGGGGACAACCACTTTGACAATGTACTCCAGGCCTTTGTCAAAATGCTGCTTTCAGTATCCCACAGTGACTTGCTTGTAAGCAATTATTCATCTTGGGAGTCTTTATGTGAAATATGAAATAATATCACCACAGGCTTCAAATTGTTATAATGAGACAGCAGGATCTAGAACAGCTCAAATGAAGTTTATATTTTTAGTCCAGTTATTTGAGTGTATTTTAGTCACATCCAGAATATTAATATTTCCATGTATGATAGAATTATCATAAAAATTGTAACATTTCCAAAATGTTCACAAAAATATGTCTGAGAAAGAGAGAAGCCATTTCTGACTTTTTATGTCTGGGCAAACCAATGGCTTCGTTGGGGTTCCCTGGATGTAATTTAAAGCAGTATTTGGCCCTATATGATCTGTCAGTCTGGGATTAATCTGAATTTATATAACTCTTGTGGTGTGTTTTCTATAAGACAACATTAAAATTTTAACCAAACTTTCTTTGGGATGTCTAGTCTCATATCAATGGAGCTGTCACTTCTCAAAGACAAAAAATCAAGTGCATGATCAGCCTTAGCTTGGATCATGGAACTTTCTTCAGAACATTTTCATTTGGAGCTGCCATTTTCTGCACTGAGGGATGAATCAGATAGTTAGAGGTGCTAAATACTCAGACTTTTGCCTTAGCCCTTTTGAAAAATTACCCCAGTCAAATACTGGTATATAGCTACATGATAGTGAGTGCCCATGCAGCCAAGACTGACAGTCATGCCAGTAGTGAAGGTAACGCCCCTAATAACCCACTCTAAAGCCTTGATCCTGCAAATGGATCCAGACAGCCAGATATTTATGCCCACACAGAACCCAATTAAAGTCAGTGGGCACAAGGGTCCGTCTATGCTGGTCAAGTTGCAGGATCCTTGCACAAGACAGTAATCACTGTGATGCGTTCAGCCAACCTGGGGTTAGTCTCAAAAAGTCTTCTATATAGATGAGGAAGCACTAGCCACTGAACTGTCAAACTGATCCCAGAACACTTGGTCTGACTAATGTTTTATAACAGTTTTACTGAGCTGCTAATGGGATGTAGCGTAAAAAGGTTAATATGACTTCATTATATTTTTGTAAACTAAAACTGAGTTTATGTATTTGTATGGCAACCTATAAGATTTTTTTTTTTTTTTTTTTAGAAAAAAGCGGTTAATTTAATAGATAATTGGGATTTATTACAGCATCATTCTATGCATTTTTATAATCCTGTTCATATTTCAGCCAGCTTTCATTTTTAATGCTATAATTTCTATTAGCCCATAGTATTTCTTACTTTCTAGCAATGTTTGTTTTTCTTTTTCAGCAATATCGAAAACTAAGCCAGTCATATTACCCGCTCTTGGAATGTCTCACCCAGGATCATATGAGTTTCATTACCAGTTTAGAACCTCATGTGCTAATGTATATTCTTACCTCAATATCTGAAGGACTTACTGCACTGGGTAAGTGTTACTTATGATTTAGCTAAAATAGGAATGTGGGGAATATGTAGTCATTAGAGTGAGATTTAAAAAATGAACAACTCAGCATCCAACCACTCTCACTTAAGCTTCTACAATAAGTGGCCCATTAGAACATTCATTTGCAGTTTAACAAATTATTGTCCAGAGACCATGAGAGATGGTGGGTGCTGAGCATTTTGATAATCTGACCACTTCTTTTAGGTGTCTAAATGGGAGCTGAGCTCTGAGCTCTCAAAATCTGGCCGATAGCGTATTACATTAATATTTTAAAATGATCTTTCTACAAATTAGAAACTTGAAAAATAATAATGATGTGCTTCTAGTTCGGTTATCATTGAAGAAGTTTTACAACAGTGAAATATAAAATGATTTATTTGTCCCATAATCCTCATAGTAGAGAATGTTATTATATGACTCATTTTGCCCTTCAGAGATAAAATTTGTTAGCATACGTAACAGTAACTTCCAGCCGTTCACTTTTCATTTATCAGCATGACTGGTAGGTGAGTAGAGATGGCTAAGCTAACGTTATCAATAAAAAAGAAAAACTAGGTTTTACATTATAAAGAATATTTATTGGCTATACTTCACAGAGTAAACAATCATCATACTTAGAATTATATTAAAAGTAGTCTGGTTGTAATTGGTCTTCATTCATTAGCACTTTTTAACAAATTATTGTCCAGATATTTGATTGAAACTGAAATTTGATTTCAGTAGCTTAAATTCAGTCGAAATATGAGGGAAGAGTATAGAGCCTTGAAGAAAGATGCATATGTTGCAGTTACATTTTCTAACCAGGCTAGAAAACAGGACCCTAAAATGATAGCCAGGAATGGCTCTCTTATTACTTTGTGCTAGGAGTTGTATTTAATGAATAGCCTGTAGGTATGATATTTGTTTATATAGACTTTCTAGTAGCTAGAGTTTATTACCTCTAAGGTCACTCAAGCCCTGTAGTAATAAATGAGTACACTGGGCATCACAGAGCATTCCAGAACATCACAAAACAGATTCCATGTTTCTCCTGTTAGAAATAGCATGCTTAGTGAAGAAATGGACATTGAATAGATAAGGAGCATTAGTAAGGAGTCCTCCGATCATTTTATTATATACTACCAAAATGCCAAATAAACTATTTTTCAAAAAAATTTCACTCAGCTCTACTTAGTTTGACTCCTACCTCACCCACGACTACTTTGACTGGGTCATGTACGAACCTTATTGTAACTTTGTGATCCTGAAGCAATCTTTTCCACTAGTGTATTGACAATAATAGTTGCACAGGTGCAATTTCTTGGCAGGTGAATTAATTTCTGTCCACTTTCAGTTACGTTGGACTGCTGTCTACTAAATTTAGTAAAATTCCAGTTATGTTTCCCATTTTTCTTTTGTATTCCCTAGTATTTCTAAGGAACATTTGACTCTACATAAAGGTCAAGTAATGAGACATACCGTTTGATCTGAATGAACCTCACGTGTACATTAAAAGGAACTCACTTGTCTTTCCCTGAATTGTCAATCAGAAACAGAGCCTTTTTACAGTCCATGTCTGAGTGGTAAAGTGATTATTTAACTACAATATCCTGTTTCTTAATAACATCAACATGTATTGAAAACTGATTTCTTGATGGGAGGTATCGATTCTGTCACATAAGCCATAAAATCAATTCGTATATTCAGGTAGTTAACTTTACACAGTAAAATAAGTAATTTTCCTGTTCCTACAATGTCAACAAAAGCTGATCTTCCCTCAATAAGAACAATTAATGGCCATGATCCTAAGGGAGTTAAATGCCCAAATCCAATTAAATTTCATTGGGATTTGGGTTCCTAACTCTCTTTGGCTTCTTTGAAAAATCCCAGCATATGAAGTAATACATGTTATCTGACAGTGAAGCAAACAATTATTTCATTTTTGTTCATCTTCCAGCATAGACTTCTGCCCTTTGAAAATGGACAATTGTGATATAAATTGGATCCCTCTCTTAGTGAATTATATCCGTGCTGCCAAAGCATCTTGAAGAATAGCAGTGTCAAGGCTGCAAGCAGTCTGATAGGGTACAATGTATTGCAAACCGTTAGAACTTATGAATCATCTTCAAAAATAATTATAAAAATGAAATACCTCTTTTATTTAAAAAATGTAATACCAGGAAATGACTTTTTTCCCCCTCCCTAGGAGAAATGTTTGTCTATATATTTTCATTTCTCTTAGTTCATGGAAGCTCAGCATTTGAAATTTGTGCTGTAGCTCTAGCTGTAGAATAAAGAAGCCCCAAATCCTCATTTCTCAGCACTGTTCATTCTGTCCCTGAGTGGACACTCTGCATGCATCATGATTTCACACTTGATAATATACTGTGAAATGATATTTATTCCTTTGGAGGCCCCTGGCTGTAAATCAGCTGTAATGGAAGCCCTCATCTAGGCTTTTATTGCAAGGATAAACACTCCAACAGTTCTCTTCTAAAGTGTTTACCTGGCTTTTTCACAGCTGACTCAGTGGATTGGAACCTTTTAATGTAGCCTGCCTGGCATGTTGTCACTAAGCTCTATGTGAAGCTTTTCTAATTCTCCTATGATTAATAGTGTAATTATGCCATTCATTGTGAAAAAGAAAAATATAACATTTTCTATGCCTTGCTTTCTAATTTAGATGTTAAGTTGCTTAAATCTGTTTACTTTCCTGATTTACCCACAAAGGCAGATAATGCTGGCATTGTAGTGTTCGAAATTGATGGACAGAGAAATGCCACTTAACTCAAGTCTGTCCCATTTACCTTTATCTTAGAAACAAAAAAAATCTCTTAAATTATGGCATGCTCAACAATGTTAGCAAACCATTTAAAAATAATGCTCTTTACATCTATTGGCACCATTCACCGAATGTTAATGTTAAAGCCAAAAGGCCTCTTCAAGTTGTTTTTTCAATAATGTCAGCCACCTTAAGGCTGATATAAATAAGTAACTGGTTTGAGTGCTCAGGCAAACATCTTGGCTTTTCCTATTTATACAGGCCTGCCTCCCAGTTTTCCCATGTGATCCTTTCTCTCCCTTTTCCATCTTTCCCTTCTACCTACAGCCCAGAAATTGAAGCTTTTTCTTAAACGTATTTGCTCCATATATATGCTTATCTGTCTTGTGTGAGATTCAATAAGAACTTCAGCCAGCTTCAACACAAGGCTCTGCACACCCAGAAGAATCAGTTTGGGGGGCTTGCGTGACCTTCACCTCTGTGATACCCTTGCAATCAGAAGGAAAAATGAGCGCTGAAAAGTATATTTGATATATTGTTATGGGAAAATATAAGTAGCCCTTAACACTTGTATCAGATCCTTATGAGCTGGTGATAAGATAGACCTGTCCACTGTCCTGCTAAGGTCACTTCCTGTAGAATGTAAAATATCTACTTGCACAGTATCAGCATGTTTAGAGCCACTGCCATTTTATAAACAGATGTTAATGATTTACTTTGTTTTATTCAATTTAAAACGAAATGGAGTTAAATCACTGGTGTTGAAGTACAACAAAGCCATCCAATGGAATTTGTATTTTCAAATACATTACCGTTATTGATGTTGCTTCAATTCAGCCATCAGTTGTATCTCTTGTTAACATGCAAGACTGTTTTTAGTAGCGAAAACAATAAGGGCCTGTTCCTGCAGTCTTTACTCAGGCAGATCTTCCCGATCTTCCCAACAGCCTGCACTAGTTGAATTCAATGACAAAACATCAACTGATTTTAGTGGAGTGGGTTTAAGACAATTGGGCTTGCTTCTGCAAGGTCTGAAGCACTCCTTTGAGGTGTTGGAGTACCCACAGCTCCCACTGAAAACCATTGAAAAGGGATCGCAGCACCTCTTGGGAGAGCTTAATACCTTTCAGGATCATGTCATAGGCAACGTCTACATTACAAGCTAGGGTGTGATTTCCAGCTCACCTACATGTGTGCACGCTAGCTCAATGATGTACTTGTGGTAACATGGGTCGTGGAAGTGGCAGCACAGACTAGCTGTGCTGAATACAATCCCGCATGAAATCGGTGGGGACATACTTGTGCTGCCGCTACCTGTGCTGTCACAGCTCTGCTGCTATAGATACTCATGCTAGCCCAATGAGAGGTAATGCAAGTATGAGTCCGCAAACTGGGAATCACACCCCTAGCTCGTTATGTAGACATAGCCTTGTGAGGTCAGTTGTGACTGTGTTGTCAAATATTTCCAAAGACCTCAGAAGAATGTAACTTTGAAAAATATGTAATACTGGTATTTAGAGAAAGGAAAGTTAAAAACAACATGATACACAGAGGTTAAAGAGTTAAATTGACACAGATCAAAGTATTCCAGAGACTAGAGGGATATATTTAAATGAACACTGCAAGGTTGGCAAGCCTCCAAATTAGCATAGTTCAAAGAACTCAAGATACATTTAATTGGATCCTTCTAATCCCTTTCCCTTCCAAATGAGCATTTTAACAGTTTAATTCCTTCTCCAGCTCCCACACACCCCTACTCCAGTAGGCCATCTAAGTAAGCACTCTGAGCTGTAAGTGACCTAGTCTTGTTCCCACTCAAATCAGCAGGAGCAGGATGGAACCCTAAATGCTGGTGAGCTCATTTGAATGTGATGTTTGCACCTGCAGAGAACATCAGTTGTTACTGAAACCTGCATCCAGTAAATGAGGAAGTTAAACAATTCTGTGTGCACAGAGAACTTTGACTGGTGCTAGGATCATGAGGAACCAACAGTTGGTTAAAGTGGGACTCTAATTAGAACCTATTATTAGAAATGGTAGGGAAACTACAGCTGAGACTAGCGATTGAGGGTTTAAACTGCAGCCAGTGTGCTTGTGGCCAGGAAGAATGTCAGCTGTCAGAATAAGAAAAAATAAGGGTGAGCGCTACTATTTTGTACCAGTACAGTTAGAAGGAAGAAAAGGAGACTGCACAGATTAAAAAGGGCCAGCATACTGTTCTCACCACACTGATGCATGTAAACAAACAAAATCCCCTTTCACAGCAGCAGCACAGCAGGCAACACCTAGCAACAAAATAACTTACATAAATCAGACATACATAGTTACTTTCAAATAGGTTTAAGCTTTTAATCTCCCAGCCTGTTACCTTAGTTATAGATACAATAAGTAAAGATATGAGGTTGCTGTTGCTCCTGCTTCCAAGATATCCTGCTTTGCTGTCATGCCTTTACATTCCAGGGAAAACAATGGACCATTAGTCGGTAACCATCATTTCTATGATATTATCTTCTTTATTTTTTTAAAAAAGGTAATTGGACCATCATGCCTTAAACTAGGTAACCAACTGATACTTTGCTGTAACGCTTCTCCTTCCTTACCCATTCCCCTCCCTGCTGTTTGTGATCCTCACTCATTGTTTGGCATCTAATGTGCAGGTTGTAACCTCTGAGGGGCAGGGAAGCGCCACTTAGGTTCGTCCTGTAAAATATCTGGCACACATTTGTAGACGAGAAAATGATAGATACTGTTTAGGGGGGATGCTACTAGTACAACCCTTCACTTATACACATCTGAGATGCTCAGCAGCAGTCAAGAGGTTAAAAAAGTGACTTTAAACATTCACAGTGTCTCTTTAAACTGAATGTTTAAACTTTGTCACAAGGCTATAAACGAACAGTCTTCGTTTCCAAAAATCTGAAGTCTGCGGAATATATAATTTCATATCAGTAAAAGTAAGGTCCTGATTTTGCAATTTACAATGTGCAGGTAAATCACTGTGCTCACACAGAACCTCCATGAAGTTTGTAGGACTCTGCATGGACCCAGCAGTCCACTGTCCATTGTGAATTGCAGGATTGGGGCCATAATCTGCTTAATACCAAGAAATCTTAAAAGCAAAAGAACAAGTAGTAATATTAAGTATCATTTAACCTGATATCTAAAATAAACTTCCAGGCTTGCCTTGTGTGTATTATTTTCTTCACTCCTGCAAGTTATTCGTAATAATTGTTTTGTTTTATTACAAAAGCGATTACAAAACTATTTCTTTCATTGCTTATGCAGATACAATTGTCTCCTCCAGCTGTTGTGCTAGTTTAGACTACGTTGTTACCTACCTCTTCAAGCACATAGCAAAGGAAGGCAAAAAACCAGTAAGATGTAGAGAAATATCACAGGATGGACAAAGATTACTGCACTTCATGCAACAGAACCCTGAAGTACTACAGCAGGTAAACTTAAGCACTGCTCAACTTTCCTATGAGGTATTATTAAATTTGTGAACAAAGCTTTTCCCTATTTATTTTCATCATCTTGAAGTAATTTAGATTATGATAACTCCAATTATTTGCTAACAGGATTGGGCTCTCTACATTGATATATTTGCACCCCAATTAATTTCAGAGTTGTTTTCATGCCAGTATTATTGCAGTATTGTGAAAATATTTTTTGTCATGCTGATGACCTGGTTATTGTACTCACATTTTAGGATAACTTCTTGCATCTGAAGAAGTGAGGTTCTTACCCATGAAAGCTTATGCTCCCAATACTTCTGTTAGTCTTAAAGGTGCCACAGGACCCTCTGTTGCTTCTTTTACAATGTTTCACTTTAGCTCATATGCTGATGAAATGCAATATTCATCATTATACTCATTTTATAAATAATCCCCCACAGTTATTTCTTAAAAAAAGGGAGGGAGCATCTCTAAAATATTTGAGGTAGAGCAAGAACATTGTAGTATTTTAAATCAGCACATTTTTCTAGTTAGATGTGTTTGATATTGTGCTACAATATTTTATTTGTGCAGTAGGTGACATTTTATTTGGGGGATTTTGTGTCAAAGGCAAATATAAGAGTAATCAAATATCAGGCTTTAGGGAAGAAACTGACTACTGCAGTAGTCAGGAAGGACTTTTTCTCCCAGCAGTGTACATTATGGTCCAGAAACATTAAGGTCATGTGGTGTTTAGGCAGGTGCAGGGTATCGGACTAATTAGTTTATCTTAAAATTTCATTTGGCTTTTTTTAGTACCTAGAACTACTACACTGCAAGGATCCATGGGGTCCCAAAACACCCAATACAGTTTCACAACAACAGAATTGTTGGGGCATTTAAAGAAAACAAAGGATGTCCACAAAACACCACGTTACAATGACCTTTGTCTTCATTCTTAGGTAGCAAATGTGTTGCTGATTTTTTTTTTAAATGGCAACCATGTGATAACTGGGGTAACTGTGTGGTAATTGTTACTTACTATTCTAATTTAGAAGATGAGCATGGCAAATGCTGGCTTTTTAAGCATGCCCACTATAATTGGCACATAGCATATTGTGAGTATATTTGAGACATTTATCACTGGCACTGTTGAGATATGACATGATGCCATTGTCATGTCTCACAGTACCCTTACCCTGTGCAAGTTCTATGGAATCTGGCAATGAATTCCGTATTTGCATATGTAATAGTGGGCAGTACTGTAATATGAGCACAGTGATGGGAGTCTAAAGGACAGAATGGCAGCCTTGACTTTGAATTTCCGCACATTTGTTGCTTTTGTTACAACCTTAATGTAATATTTTGTGTGTTATTAATAATACTCGGTAATCTTTCAATTTATAGCATAAGACTAAGCAGTGATCAATCTTTATTAACTTCATAATCTGTGGAATACATTATATTTATTTTGAATGCAGGCTTTCAGATACTCTTTTAAATATTAATGACTGGTCTCCAGTAGTCAGCATAAATATGATTTGCATTAGCACTAGTCATATCATATTGAGTGCCTCTGATGTCAACTATTCAGTGTACTAATATCTGACATCATCTCCCGAGGTCACTGACAACTTTGACCTTTATTCTCATGCATGGTTTCTGTAGTCTCAGAAGCTCTTTTGAATTGATTTGAAATTTTGACTCTTCCCTTTATGAGGCAGTAAAATTGATAATTATTCAGATGGGAACTGAGTGCTGAGTGAAAAATCAATTCCACCCGCTCTCTGCAGCGTATAAAATTACTTCTGAGTCTGCTGGACTGAACGGATGGCCAAGGTAAAAGCAGCAGGCAGGAATAGTAGAGAGGATTAGCTGGCCGGAGCTAATAGCCTAAAGGGATGGCTTTTGAGATGAGGGAGTGGGCCGGTTGGGGGTTATTATTAGCAGTGATGGGACTCATTGATCATATGTTTACATCAGGTTTCCATTGGGTTATAAATCAGCCCTGAATAGAAACGGAACTCAAGGCCTTGCATCTTACCAGAGGGACAAGATATTAGATTATTCTCATTTTCACACTCAGATGAAAAGTGAGCCATTGATTATTCATCGGCTGGCCATTAAACACTGGTTTTATAGATGATTTGACTATCATGGAGGCTAATGAACAAGGTTGCTGCTTCATAACTAGAGGTCTCAGTTTTCAAGACATCTGTGTCGGTTAAGTAATGCATAACCCTATTAAAAGGAATGGGTTACAAATTGCTTAACAGTGCTGAAAAACTAGACCCTAATGACTAATTGTGCTTTGAGTTTAGAGAGGTTTGTCAGCTCTTTAAACTAAACTGATGCAATGATACTGTAATTATTTACTAGTTAGAACATTTTTTCAGCCTGAATCTCTGGAATCATAATTAGACATTTAAAAGTTTCTAGTGGATCATGAAGAGTATCTCATCTAAAGTTGTTTAACGAGCTATGAAACTAGAATATCTTGATTAAATGATTTTCTTTTTGTATCAGACAAATTGAAATGTACCTCAGTTTTCTCATCCATAAAATGGGATTGATGATATTTTCCTACAATTCACTTTAAGGTCCTCTGAGGGAAGATGCAATACAAGTTCAAAGGGTTATTATTGATGATGATATAACAGGCTTCACAAGGAAAATAATAGAGGTGTTATGGCAGTAAGGCACGTATTCATACGATCTCTATGCACTTACAGCCTCTTATTTTGTGTCCTGATATTTTTCTCTCATTAACAAAGAGGATTATCAAAGCAAGATGCAACCTAATCTCATTTTATAAAAGTTAACTTCATCATTGTGTGATTTATGTCATTGACAGCCTGTTAGAAGAGTTTGTGACAGGTGTTGTCAGTGACAGTACATACATCACCTTGCGCTTAGCATAGAACAGAAAATATGCCTCTATTAAATAAAATTCCACAAGTGGCTTAATCACAGTAAAAGCTTGAAAAAAGGAGTACATATGAGATTGAATGTTTAGTAATGGATAGCAATGGGCACCAATCTGCTAGAGCCTCAAGGGTAAAAAAAAAATTGTGCAGATTATTTAGGATTAACAGTCAGAAATATTAAAATATTTGCATTAACTGCAATCTGTTGATAGGTATTCATTTAGTTATGCCTTAGAGTGGAAAATCCCCGTGGGGTAGGCAGTTGAGTTAGTGTGCTTGGAGGGAGAGCAGTGGGGTTTTAAGAGTTGTGTCTGTTTAGTGTAGCTGGTCCTGTCTGCTAGATTAATAGAATAAAATAAAATTGTGTAGAATGAACATCCTTATTGGAGTTGCCGTTAGCAGCATAATTGCAAGAGCTGCGGAAACAACACCTTCCACATACCCAGAATGAGCCCATTCTAAGAGGCAGTATTACTGATGTGATTTTAATTTTACATTCTTAGCTAATGTCACTCTAAAGAGTTCCAGTCTTATGTAATGTTAACACAGCTTCTTTGAAACAAATAGCTTCATGTTTTTATGTGCTATGCAGCTCTTTGGTTCAAGCCAAGGCTAAAAAAGCCAACATGTCTTTCTATTTTTTTAAACCAATTGCATTTAACTACAGATTTTGAATAGCTGACATGAACTATAGGGATCATGCTTCAGCAGAGACATAAATGGAAACCACATTCATTCTTTTCTGCAGTCAGTCAGTCAGTCAATGAAAATTACTTTTCTATAGTGCTTTTCATGCCATGAATCCCAAAGTGAATTACAACAAAAAGGAAATCAGCTGCCTTTTTGTTGTTGTTTCCTGTGCTTAGATTGAAGTGGTATTGTTAAGCATTTTGACATACTGTATGGTACATTTTTCATACTTAAAATTCTTATTCCATTTCATTGCAGTAAGCAGCAGGAGAAGCACAGCATACTTAATAGATGCTGTGAATTTACATGAGGATTTAAAGTAGACCTGTCTCACTTGGGAACACTCTAAAATATGTCATTAATAAAATGTGTTAATGTTTCTGTCTGATGTTTTTCATAATTAGCACACAAAAAACCAACCACACATATTTGTGTTTAGGCAAATGGCATCTGTCTCGCATCCTTTTGTGTTAGCTGTGCAGTCAGACAGCTGAAATTGTACCGTCACAATCCAAAGTCATTTTTGGGGTCACAGAGTGATGTCATGAACCCAAGATGACCACTTTACTACTGGTTCACTGTAGGAGAGAAAGCTGGGCAGGGAGGGGGAAAATTCTTACTGAAAAGCGAGTGTGAAGAAATTGAAAAAGCCAGGGGAGTCATTGGCAAAGCAAATGACTGGTTGCTTGTGAAGTCCCTCTTTAATGAATATCTTCCCATACTTAAAAAGAGAAAGATGTATTTTATCTTGTGGCTCCACCTCATTTTGTTGCATACAATTAGCCATGACATTTTGTTTGGGAAGTCTTATTGTTCATGTATCCAGTTTAGAAGCATAGAAGGGATATCTTGAGTGTAGATTTCTGATTCCAAACTGGACATTAAATATTTCGCAACAAATCTTCCCTTATAAAATTCTCAGTGAGTGGTTGTGCACCATGAATTGATGTGATTCGGTCATTGACTATAATTCACTAAATGTATGTGTTGCCATAATCACGGCGGTACCAATCCTTTTTCTTTAGCCTTTGGAGCGGTAGAGAAGAAGTATCGCCTTGTGATTAAAAGGACACCACTTCCCTTTCAGTTTTCTTTGATCTGTCACATAGCAACATTATTTTTAAATAAGTAGATGGGAGCCTGAAAGCACAAATATGAGATGGGGACTCAAGGACAGGTATAGTGCCAAAAACGACTACTTAACATTCATGTTTTGAAGTATTGGTGTCTCTTGAAGGCATGGGAATGGGAATCAGCTCTGGGTTCTACTCCTGGCTTTGCCACTGACTTCCTGTGTGTCCTCAGGCAACTTACTTTGCCACCTGCAAATAGAGTAATAGATCCTACCTCAAAAGGGTGTTGTAAGGCTGTATTAATTAAGGGTAATGAATGGGAGGTGCTATCAAAGTTCAGAGTATTACTATAATTATCACTTGAGCTGAAATGTTGCATTATAGAAAGGTCATTAAATAAATGGTCTGGTAAAGCTTCTAAATTCATGTGTGCTGTTAGTTCAGATTGACTTTTTCATGTACGATAAGCTAAATGAACCTAATATATTTGCTCAACCTCTTAGCTTATCAATGGAAGAGCTGTTCTTTGGTTTTTAAAATAGAAATATTTGTATTTTAAATTATGCCCGTCCTGTAAAATCGTTATGAAGGTAGCATGCTAGTCCCATCTGAGAATGTTCAGTCGTCATCTGCATTTGACCTTTGCAATTGTCTGCTTTTATAGCCACTTTCCCCCAAAGGTCTTAAAGACATTTACAAACACTAATGAATTAATTCTCACAACCCTGTAAGGTAAGTAAAGAATATATCAGAGTAACTTTCCCCACCACAGAAATATGGCCATCTCTAAAGTAGAATGTGGTAATTGTTCAACAGAGCTGGATTTCAGGCACCTTTTAATGCTCATCTTTGAAGGGTGTTTTGAGGTATTTGGTGCAGTTGAATGGAAGGGCCGGCTCTAGGTTTTTTGCAGACCCAAGCAAAAAAAAACCTCCGAGAGTGCAACTGCTGAAGCAACAAAAAAAAAAAACCCAGAATGCTGCCCCTGGAATTGTGCCGCCCCAAGCACGTGCTTGGTTTGCTGGTGCCTAGAGCTGGTCCTGTTGATGGGGGAGGACTACTGTTGTATGATGGGTAGATTATGTGGGTCCTGGTGTTTAATTTTATATGTTTTAATGTTGCACAGGTGCTCAGAGCTTTGATTAGGTAACTAACAAAATCTAAATAACATAAACAGTTCACAGCTACATTGAGCAACAGCTTAGGACAGGAAAGTCAAGAATGCAATATCCAGTTGTAACTAAAGGCAGATCTGGATATTATTAAAATCAAAAGTGCCATCCAAATTGCCATTTTCCTTTTTTTAATACATTTAATTATGTGGTATTTGTTTTTCCCATAGACTTCAATGAAGTATATAGCCAGTGTGGAGCCATTCACACTAAACAAAATAAAAGCATTGAGGAGATTTATAACATACTCTTTGGACCATGCAGAAAAATCCATGGGGAAACTCCAGCGTATGCATATGTAATTAAAAGGAAATAGAATAACACTCAGAGGGTTCAGTTCTGAAAAGTGCTGAGCACTTTCGCACCCCAATCCAGTAAAGTATTTAAGCACGTGCTTAATTTTAAGTGCCTGAATAGTCCCATTGTAGTGAAACTGTTTCTGTGTTTAAAGTTAAGCATATGCTTAAATGCTGTGCTGGAATAAGGCTGGCAGAATTGAGCCCTAAATGACTTGATACAACAATGAGAGATTTTCACGAGGACATCTGTTTTCAGCCTCTTAGCACAGCTTAAAACTGTGATCCAATAGTATCATAACTTGCTTTATTAATTGAAAGGGATGGAAATATACCAGATGTAGCCCAAGCCAGCAGAGACTTGGGTGGCTAAGCAACAGAAAAGACACCATATTGAGCGAGCCAAAATTCAGTCTCAAAGTCATTTATTTTAACCAGTGACAATACATTTAGACTCTAGTGTTTCAGCTTTGATTGATGGTTTAATATCATATATAATTTTTTTAATGAAGGAAAACCATTTAAATATGTTAACATGTACACTAGTATTCTTCCATGTACATAACTGCATTTAATCATTACTCGGATTGTTTTTGTGCTTGTGTAATTTGTATCAGTAAGATAACTATGTCAGAGCCATCTCATCTTAATGAAAAATATGGTTTTGTTTGCTTTATACCTAGCGCTAACTGCATATATGTAGATGCATCAGTAACTTCAATATAAAATGTAATGCTAACCATCCAGTTATCACTACACTGGAGTGCTGTTAATTATGAAATTAGAAAAATACACAGGAGCCTAGTCCTCTTTCTGGTGCTGTTTTGTTTAGTGCTATGCCTTGATTCAATATTAGATATGAATTAAAGCATTTGATTTTAAGAATTTTAACACTAAACTACATAATTAAGTTTTATCATCTATGTACCTGAAGATTGCATGCTCTTATTAAAGGTGCTAAATCAAAATGAGAATCTCTTCCTAATCATTCCGATTGAGACAACGTTAACACAGGCAGGTCTTTGGGTGGATGGAAGTTTAGTTCCATGAAGTAACAAGTATTGTACAGAATGCATGTACGGAAACAAAAAGCCATAATTTGGCTTGCAGGATAAACTGCTAGAGGTGTCAGTGTAGGATGTGTACCCTAAGGCTAGGCAGCTGGTGTATGTATGCTTTTGTTTATCAGTTACTGGTTTATGTAGCCTTTAGGCCAGCACATGAAACAATCACTCCTGCAGGGTCAGCTGCTGGTCAGAAGCAAAGTAAGAAAAGACTTTGCGTTAAAACACGTCAGCCATAATTTTAGTGCAGCTGGCACCTGCTACTGGTGCACAGCAGGAGGGTTAAAGGTCAAAGAGGCAGTTGTTCTAAACTCAGTGATGGCTTAAAGGGACTTGTAGATTAATCTGCTTTATTAACTTCTGTATATTAGATAACTATTGCAATGAATGACAGTCCGTCTTTCTGAATAAGTCCCATCACCTCTTTCACTTTTAAATTGGCTTTTGAGTAGTGAATATTAAATAGAATGCATTTCAGGATAATTAAATGAAATCATTAGGATGATGTTTTACCATCATATCTATATGTTTATTGTGTATTTATCATGTATTACTTACCATTCATTGCTTTTGGGCGAAAAAATAAGCCAACATTTTTCAGTTACAGAATAAAAATACTGGCTGTATTTCTCAATAAGCTTGTCTTGGTATGCTATATAAATATTTTCAAAATAGCAAATACATACACAGAAAAGTGTAACAAATATTTATTCTTTGTTTTTGCAGTGCAGTGTAATACTTGAACACTTTAAAATGTTTAACTTTTGCCATACTTCATTCATTTGTTACATAATGCAAAGACTTCAGAAAAACATTTCAGTGCTAGTTTGAAAAAAAATTATCATTGCCATTTAGCAGGTTTGAACCAATGTTGTGAATAGTGCCACCCATTTTGTCAGGGCAGTGTGGTTTTCCAAAATCCAATTAGCAGTGGTATTTTCTGACTAGAAACAATACAGTATTGTACCAGAATAGGTAAGGAACAGTGACTCTCCCTTTCATGTTTTTTACCACTTAACTGATGATCTGCCACTGACAGATAATTTTGCCAAGTGAATGATGGAGTAGATTCTCTATGAACAAAAATTAACTTACTCCAACAAATCAAGTTGAAATTTCTGGGTAAGCACTTGCATAGAAGGTTGCTTAGTTACTATTGGACACCACTGGATTGTCCTGCTCAGTGCAAGGTGCATAGTGAATAGGACTAGGCTCATGTAGAGATGCAGTAGTCAGTGCGGCAAGGACTGTTACAGAGTCCTTCTCTGTTCAGTACATAATCTGGACTATGGAAAACTTTTTGCACCAGGTAAAAAAAGGTTGTAGTGTTGTGGAAAACTTTCTGCACCAGGCACACAGTTTTCAAAAGTCCATGTACACTGAATAAGTCCAGTATTGTGTGGAACCATGATCTATTCACTGCACAGTTCACTGCACTATGAAAGAGACTTAAGGAGCTCTGCCTCCTAATCAAACCTTCACAACTGTGTATTGGTTGAAGCCCCTCTCCTTCATATACCGGACACAGCTAAATAGGAGAAACACAGGTCTCCTGTGCAAGAGAACAAGTAAAAGGCACCTTGATATTGGATACCTTCTCCTTTCAAAGGGGAAAATAAGTCCATTATGTGAATATTAATACTTTTAGTGGCAAATAAGAACGTAGAGGCTGCCTTACTGGGTTAGACATGGGACTGTTCAGCTGAAAAGAGATGACTAAGCAGAGGAGTAAAGGAGGGTATATTAGAGGTCTATAAAATCATGAATGGCATGGAGAAAGTGAATAAAGAAGTGATATTTACCCCTTCACATAACACAAGAACCAGGGGTCACCCAATGAAATTAATATGCAGCAAGTTCAAAACAAACGGAAGGAGGTACTTCCATACCATTGGACATCATTGTTTCCCTTCTCAACCTCTTACAGTTCAATTCTATACTTTTTTGAGATAGGGCAACCAGAACTGGACACAGCATTCAAGGTGTGGATGCTCCATGAATTTATGTAGTGTCATTATGATATTTTCTATCTTATTTTCCATCCCTTTCCTAATAGTTTCTTAATATACTGTTACCCTTGTTGTCTAATAGCTAATTTAGAACCCATCATTATATATGGATAGTTGGGATTGTTTTTTCCAATGGGCATTACTGTGCACTTATCAGTGTTGAATTTCATTTGCCATTTTGTTGCCCTGTCACCCAGTTTTATGACTTTATGACCTTTCACAAATGTCTTAACCAAGCTTATAAGAGACAAATATTAATAGATAACAGATGCCCATAGTGATCAAGGTAGATTTGGTTTCCAGTGACAAAAGACATGGACCCAGAGAATCCCACTAGGATTATAGTTTGGACAATGACAATTTGGGTGATTGTGATCATGAAATGACAGATTTCATTTATGCTAAGGATAGGAAGGAATGAGAGGAGCAGAATAAGGATAATGGACTTCAAAAAAGAAGATTTTAACAAGCTGAGAGAACTGGTACATAAGGTCCCATGGGAAGAAAATCTAAGGGAAAAAGGAGTTCAGGAGAGCTGGCAGTTCCTCCAGGAGACAATATTAAAGGCACAACTGCAAACTCTTCCGATGCAATGGAAAGATAGGAAGAATAGTAAGAGGCCAATATGGCTTCATCAGGAGCTCTTTAATGACTTGCTGAAAAGGACCTGGGGGTTATAGTGGACCATAAACTGAATATGAATCATCAATATGATGCAGCTGCAAAAAAGGCTACCATGATTCTGGGATGTATTAACAGGAGTGTTGTATGTAAGACATAGGAGGTAATTGTCTCACTCTGCTGGGCCCTGGTGAGGCCCCAACTGGAATACTATGTCCAGTTCTGGGCACCACACTTTAGGAAAGATGGACAAATTGGAAAAAATCCAGAGGAGAACAACAAAAATGATAAAAGGTTTAGAAAACCTGACCTATGAGGAAAAGTTTAAAAAAATAGGCATGTTTTGTCTTGAGAAAAGAAGTCTGAGGCGCGGGGACCTGATAACAGTTTTCCAATATGTAACAGGCTTTGAAAAAGAGGAAGGTGATCATTTGTTCTCCTGGTCCATTGAAGGTAGGACAAAAAGTAATGGACTTAATCTGCAGCATGGAGATTTAGGTTAGACATTAGGAAAAACTTTCTAACTATATGGGTGGTTAAGCTCTGGAACAGGCTTCAAAGGGAGGTTGTGGAGTCCCCATCACTGGACACATTTAAAAACAGGTTGGACAAACACTTGTCAGTGATGGCCTCAGTTTACTTGATCCTGCCACAGCATGGAGGGCTGGACTTGATAACTTCTCAACGTCCCTTCCAGCCCTGCATTTCCATGACTGTATGATCTGTGGTCCGCTAAAACTAATGTATTTTTCTTTACCTAAGCCCATCATCCCTCTCCTTCTTGCTGCATAGCTTCTAAGAGATTAGACTAACTAAATACACTTAAATTAGATTAAATTTTCAGTAGGGGCTCTCAGATCCTTCTAACAGCTCACAAAAAGCTCACTAGGAAAATGCGTAACTTTGAAGGGAAGAAATGCGTACAGGCGAGACACACTGTAGTTCACTGAATAATTTCATAAGAGAGTATTTCCCATGAAGAAAGTCTAAATTTGGCTTGGATACACTACGTCTGAGTGGTGCAGCTGTTCCCACCACCCCCTTTTGGTTTGGTGATGCCTCGGTATCAATTTGTTAATAAATCATGTTACTTTTTTCTTTAGTACTTCTATTATGATCTCATTTTAGAGAGATGATTGATTGTGTTTCACTTTAACAAATACACTTTTTTTAAAAAGTGACATGCTTAAACCATTAACTTTGTTTTTTATTAGATAGCTTCATTTAAGAAAATTTTCTCTTAAAGTATCATATATTATTTTTCCACCAACTACTTCTTGGAAAAAAGGATTTTTAGATTCTGCCTTTAAAAATTTTGGGCTCAATTTTCCCTTGGGTGGGAACTCCTCAAGGTGAAGGCAGAGTCAGTTACAGCTCTCTGATTCTGCAGTGGCTTGACCCTGTTGTGTGTTAAAGCAGCCTAAAAACTGCTCTAACTTACGCCGCTGGAATGTGGTCTCTAGGGGATCTTTACTCCAGTGAAGTATTAGTCCAGCTTAGAACTCCTTCACAATGCTCCTCTCTTCCCTGACACAAATGCCCTGTGCCGGTGGGCAGCGCAACCTGTACAGGAGTCAGCTCTGCCCTAAAAGGATTTTCTGCTGGTGAGTTATAAGCAGAATCCAGTCCTGTTGCATCACCACCAAAGCAGTACAAACAGAGCCAGAGCCAAAACACAGAATCTGGTTCTTAAGTTAGCTTAGTTTACTGCTGTACTCCCACAGAGCTCCCCTTAAAATTAATCTGTTAATTAGAGTTAGTGTAGTCTCCCGTCAAAATCTTTTTAGCATGACAAGTAAAATAATCTTCCATAGATACTTAAAGGATTTAAGTCCATCGGAAAAAATTCAGAAAGAAGCTTGTGAGAGATGCTAGCTCTTGAAATGTTGAGTGTCAAACTGCAGGGGTAATGTGTTTAGGAGGAAATATAATATTCAGTTCACTTTGTTTTGATGACTGCATGAAATAGCCTTGTGCTATTATCCTTTGTTGTTGTTGTGAAAAGTGATATTCACTAAGAAATGTTGTGGTGACTATAAAAAATAAAGTAGTAGTTTACTTATTACCATCTTTATCGCCTATCTGTCTTCTATGTTTATTTAGAATAGCTTCTGTTACAGTGCAGTTCATCATTGATTTACTTTACCAAATGTGTTCTTAATTATTTGTTTAAAATAGTTGCAAATGACAAATACATTCTATAGAAATTAAAATCAATGTGTGAACAATTTGAAAATAGAAGAAGGGCTAAATGTATAGGATAATTTATTGGTGATTAATAATTTGATCAGCTTTCCCTAAATATCATGCTGTTACTCTACTCTGATGCAGTCAAGTAGAATTACCATAGTTTGCTTAGACCACTGTCTCTCATGCTGACCGATAATGTCTTATTTCTTTATACTCTCTGTATCTGTAGCCATCTGGTGTCTGTTCTCTTATCCTTAGATTGTAAATTCTTTGGAGCAGGGACTGTCTTTTTGTTCTGTGTTTGTACAGAGCCTAGCACATCGAGGACTTGATCCATGACTGGGGTGTCTAGGTGCTATGATAATACAGATAATATTTAATAATAATTTTGGAAGAGAGTGTTGTTGAATGGTTAGAGAGGGAACTGGGAGTCAGGACTTGTGGGCTCTATATACTGCTTTGCCCCAAACTCACTGAGATACCTTGGGCTAGTCATTTAGGGTATGTCTACATTGCTGCTGGGAGCATGCCTTCCAGCCCAGATAGACAGATGCACCACTATCTCTGTTGGAGGTAGCAGGCTGAAAACAGCAGTGTGGATCTTGTGGCAGAGGCTAGCTGCCTGAGTAAAAGCCCACCTAGGCCCCTGGGTCCATACTCAGGTGGCTAGCCCCAGCTGCCCCCTGTGCAGCAATATCCACACTGCTCTTTTTAGCCTGCTAGTTTGAGTAGAACTAGTGCAGGTCTGTCTACCTGGGTGGGGAGGCACTGTTCAAGCTGTAGTGAGGACATACCCGTAGTGCTGCTTTCACCACCTAGCCTCCCCTCCACATCTTGCTTTTCAACTTTTCTATAGATTAACCCAAAACTGTTCTTAAATTAATTATTCTAGTTTATTTTCAATGATAATGTCAGTAATAAACTTTGTCTGACCTCGCCCTGTCTGCCTGCTTGAAGGCAACTTTGGGAGGCTGTTCTGCAATGTTGGGACAGAAGACCAGAGAACAAACAGTCCTAGGCAGAGATCCTGCCATAATGAGAAGAATTCTCCTACCTGCCTTCATGTACCAAATCTCAACAGCTTGTGGGCAGGCGGCAACCTGCAACAGTCTTAGCAGCTTAGAGGAGTGGGGTAGCAGTTCCCAAAACACTGGACAGAATGGGGTGACAGCTTATGTCTGAGCATCTTAAAGAGGGGGGAGGACAGTGCAAGTCCCAGCAACAGTTGCAGGGTGGGAGGGAAGATGTTGACAAGTGACGAGCTCACTTACAGAGAAACAGACTTCTGCTGAGGGCATTGGCCTAGGAAGTGTGTGAAACTATAGTCCTCTGCTACTGAGAGGATCAGATTGTCTGTAACCTTTCATTTGTCCAGAGATGCTGGTACTTGAAACACTTGTATACCCATCATCACTCAGATAAGAATGGTTATCTAGAAAGGGTAGGTGCTCCTGTCCTACTGGTGCTAAGGGAGTGCAAAGAATCACCCGTATGAGACAGTAATAACCTTGTTTTGGAAAGGCCTGGCTTCACTGAAAGACAGAGAGAGAGAGTTCTTCTTCGAGTGCTTGTTCGTGTCAATTCCATTCTAGGTGAGTGCATGCCCACGTGCACAGTCATTGGAGATTTTTGCCTTTGCGGTACCAAAGGGTCGTCTGTAGCTCCCACTTGAGTGCCGTACTCATGCGTTGATATATTAGGCACTGCCAACCCTATGCCATCTCAGTTCTTTCTTACTACCCATGACAGTTGGTCAGAGCGCCTTGTCTTGCATGGCAAGAGTGTTAACGGGTCTTACAGTCCGTCGTTCTGTCTCCTTTTTTTTAGTTGATAGGTAGTTTGACCATTAAGTTAAGTGTTTGAGTTAGAGTTTAGGAGTTAGAGTCCCAGCTGGGAATTCGCCTCGGAGCGGGGCATACCCTGTTCCCCAGACTTTAAGCCATGCTCATTGTTCAGCCGGCCAATGCGCATTAGTGACCCCCACGATAGCTATTCAAAGTGTTTGGGGGAGTCCCACAGAAAAGACAAGAGCAGGATCTGCAAAAACTTTTGCCCTAGAACTCAAAAGGAGTGGGATATCTGCTTGAGGGCTTTGTCCTACCTTGGAGTCCTTTCGATCGGATTCCTTGCCTGGCACTTTGGCATCGGAGCACAGTGCACCGCTGGCACCTGAATCCACCAGGCACCGTTCCCCCTCTCTGGTACCTAAGAAATGGTCGAAGTTGACGGGCCTGCTGGCACCGCAGAGAAAGGGGGCAGGCCACATGCCCACTCCGGAGCAGCTGAGAGGTACTGCTGCAGTCAGACCCCCTAGCCCAGCCAGGGATCCACCTCCAACTCCTGGGAGTGGCGGGGGGCCCTGGCCCCTAGTAGGGTCATCTGTCCCCAAAGCGGACCTGGCAGCCAAAGAGCAAGTAGGTCAGCCGGCATCGCAGACACTAAGCCAGATGATGGACCCAGCTAAGACCCCAGCATCTATGGGCAAGCTGGTTATGGGACCACCCTCTAAAGCAGCGGCATGTCCCCAGTCCCTGGACTGGAGTGGTTGGTCCCCATCAAAGTGGCCTTGGACCCCGGCACCCTGGCAGTCTCTGTCCCCGGTTAGAAGACACAGGTCCCTGATACCAAGTTCTCCACCTACAAGGCACGGGACACCTGAGTCACGGCGTCAATCCCCATACCCATGGTATCATCAGGCCTCCCACCAGAGTTCACCACGGCACAGATCACCATCACTTAGGCGATCTCCCAGGCGTTATTACCCCCGGTGCAGGATCGTTCCCAGTCGCTGCACCAGTCTCCAGCTCTCCAGTACCACTCTTTGGGCAGGCACCGGTCCTAGCCCTCTCCTTACCGGTTGCCGACAAGGGTCAGTCAGCAGACTCAGGCATCTACAGCTCTGCCCTGGTCACCAGGGGTGCAATGGTTCGAGTCTGAAGGAGAGTTCAGCCCCTCACCTATAAAAGGTAAATCACTACTAGCCCATGAGATTGGCGCAGCTCCTGCAGTGGCGGCGTGGAGGGGGGGCTCCTGGAGTGTGTGAAGAAGTGAGCGGCCGACTGGGTTCGTTGGTGCTGAGCAGATAGCCCTGCAGCCAGAGATCCTCGCCTTCTCACCTGCCAGGGCTGGGCCAGGGCACGGTGAGGCTCTCCAGGTCCTCGGCTGCCAGCATGTCAGGGGTGAGGGCGGTGAGCACGAACTGATCCACCTTGGCCACCAGCAGCGCCGGGAAGCCCAGGGAGGGGGCCGTGTTCTCCGCATCGCCCCGCAGCCGCACCACCACCTGGAAGTACTCCCGCTCCATGCCGCCCAGCAGCTCCACCCTCATGGGGACAGAGCCACAGCTGGGCCAGGGCTTGGCCGCCGTGTGCTGGTAGCGGATCCCACGTTTGGGGGGGAGCCCAGTGCTGGGGTGGCAGAGGGTGTGGGGGGGTAGAGAGAGCCCAGTGCTAGGGCGGCAGGGGGTGCGGGTGGGGGGGGCACTGGTAGGGGGGGGGGTAAGCTCAGGGCTGGGGGGCGGGCAGACAAAAATTTTTTTGCTTGGGGCGGCAAAAAACCTAGAGCCGGCCCTGCCAAGGAGCCATCTCTAGATGGGCATGGGAAACCCCCCCCCCCCCCCCCCCTGCAGTGCAATCATCTTCGTCATCTCTGGACGAAGCGGTGGTGGGCCCCTTGCAAACTAGCAGCCCCCCGACAACTTCAAGGAGCACCAAGCCCTGCTCAAAGGGTTGACTTCCAACATGAACTTGGAGGTCGAGGAGCTAGCAGAGGAGTCTGATGACCTCTTTCATGTCATACCCTCCTCCACCCCAACCTGGGTCGCATTGCCCGTCCACCCAGGATCCTTAAAATTGCCAAGTCTGTGTGGCAGACCCCCTCTTCCATTCTACCTACTTCCAAGAAGGCAGAAAAGAAGTACTGTATCCCAGCGAAGAGATGTCAGTATCTGTATACCCACCTTCCAGCGGGGTCCCTGGTCATGTCCGCCATCAATGAAAGGGACAGGCAAGTGGCACACCGAAAAATGAAGATGCCAAGAGGCTGGACGTGTTTGGCAGGAAAATTTATTCGACAGCTAGCCTGCAATTTTGGGTGTCTAACCATCAGGCCCTGCTAGGCCTTGTGGGACTCCATCAGCAAGTTGAAGAAGGGCCTTCCACAGGACTGAGCCCAGGAGTTCGCCACCTTGGTGGAAGAAGGCAAAAGCAGTGGCGAGAGGCGTCCTCCAGATGGCATGGGATGGTACAGACTCGGTGGTCTTTGTGGTGGTCATGAGGCACAGCTCCTGGTTGCAGTCCTTCAGGCTGTCCCAGGAGATGCAGACAACCTTTCAGGTTCTCCCATTTGAGGTAGCAGGGCTCTTCTCAGAACTGACTGATGGACGACTCCACAGCTTTAAAGATTCCTGTGCCACCCTCCGTTCCTTGGGACTACACACCCTTCAGCAGGCTAGAAAGCCGTTCTGTCCCACACCTCCTCTGCCTCCGTCGAGGTCCTGGGGTATCCCCCGGTCCAGCTCCTACAGGAAGAAGGACAGAGACAAAGGGTTTAAGCAGTGGCACCCTTCCTTCCCGTTCCTCTGCCCAGTCTGGTTCTTCCAGAGGCCATGAAAGCCAGAAGCAGGCGTTTTGAGGGTGCGCCTGAGGATGGTGCCCCAGTCACTTCTCAGGATCCATCCCCCTGCTCTTTCCTCAGCTGCCTGCACCCCTTCCAGTCAGCCTGTTCGTGGCTCACCTCAGACCATTGAGTGCTTGACATAATATCTTCGTCTACACCCTACAGTTCATGGCGACCCTCCCTCCAACCCCTCTTCCCTGTCCCTCTTCAGGGATCCTTCTCATGAGCAACTACTCGTTCACGAGATCAAGAACCTCCTGCGCCTGGGGGCGGTGGAGGAGGTCCGTCCAGACATGAAAGGGGAAGGGCTCTACTCTCACTATTTCCTAATCCCAAAAGCAAACAGGGGCCTCAGACCCATTCTGGACCTCAACAAGTCTCTCAAGAAGTTAAAGTTTCACATGGTCTCTCTGGCTTCTGTTATTCCCTCTCTAGATCCGGAAGACTGGTACGCCACCCTCGACTTGAAGGATGCATATTTCCATTTTCCCGGGGCACAGGCATTTCGTTCATTTTATATTGGGCCACCGCCATTTTCAATTCATGGCGCTGCCCTTTGGTCTCTCGTCAGCCCCGAGAGTATTTACAAAGTGCATAGTGCCAGTAGCCGCTTACCTGAGATGCCAAGCGTGCAAATTTATCCATACCTAGACAACTGGCTAATAAAGGGCCGGTCCCAGGATCAGGTGCAGCAACATCTCGATCTGGTTTGCTCCACCTTTCGCGAACTGGGGCTGTTAATAAACTAGAAGAAATCTACCTTAATTCAGTGCAACACATAGAGTTCATTGGAGTGGTCCTCGACTCTACTCAGCCCAGAGCCTTCCTCCCCGGGGCTTGGTTCCAAACCAGGCGGTCCTGATCTCATGCGTGCAAACCCACCCTCTCACCACCACTCAGATATGCCTGCAATTGTTGGGCCACATGGCAGCCTACACTTACGTGGTCCGGCACGCGCAGCTCCACCTCAGACCCCTGCAGACATGGCTGGCATCAGTCTACATCCCCAACAGACACAGCGTGGACCATGTGAGGGTCAGAGTCCCAGACCACATACTGTCGTCACCCACATCATGGTAGAAATCTGCATCGGTGTTGGAGGGGGTTCCCTTCCCTCCATCCCTGTCGGTGACCCTCATCTCCAATGCCTCGGACGCTGGGGTGGGGAGCCCATCTGGGCAATTTCAGCATGCAAGGTCATTAATCAAGTCACAATCACTCCCTACACATTAATGTCAGGGAGCTCAGAGCACTTCACCTGGCCTGCCAAGCCTTCCTACCTCGCATAAAAAACAGGGTGCTCAAGGTCCTGACGGACAACATAGCACCTATATCAACAAGCAAGACAGGGTCAAATCGTCTGCCCTTTGCCAGGAAGCCATCAGGCTCTGGAACTTCTGTGTGCAACACGGCATCCATCTCGTAGCTGCGCACCTCCCCATGGCCAGGAATGCTTTGGTAGCCTCAGGATGGCCTCAGCAGGACGTTCTTGTCTTGCCACGAGTAGTCCCTCTGTCCGGAAATGGTCAACTTCATCTTCCAGTGGACCTGTTCGCAGCCAGGCAGAACAGGAAATGCCAAATTTTTGCTTGATTTGGGGGATCAACAGAGGCTCCCTGTCGGACACTTTTCTGCTCCCATGGTCGGGGGCTCCGTTGTACACCTTCCCTCCAGTGCCACTAATTCACAGAGTACTCATGAAAATCAACCAGGACTGGGCAAAGGTGATCCTCATAGCGCCGGCTTGGCCACGCCAGCACTGCTTTAGTACACTGCTGGACCTCTCGGTGGCTGCTCTGTTACAGCTGCCGTTCAAGCCAGACCTGCTCTCCTAAAACCACAGCAGTCATCTGCATCCGAAGCTGGCTGCGCTGCACGTGACGGCTTGGCTGCTGCATGGTTAAATATGGAGAACATAAGAATGGATCAGACCAAAGGTCCATCTAGCCCAGTATCCTGTCTTCCGATAGTGGACAGTGCCAGGTGCCCCAGAAGGAATGAACAAAACAAGTAATCATCAAGTGATCCATCCCCTGTCGCTCATTCCCAGCTTCTGGCAAACAGAGACAGGAGTGTTTGGCTGCTGTCCAGCAGGTCCAGTGGGGCAGCAAAAAGCCCTCCACCAGAGTGACCTACCTGGCCAAATGGAAGTGGTTCACTTGTTGGACCTCGGATAAAGGCATTCAGCCCGAGCGAGCCTTGCTGTAGTTAATCCTGGATTACCTTCTGCATCTCAAGATCCAAGGTCTGTTCCTTTCATCTATCAAGATCCACTTGGCCCGTATTTCGGCCTTCCGTCCGTCGCTCAAGGGTAGGTCGGTTTTCGCCCAGGACGTGACTGCCAGTTCCTCAAAGACCTCGAGCACCTCTACCCACATGTCAGGAATCCTGTCCTGCCATGGGACCTGAATCTTGTGCTGTCACAGCTCATGGGATCCCCACTTCGAGCCCCTGGCTTCCTGCTCTCTCCTTCTTTACTGGAAGTTTGTGTTCCTAGTTGGAATGACTTTCCCCTGCCAGGTCTCTGAGATTAGGGTGCTTACCTCAGAACCACCCTATATGGTCTTTTACAAAGACAAGGTACAGTTGCGGCCGCACCCAGCTTTCCTGCCTAAGGTGGTCTCATAGTTTCACACAGGCCAGGACATTTACTTACCTGTCTTTTTTCCAAAGCCACATAAAACAAAGGAGGAGGAGCATAGATTGCATTCCCTAGATGTCAGGAGAGCACTAGCCTTGAAAGGAGCAAGCCATTCCGCAAGTCGACACAATTGTTCATTTCAGTGGTCGACGGGATGAAAGGTCGTCTGGTGTCTGCTCAAATTATTTTGCCTGATCGTAGCAGCAGCGAATGCAGTGATCCAAGAAGAAGGTGCCCCCTCTGGCGATTGTAATTGCCCACTCAACCAGGGTGCAAGCCTCTTCGGCAGCTTTCCTAGCCCAGGTGCCTAACCGGGATGTCTGTAGGGTGGCCACCTGGTCGTCCGTCCACACATTTACATCCCATTACGCACTTACCCAGCAGGCCTGGGACGATGCTGGCTTTGGTAGAGCAGTACTGCAAGCCACTATATTGTCAACTCCGAGCCCACCTCCAAGATTACTGCTTATGAGTCTCCCAGAATGGAATCGACATGGGCAAGCACTCAAAGAAGAAAAAACAGTTACCTACCTTTTTGTAACTGTTGTTCAAGATGTTGCTCATGTCCATTCCATTACCTGCCCTCCTGCCCCTGTGTCGGGGATGCCATCAAGAAGGAACTGAGAGGGCGTGGGGTTAGCAGTGCCTAATATACCAACGCATGAGCTTGGCCCTCAAGGAGGCGCTACCGTCGACCCTATGGATACCACTGAGGCAAAAATATCCAACGACTGTGCACATGGACACGCACTCACCTAGAACGGAATGGGCATGAGCAACCCGTCTTGAAGAACAACAGTTACTAAAAGATAGGTAATCGTTTTTTTGTTAATTTCTGGTAAAGATATCTAAGGAGCTTAACTCTGTTCCCTGCTCTACACACACATGTCTGCAAAGTGTAATAAGTTGTGCAATCAAGGGCTCCGTACTAAAAACCTGTTCTATCAGAACTCTGTCATCCCTTGATAATGCTATGGACCTTTTATATCCTCATGGCCACTGTATTGGACATGGCCTCTCAAATAGAGGAAGGAATTAATTTGAAGTGACCATCATAATGTCCAAGCTTGAAGACTGCTGAATACCACTATCAGAAAAAGGCAGCTACAGAGTTCATTTTGCGAGTGTAAGTTATTCCAGCCCCGAGGTAGAATAATTTGCTGCACAGATGGGTAGGCAAAAGGAAGCTGTGCAGATACATGGGTTTGTAAACATCTGTCAGCCACATCAGATATCCAGATACAAAATCTAGCACTTCAGGCAGCATGTGAGTAAGTGACATTCAACAGAGGACTTACATGAAATTCAGTGTAGACAGAAGCAAGGCAATACATATTGGAAGTGAATAATTAAACTAATAAATCTTATTCCGCCTCCCATACAGAAAGAGAAGTTACTTCACTCCTCAGCCTTCTTCCTGTTGCCAAAGTTAAGACTGTCGCTCGTGATACTTAACCCATGCCACCCTCACAGAAGCCAAAATTAGCCAACGCCATGAGATTTATTCTTTCATGACAGCGGAGGCTGCACCACCCAGGAGACCTCTTCCTCTTCTACTAGACGATGTTATGTCATCCATGAGACTGACCACCCATATGATAGGTGATGTACATCACCCATAAACCTTTCCCCTCCCCACATGCTGATAAGGTGTAGCTATGCCCTGTGTCACACCCCTTCAAATGAACAGTTCAGATGCAGGCAGTACTTAGATGGGATCTAGCACTAATACATATGTGCCACCATATTAAAACATCTACAGCAAATTACAAATGTTTAAATTTGGTGTTTGTGCCCCTCTAATTTGTGGGGACAGTGTTGAGTTTTGAATGGCACATTTGCAAGAATATAAGAGCTTCCATTTTTCCCAGCTCTGTTGTATTTACTTTCTAATGCAGTGCAAACATCTGCTTTACAAGCTTGTCAACCATTTGAAAGGCAATTTACTACTAGCCAAAAGTTTCAAATACATAATGTGGAGATGAAAGTGAGCTTTCACCTCACATAGTCCATTTTATCCCGTTGATCTACATTTCGCTGCCATTGAAATGAATAATTTATTACAGTTTATTTCAACAGAGGAAAAGTAAAACTGTTTGCAGTGTGATGTGTGTGGTAATATTAAGAATAGACACATTGCACACAGTTGTCATTAATTAACCTGGAGCTATCATTCTGAATGTATCTTCTGAGTAAGTGGTGACATATGTACTGTAGATGATTCTTTCCCAGAGAAAGCCAGACTCTGATACTTGAGGTTAGTAGCTTCTTACTCCATGAGTAGTTCCATTAATTTCATTGGGACCACTGGTGAAGTAAGATACTATTGCATGTCAGAGAGGCTTTCAGAATCAGGCCCAAACTGTTTTAAATATTGAATTTGGAGGGGATATTGAGCATCTGAAATAATAGAAAAATTAAAACAACACCAGAACAACTGTGAGACTCCATTTTTCTGCTTTCCAATTTACAGTGAGGAAAATAGAGATTTTAAAACTACTCCAGGTGGTTATAGTTTTGTAAATGGGAAGGGTTCATATCTTTCCCCTTATAAAATCAGTGAATAAATGTAGTGTTCATGCTGGATTTGAAAACAGCTCATTCAGTGCAGGCTCTTTGCAAACTTCCCCATGCAGTTCTGACATGATACCTGCACTCTGACCTGCGGTACCCCCTGCTAGTCTAACCTTGGGTTCCTTTCAGAGGGGACTGCCAGTTCCATGGTGATTTTGTGATGTGCAGATATGGTGAAACGATTGACTCATTTTCACTGTTGACTTATGCAAGGAAAGTGTGCACTGAACAGCTACCAAACTTCCCAATAACCCTCCCTCTTGTCTTATATCGGGCTGGGACAAACAGTCATGGAAATTTTCTTTCTAAATACTTCATCCTTTGAATTTATAGTTCAGAAAGTAAACAGTGGTCTAGCAGACAATGCTGCACTTAAGGATTTATTTACTCTATACGTTTGACAGAAGTAAGATAGGGTGGTTGTGTCACTCAGCCTGATTAGGTAGATTATAGCCAGGTTTGTACTGGTTCATTTAGCTCCAGCCATCACTGATATGTACTTCATCAGCAGAGAGCAATCAGTAAATTATACTCAAGTGATAATGTGTATTAAATTTGAATAGTATCGTGTTTGTTTCTACTCAGTGTGTCGACTTAAGGAGATCATAGTGAAGGAAACAAATTGCCCTACTTACTAGAAAATGTAGCATTCAGAACTAATTTGTAAATCATTTACAGTGTCAGAACAAATTTGCAAATATATTGGCATCAGATGTTCTTTTAATTAATTGTGGATGGAAGGTGGTTGTTCATTTGGGTCATGTATTCAAAGGTATGTGTGTCAGGTGAACTATGCAAAATGTCACGCCCCACGAATAAGTATTTGCAAGACTTTTTGTTAGTGTTCCGTATCTCGATCCTGCTTGTGTGGGTGTGAGACTGAGAGAATAGATCTATCTCTTAGCCAGTAATATGCAAATAGACATAACCTGTGACAGAAGCAGATTGAGAGAGTTTATAGCAAATCATGTTTCAGTCTGCTGAAACGGCTGCATGCATATTTCAATTCATATGTATGTCCTGGGACTGGGACCCCAGGAGTGGCTTTTAAATCGTATATATACCTTAATTTTCCCCCAAATGAAGCAAAAAAGTTAGACTACTCTGAGGACTGTACCCAGGCCAGACTCAGTGTTGGCAACTCTCACGATTTTATCACAAGTCTCATGATATTCTGGGATTTTTCTTAAGGCCCCAACTGCTAGAATCCAGATATTGCATGAGAATCTCAGTTTAAACAAAAAAATGTCTGAATCTAGCCCTCTTGGTTGCAAAAAAATGTGAAAGTGTGACCTGAATGTACCCTCAAACCTGAGTAACACAAAGACAAATATAAAAAACTCTAAATTAATTATATTTTTAAAAACTATCATTATTTTTAAGGCAGTGCCATAATTTGTAGAGCGAGATAATGCAGACTGGTTCACAATTTTGGAGCAGTTAGTGCCTACTACAGTTTATTAGAAAAAGATGCTCCATATACTTGCTGAAGAGGGAGGTGTTGGTGAAGGAAGGAGTGAAAGCTCCATTGCCAATGGAAATTAGTGTTCATAGTTTTTAAATTAGGAGGTGGTTCTCTGGAGCCTGAGACACAAACACTCAGCAAAACTTTCTGTGCAGAGCTACAAAAATCTGAATATTTGTAATATTTGAAATTTCCTTAACAGCCAAGTGTTTGTTTAAAAGCTGTTTGAGTTTTTAGAAATGTACTGAATCATTGGCAAAGGGCTGTTTTCTATCACATAATGCTGTCTCTGAGCTTACATAATGTACTTCTTAAGCATGTTAAAATGTGATTAGTTGCTATAGAATAAAATATTCATACCAACATAAGAGAGAGAGAGAAATGAGTTATAGGCTCTGCTGTGATGCAAGTGCTGTTCTGCTGATAACATGAAGCAGCAAAAAAGGCTCTTTAATAGAAAGGCAGCTTATGCGTCCTTGGGAATGAATTTTTATAATGAGGGATGTCTTTGGGAGCTTTTCCTCCAGCACCCAAGAAAGAGACTCTAAAGCGTTAGCATTGCTGGAAAAATGCATCCCTACTCCCACAATTCCCATCACTGCATTTCGGGAGAATCATTATTGGACCAAATAAAGTGGTATCAGTAGTTAGATCCGGATTCCTGGGCTCTGTTCCTGGGTTTGTCACTGAACTGCTTTGCGACCTTATTGGTATGTCCACATTGCATTCACAGGGTGTGATTGCAGCTCATATAGACATACCCTAGCTAGCTTCAGTCGAGCTAGCTCAGGTACCAGTAGCATTGAAGCTACAGCAGTACAGGCGTCAGCGTAGGCTATCCACACCAGTATTTCCCCAGAGTTGTGGGCGGTCATTTACAGCTTCACTGCTCTGGTACCCAAACTGGCTAGTTTAAAGCTAGCCCAGGTACATCTACATGAGCTGCAGTCACACCCTGAATCACATACCCTCTGTTCCTCGGTTAACCTGTCTGTGAAATGGGATAATGCTGGCCTCCCTCACAGGAGTGCGGGGAGGTAAATTTATATTTGGAAAGCACTTTACAAGTCTCAAATTAACTGTGATGTAGAAGCACTGGGCTGCCTTGTTGTTGCTGTGACACTTATTTATTCTCGATGGACTCCCCGGTATATCATTCTTCAATCAGCTAGCGCAGCCGAAAAATTTTATTATCTGCAGCTCAGTTCTGGAGCAGCAATTCTAGCTTGCTGTGTCAGTCCCTTCTTTAGCGTACATGACTGGAAGGATGAGGGGGTTGGTTCTAGTTTAAGTGATAACTAGATTCCTCTTCCTTCAACCGTGTTTGTTTTTGTCACCCAAGTAATTCAAAAATACTAGTTATAGCTAATTTTATTGTAAGAAAATGGCTGATTCAGCCAGTTCCATACATATTACTAACATCAATACTTGTATTCGGATTACTCCATGGGCATAGAGAACATCACTTCAGTGCTTTCCTCAGACACTCCAGAAGTTGTTTCGGTTCCAGTGCAACTTGAACACCTGTACTTTAAAGTGTTTATACCAGATTCTGGCTCATGGAAGCCATAGTGTTTTAGAAGAAACCCTCCCAAATTAGTGATGCACACGATGTCTGAAAGGAAAAGCTGTAGCTTCAGTCTTGCTAGTCAGTCCATGAAGAAGCTGTATATCTGTCCTTCCTAATGGCATTGTGTTATCTGAGGCAGGTGTTGGTTAAACTGAATCAAAAACTGGCAGCTCTCCCCAAATGCAGGGATGGATGTAGCTTGTACCCAGGTAAGTAGGGACAGACCACCAACACACACACCAGGTACTGAGGGCAGAGCCTTCTTGTAGAGAAGGTTGGGCCTGTCCTGTAATGGCTCCATTTGGCTTTCACTGTGAGCTTCTTTGCTGATTATGGCCAGGAGCTTCACTAGGGTGTGCATTTTGCCTCCCTACTTTATTATATTTGTAACAACATAGATTGGGACTTGAAATCTCAAAGAAACGCCCATGTGTTGTGTGATATGATCATTGGAGATTTAGTAGATAGCACTCTTCCCTCTCAGTCAGTATTGAACAATTGCCCCAGGATTGGTAGTAGGATAAATTCTGCTCCTTAAGGTGCCACCTTTCGAATTAGGCTTAATACTAAAAGCCTAATTCATATCCAGTGGCCCATTTCCTAAAACGTAGGGATGTGTCAATCCTGATGTCCTGGTTGAATGCAAACGCAAGTAATTCTATTCTGCCCCTGAAAGATTTCCCTTGTATTTTCGAGTGCTTGCTGTAAGATCCCCGATGAAAGATGCTATAGAGTTATGAGGAATTATTGCTGCTGTTTATGTTTCAGGACCAGCGAAGTTCCTGTCATTACTTCTCCAGTGGTTTTTAGTGTTTGCATTAATTGAACTATTGTCTTTATCCTGGGTAATTGAAAAGTAGCTTGACATATGCATGTTATAGGAAAGCAAAGTGACGGATTAGCCTTTCCCACGCCGCATTTTGTGCTCCTAGCATGAAAATTTCAAATAATTTTTGGCTATCTCCTTGTTCCAAGTGATTTGTAGTGCTGGGATTCATCTTTTTTCATTTAATGAAACATGTTGTTTGACTTAGCCTTGGTCAGTTATTACAGGCTGGTTTGCAGTGTGGCAGTTCTCTGGGGACTCTGCTCATAGCTACTCATTGGCCTAGAAGAAATGATTTAATGATTTTCCACATTCTCCTTGTGTATTTGGTTTTAGGGCTAGTAGATATTTTACAAATGTGAGTCAAGTTCTTTGTTGGTGGCATTTTACGAATTTTCACTCTGTCTAATCCCAACCAGACACTTTAGATTCGTGTGTGTTGTGCCCCTTAGCATTTTGAGCTCTAATGTGTTTCCAGAAGATCGTAGGGCATTTTATCATCAGATGGTTTCTTTGCTTATTTTATTTATTTTGTTTTATTAAAGTCAGGCTCATCCAATGCACTGGGTGCACATACAGTCTCTACAAAAGCTACAAATAATATTGATAACTCAATACCCAACAATACGGCTTTCCCAGATACCTCCTACCCCAAAACAGAACCCCACCCCTCCCAGCAAAAGCCTGGGAGTCCTAATAGGCTTTGCAGCCAAACTTGGAAAAAACCTGGGAGAGCTAATAGGACTTGCATTATTACCTGAAAGGAAGCCACTTGTGGCTCCGGCAAACCAATAGGGACAATGAATTCCATAACTGAGACCCCAACATTGTGAATGCCCTGCCTCCAACCCTTCCTGGATTAATAGTAATAATACCTAGTGCTTTATATTCCTAGCTATCCAAACGCTTTACAAAGGTGGGTAAATACCATTATCTCCTTTATACAGAAGGGGAAACTGAGGCACAGGGGCGAAATGATTTGCTGAAGTTCACATTCCAAATAAGTGGCAGAGTTGGGAACAGTACCTAAGTCTCTCTTGATTTAGAGCTTGTCTAGGTGAACATTTAGTTCATGGCAAGCTGAGGTGTAAATCTACCCTTCAGTAACCTGCTGCACACTTAGAAGCTGTTTGAAGCCTGCTGACGCATTAAAAGTTTGAGTGCCCTTTGATCTCGCCCACTTTGAAATGGGACTAGATCAAAGCACACTAAAGAACTGTTAATGTACGTCAGCAGGGTCCACATGAACAGTTAGTGTGCAGCAGCCTAGTGGGGAGAGATTTACATCCAAGCTTGCTGCAAACTAAATATTCCTGTAGACAAGCTCTCTATCTTTGTTTTTGCCTTCACAAAAATAGGGAGCTCTCAACTCAGGTGCCCCAGGTGATCACTGAAGTATCCCACAAGAAAAGGGGTGGTCGCTAAGGTAACAAGGACTCATCCAATTTAAGGTTAAAAGCAGCACTTTGAGTGGCACCTGAAAACAAATTTGGAGCTAGTGCAGATTACTAAGCATAGGTGTGACTTTTAGGCAGCCATTTTCCACATCATCTGAAGTGTATGAGTAGTGGTAAAGATCAGCACTGGACAGAACACACTGAAGTGATCCATCCTCAAGGGGGCAAAGGCACAGGTCACTGTAGTGAGGTGTGCATATGATACAAATCATCCCAGCTGAGTCATGTTGTAGTCTGTTTTCTGGTTAGTTTTTTCTTTAAACAAACCTCGGGTGCCATTTTTCTAGAACTTTCTACTGATAATGGCATCTGTTGGGTATGGGAATAATTATACAAGAGTGAGTTGTGGAGAAAAGAGTATAACGTAGTTGGGCACACACACGATGCCGAGGAGTTCAACATTGTTTGCAAAGGGATTGTTTATTTTTCTGGGCAGTCATTAGTTAAAATCCTTGTGACCAAATCACACCTTATAGCACAAAATATACAAACTAATGCAAAATAAACACATTTTCTTTCAGATGATGTCGATTCTGATGAACACCATCATTTTTGAGGATTGCAGAAACCAGTGGTCTGTGTCCAGACCACTGCTAGGGCTTATACTTCTCAATGAGAAGGTAAGTACTGCAGAAATGCTACCAGATTCATTCTGCACATGCTCACTATTGTGTCTGCTCATATGGTTGAAATAAAATCCTCTGCCGAGCAGGGCCGGCTCTGACTTTTTTGCCGCCCCAAGCAAAAAAAAAAAAACAACAGGGCACAGGGCAGCCAGACCCAGAGGCAAAGCCAAAAAAACCCAAAAAACCCAGGGCGCAGGGAGGCCGGACCTGGAGGCAAAGCAAAAAAAACCAAAAACCCTGGGTGCAGGGCGTCTGGACCCGGACGCAAAGCAAAATAATAAAAAAAAAAAAAAAATAGGGCAGCCGTGCCGCCCTAAGATTGGACGGAATTGCCGCCCCTTAGAATCTGTCGCCCCAAGCATGAGCTTGCGTGGCTGGTGCCTGGAGCCGGCCCTGCTGCCGAGAAGCTTAAATTAAATACTATTAAATCTTATTTTTGGTGTTGAAACTGAATTTTTAAATGTAATTAATTTCCACAATTTATGCTGTTTGTTTACTTTTTGCCTTTCCCTCAGATTGGGCAGTGAAGCTAGTCAATTTTTAATCAGTTGCTGCTTCTCATGCATTAGGCCAGTGCAGTAGTATTTGTGTTGTGAATGGTGCTGGAAATGTTTAATTCCAGGCAAAAACAAAACTAAAAAACCTTTTTTTTGCTGATAATTTTAAACATCCCTGTTAATACTATGCATTGCCAAACCTGGTGGTGTTGATCGGTAACAAAACCTACATTTGGGTGACTAAACAAGCTGGCATTGTCCCTTTAAGCACAGTTTTAGGGGATGCTAGCTACAAAACAGAAGAGTGTTCAGATTTTGTCATGTTTGCTCTTTGCATTCACTGTATTTGCTCAGTAATTAACTTGTACCTTACTGCATATAAAGTTGCATTTGCTCATAGACTTACAAAGATTTCAAGACTTTAACAAACTAAAATGTTCTTTGCCATGTCTGACCCCTAATGCACACCACTTTTTAGATAATTGAAAACAAAAAGTCACTTACAAGACTGCCAATCCCTGCACTGGGCATTAGAGTAGGATAAATATAAAGCCACGGTTTCTAGTCCTCACAGTCTCATAGATTTCCGTGACCCCTCCTGTGGGTTTTCCTAACCAGTGGAAACATTGCTCAAAGTATCACCCAAGTTTCACTGGAGAGATTTGGAGCCATATTTTCCAAATGGAGGGAAAGGGCTTCGTGCCCAGCCTACAAATACCACAGATACCAGTTATCAAAAGGAAAGCAGAGAACAGCCCAGCAGAACCTTGGCCATCTCCAGGGATAAGCCTTTGCCCTCATGATGCTCTCCACCCACAGGAAGGCTCCCTTTGGAGTGATGCTGCTATTGCCTACTTTTCTTCAGCTCCACACACCTCCCCCATAGCCTCTGACAAGGAAGGGCAGGTGCTCTCCAGTTCTCACCCCCTCAGACCCTGCAGAGAGAGCCCATGCATTCAGGGATAGGGCACATGGCACAGAACTACTGGCCGCCCTTTCCAATTCCCCACCTCTTTTCTTGCTGTCTTGCTCCTTTCTACCCATGTAAGGGGTGGAGAAGAGTATCCAGCACAGATGCTTTATAAGTGTTGGAGAGCTGCTCTCAATGAGGCTGAATTACTTAATTTATGTAATAGAAAAATCCAGCCACACCTTCACCCAACAACTCAAGCCCAACCTGTGGGTCGCAAAAGTACAGTTAACTTTTTTGTTAATTTCTGCCACTCTGATCTTCCAGGGTCCAGCTGGAAGTAGAAACCCTGCAAACCCAACTACTCTTATGCAGAAATTCAAATCCCACTTAACCCAAACAAGGATGTAATGGAAATCTTGCAAGAAAGGCAAGAGTTCTAACCCAGTTTCTCTGCCAGAAAGGTTCAGAGAGGCATCTGGTCTTTGAGAGATTTATCTGAACCTTGTGAGCTTTGCCCATCTCTCATATTTACTAAAATCTTGAGTGTCTGCTTCCAAGGCAGATTATCTAACCTAGGGAACATTCTTCAGACATCCCTTCAGTAAGATCTGAAACAGTCTATATTTGGATACACTCAGCATGTCGCCTTAGTGCAGTGGTGGGCAACCTGAGGCCCATCAGGGTAATCCACTGGCAGGCCTCCAGACCATTTGATTACATTTGCACGGCCGCCTGCAGCTCCCAGTGGCCACGGTTTGCTGTTCCCGGCCAATGGGAGACGCAGAGATGTGCTGGTCGCCGCTTCCGGCAGCTCCCATTGGTCGGGAATGGTGAACCGTAGCCACTGGGAGCTGCGGGCGGCTGTGCAAATGTAAACAAACTGTCTGGCAGCCCGCCAGTGGATTACCCTGACGGGCTGCAGGTTGCCCACCACTGCCTTAATGGCTTAATATAATCGTCTGAAAAGGAAACCATTTCAGTAAATTAATGTGAGCTAGTCTAAATTTGTGCTATTTGCTGTGTATGGCAAGGTATTGTTTCAGAAGATATTGACCTATAGTATTCTCCATATTTCAGAGCAGGATCTTACTTTATTCAGAATTGCTTTATCTCTTGGGCAGTCACAAGTGGCAGTATATTACTGCTTTGGAGAATGAATTGTCTATACAATAAGATAGTGCTGGGAAAAAATAAGACACTAAGATTAGCGGCAGCCGCATACATTAAAATTCAAACTGAAATCCCAACCATGGAAGGAAACTAATAGAAGAAGAAAATATATCAAAAAGAGAAGCGCTGTCTCATCATTCACCTGTGCTGAAGGATCCAATTTTAGCCATATCCAATAGCACTGTCATTCATCTTCTTGGTGTGTTATTGTGATTTAAATCCAAGCTCTATAAGGGAGAGCAGTTCTTTTAAAATGATTGAGAGGGAATAAGGGCAAATTCAGTGTTTAGAAAAAGTTTATGACATCACAATATTATACTTTACAGATGGAAGCAATATTTCCTACTTTGGGAGGAAAACTAATCATTTTCTATCTGCTCTGAGTCACTGCATCATTATAAAAGTGGGAAATAAGTAGTTTTGTGCATTCCCAATCTTGTTCAAGATGACACTTTTGTTTATATAATGCCTCTGATTTATAGCATTTAAATATTAGCTTGACTACATATTAATTATGTGCTTTTGATGTTAGCCACTTTAATGTAAGAAGAAATTAAATATTTCACTTGAAGATAAAACTGTGCAGTGGTGAATCCTAAGAAATAAGTGTGTGGCTAGCAGAGTATTCTCTTTCTACTGAAATTAGACTAGTTCTAAAGATCATGGGCTTTGTTGTCAGAAATGTGTGTGTACATGCACCCTTACTTAGCACCAAGTGAGCTATGGCACAGTTTCTTTTATGAGGGTGGGAACTACCTAGGGCACTTCCCTGGAAGGCTTAGCTCTGAGAATAAATGAGGTGTGAAGGCCCTGTTGCATTGCCTCTCTCCACCCCATGCACTTCAATGCCCTATTCTGCAGGGCCACAGGAAAGGTCTGAAACATGCTTACATGACTGCAGCTTGTGTACTCCTGCTGGCAGTTAATGGAGTGGTGAAGCAGTGCCAGAAGCAACCTGCAACCCCCACTGTACTGTGGTGGGGTGGCTCAGGAGGGGTGGTGACAAGAACGGATTCAGCATCCTTCCAGTATAGCTTCTGCTGATGATGCATCTATGAAACCCCGAGTGCAACTGCCGCTGGAGCACAGCTATCCTTGCAGGCACAGGCACATGCAAATTGCACTTGTGTGCACCCATGGGGCATATCTGCCCCTTACATGTGAGCTGAATTATGGATGGACAAGATACCATTAAAACAAGTGAGGAGACCACCAAGCAGCAGAAGTAAAGTATGAGTAACCATTATGGTTGCTGGTGGCAGGAACTGTGGCTACAGAGATTATATCCTGAATTAAGGGAATCCATTTACCAGCAGCTGGCTGGAATGAATTAAAAACCAGTCACTTCTGCAGCAGTCATGGTACGAGCAAAGGGAAACTGGCCCACAGTGGCAAGCGGAGCTGGAGGAAATCCCTTCTGTATTAGGACACTGAAGCAACTATTGTCCTCCAACCAAACGATTACCAGGTTAGTGGAGAAGAAGCCATGAGAATCCAGGCAAACATGGCTGCTAGCAAAAGAGATGCCATTGCAGAAGGTGCTTAGAAACCCTTTCAGGACTACTTGGGGTCTCGTATCAGCTCCTGGCAGGCAGCAGCCCCAATAGACAAACTTATCTTATCAGTGGAGGCAGTTTTACAGTTAATTGTCAAACTATTGATGAAGGCAATTTTTATGAAAAAGTTTATCCTTACCTGCACAGTTTGTTCACTTTCAGTGCCTTTCTTCATGGCAGCTCTCTCTAAGGAAGCTCTGGGGAAGCCACTGCTCACGAAACCAACTCATGGACAATCTTGACAACTTTTCTTTGTGTTGTGGGCCTTGCTAGAATTATCCATCTCTCTCCCATCTTGGGGCCAAGCCACGTTCTTCATTATCTGCCTGCCTGTTGGCTTTAAACTATAAGGCCCTAAACGGCTTGGGACCTAGCTACCTGATGAAGAGCTCCTCTCCATCCATAAGACTGCTGCCGTTGTGGTCAGTGGAGACGCTCAAGCTAACATCTCTCTGGTTTTAAAGGGAGGGGGCTGATGTCAAGGCATTTCCTGACAAGGAAATGACATTGACATTAAACGACATTGCCTTTTAAGATTCTTGCTCTTCCTGTTCTCCCATTGGGCTGACAGCCCAGATCTGTACCCTTAAGGCCTTGCTGCAAGGCTTTTCTGTTTTCCCAGGCTTTTGTTGGCGGGCAGGTTGAGGGAGGCTATAGTTTTGTTTGGCAATTCATATTTTTAATTTGGGGGTTGATCGATGAGAAGGCCATTTCATTCTGGCTTTCTGCACATTTTTAGTATCTGTACAAGCCCCTAGAGCTTGGGATAGATGCTTTTTAAAATTCACATTGGGGATTGCAAAGGCCTGATCTTCAGCCTAGCAATGTCCAGGCCTCTCTTTATGCACCTTCAAATTTTGGGGGTGCAGTTTAGATCTTGTGCATGTCCAAGCACATGATTGGTAGGTGCAGTTAGACACACAGATGCCTAAATTACCTAAATTTCATCAGCAGTTGTTTGTGGTCAAGTTTTGAAAATTTGGTCCTAAAATCTTCAAGTAGCTTCTGCTGGGACTCGTTGATGGTACAGCTTGGACTGTGGAACCTACCTTCCAGCAGAGGTACCTTTTGAAGTGTTTTGACAGCTACTACCTTTCCTGGCTCTGAATGTTCAGAGGGTGGAACTATGAAAGAGGGGGCAGGAATCATCAACCACCCTGCTTCCTTTCAACCATGGCAGCAGATAGACCAGCAGCCTCACCGGTCCTGGGACCCAGATTCATCAGAATGGATCATGCCCAGTGCCATCGCCTTTTTGTTTAGTTGGGTTTTAGTTAGTTGGTGTTTTTTTATTTTTTTCTTCTTCTTCTCTTGTTTTGGTTTGTACTAAGGATCTTACTGCTCAGGCACCAGTCCTTTGTTCCGGTATTATGGAATTTGAAAACAAATCAGGGTTCAAAGGTGCAGTACTTGTCCTGCCATTTTTCCTGTTTTGGACACCCATGTGTGTTGTTTGGCCTGCTTGGGGAAGGTTATTTGCTTTCTTATTGCTCCATATGCAGCTTCTTCACCCCCAGGATCAGAAAAGTGCATCAGAATAGCCTCCAAGTTATGCTATTGCTAGAAGTATTAGCAGTTAAACCTTCTGGTTCTGAAGCACCAGGGATCCATAAATGCTGGGAATCTAGCCTTGGCTCCAGCCACCAAGGGGGTTAAAAAGTCCAGCACACTTGTTGGCCTCCTTAACTGGAGCCAAAATTATACTTTACAGATGGAAGCAATATTTCCTACTTTGGGACACAGACTCTTTCCACTTGACAGCATGTGCCATAGGACTTTGACCGTTCTAGAACTTGGCCCTCACCCTAGTACTTACTTAGCTCATGGAGTCTCTCTTCAAACTCATGGGAGATTGTTCTCCATTTCATCTCTTGATTAAGATATTGTTTTCTGTAGCTATTCCGTCTGCTAGAGAAGTGAGTGAGCTGTAGGGACTCATGGCTGACCCCTACTCTTACAGTCCTTCACAAAGATAAAGTGGTGGTAACATAATTTCATCTTAACCAGTTCATAAACTTGCCAGTGTTTTTCCTTAGGCCTCACTTTTACTCAGGAGAAGCTAGGCTGCACATCTTGGATGGCTTCTATTTAAAGAGGTATGCAGGAAATCATAGACTGTTTATCTCTTATGGGGGAAAAGTACAGGTCAGGTAATGGCATCACACAACCTTTTCAAGTGGGTTGGACTCCGTATTGAAGAGTGTTATGAACACACTTCTGTTCTTCTTCCAGAGGGCTTAGAGCACACTCGCCTAGAGTTAAGGCACTTCCATGGCCTGTATTACACATATTCCCATATTAAAAACTTGTAGAGCTGCCACCAATAGCCCAATTCATACTTTCCACAAACCATTATTCCTTAGATCTAGCATCGAGGTCAGGCACCTGGTCCGGTAAAGAAGCATTACAGTCTATATGTCAGGGGCCTCCTCATCCCACTGTCCAGAGGGAGGAGTGCTGCTGACCAGACACCCAAGAGTGGGAATGTGTAGGAGCCATTTGACAAAGAAATGAAGGTTGTTCAGCTGTAACCGGAGTTCTTCAAGATGAACTCTACATATCCACACTCTCCACACACCTTCCCTCTGTCTGAGTGTCCTGATTTCAACTTGGGACCTAAGGAGCCAATCAAAAGAACTGAGGCGGCCAGTTCACCATGCTTCCTTTTATAACCTCCTCCTCCAAATATTGTGAGCCGCTTGGGGCACAAGAGCACTCCAACAGGCACTGCTGCTAATACGTTCCAGCAGTTGATGCTGCACCATCGGCGCATCTCAAGAGTGTGAATTCACAGAGCTCATTCAGGGTTCTGATTACAGGTGAGCAACCTCTGCTTTTTATTTCTAAAGTTTGTTTCTGAGTATTTTCTGCCTTTTGATCACAGTACTTCAGCGAATTAAGGGCAAGCTTGATAACCAGCCAGCCTGACAACAAACGAGAAGTCCTTGACCAGTGCTTTAGGAACCTAATGGAAGGAGTGGAGCAAAACCTTTTGGTAAAGAATAGAGACAGGTAAGCTCACAACACCCTAACTGTTCTCTACTGATAAAAGCCAAATAAAACACTCAAGCAGAGAATAACATGACAGAGTATTCTGGGCTAACCTGCAACTACAGTGGAGTTTGTTAGCTTCCTTAAAAGTAAGGTAATGTCCTACCAAATAATCCTCCCTTAGACTTACTAGATGGAGCCAGAGCATTTGATAATTATCTATTTAGTTGTTCTTAAATATGTATTTATTTAGGATAGTCCCAAAGGCAGGGCCTGCCAGGGAATGAGTGCTCCTTTTTCTTTTTTGCCACCACCACCCCCCTTGGAAAAAACTACCCCATTTTCTGGGGAGGGGCATAGGTCTCCCTTTCTCCAACATGTGATCTCTCCAACAAAAACCAGTCTGATGCTCTTGGTGCTGCAGAACTACAAGGGCTTCTGCAGCCTCTGCTGCTCTAAGTGCTGCTGCTTTGACTGACCCCAGCCCCTGCAGGTGTAAGGAGGTAACTATGACCTGTAAAAAGACAGAAATGGCAGAGGGTCAGTTGGGGACCCCGTAACGGATAAACATAACATTGCTGAGTTGTTTTTTGTTTGTTTTTTAGAAGACCAAGATTGGCAATTTACTCATTTTCACCCTTGCTGTAAAAAAAAAAAATGGGGTTAGTGTAAAACAAAAGCAATAGAAGTTGCCTGTTTGAGGTTCACACTAGTCTTCTGTTACCAACTGTGTTTTCACCTCTCTGCACCTTTACTCCACCAAACCAAAATCTTGATATGTCATAGGCGTGATTTATACCAGGGTAGAACTTCCTGGAAAGCTTGAGACAAACCGGACAAGACATTTGGGAGTGGTGAAAGTTAAAACAATTAGATGATTCCGTTTCCCCATCATTTTCTGAGAAACGTCGACTTGTCAAAACTCCAAAACAGTTTGATTTAGAACCCCCAGATGGGTTTTAATCTGTCGTCTTACGCTAGGACTGATGCCTTAGGCTATTTTTAGGCAGAAGAGGGTTGCTTTTGGAATTATTTAGCTGTTAAAATATGTTTCTGAACACATTATGGTCTCTGCAGAGATGATCATTTCCTTATATCCCTGATACTGAGTTTATAAACTCCACATGACCCCACTGTAGATAATGGCAATGTGCGGAGCCAGTTAAGAGGGGGCAGTGTGGAGATGGAAGGGTCCGACCTAGTAATGTAGTGACCACACCTATTCCATGAAGTAAGTCCATTTGACATGCCTCACACAAAGCTTTCTCCATGTAGTGGGGAGAGTAGGGAGCCATGTGGGAACCAGAAAGGAGGAAATCACAAGAGGTGATGGTGGCAGACAGTCTGGGGAGGATAGAGACCCATCTCTGGACAGTTTGTAAGCTCCATGGGGATTTCTGTGACTGAACAATCCCACCAGTGGATGACCAGGACTTCAGTCTCGAGGGCTGTTAATCACCTAACTTGCATAAGCCCTAAATTCAAACATGCACAGCCTTTTACAATAGAATTGCAATATACAGTGTCTGTGGAGTATTCTAAACTCCAAAGGTTGGGTGGTCTTTTGGGAAGTCTTAGTAGCTGCAACTAGAGATATGTAGACTGCTCACTCTGGGGTAATGTGAGCAGGTATTATCTAGAATCATTAAAGGAACGGTACATCAAATGAGTGATCTTCTGTCCCAGCTGCCTGGGATGGCTTTTGGGCAGCCATAGTATCAACAAGCAACATGTCTTATACCTAGGCAGCCCTATTTTCAGAGGTTATTTTGGTCTCTTATAAGTGTCTTGTAACTTCCTAGCAAAGTCCATTTTACAGGTTTATTTTAATTTGGGATGTTCAAATGTGAGCAGAAATCAGTTTTCAGTAGTAAAGAAATAAACACAAAAGTAAAAAGAGTATGTGCAGAAACATTCTGAAATGCATCCTCTGTAACCACACGTAGCAATCCCTAACTTACCACACTGCTGCTATCTGTAGCCAACAGTGAACTATGGAGAGCATGAACAGGAAGGGATATCAGCCCCAATCCTGCCTAGGGATCTTAGACCCACCTGGAATCCCATTGGCTTTGAAAACATTCATCCACACAGAGCCCTTTGCAGGATCAGGGCCTTAAACTGTAATTCACAATTGGTGTTCCTTGGACATCTTCCTTAATCTGGCCTTACTGAGCCTGTGAGATCTGAGAGCCTCCAAGCAAAGAATGTTAGAGCTGCAATCAATGCAGCTGCAGCATTTAAAAAAGGAGGAAGGGCCCTATATTTGGGGGCACATCTAAGATCAGGATTGTGTGTAATATTTGAAATTAGAAGCAAAACAATTTAATTTCTGCTACTGAAAATACAGTGATAAATGGCAACGGTACACTTTGTTTTAAAGAAAGACAGACTGAGGAAATGGATCTCATCTGGATCAGGTTTGCACTTGCTTTTAGGGCTAAATCAGGGCAAGGGTTCAAGTTCAGGTTGTGATAGTGCTGAAATTACATGTGCTGGCCTAGTGAGATTTTGGGCCCCCCAAAAGTTGTACAGTATTCATTGAGTTTGCACCATCTGTTCTCATACGTCTTTTGAACAAATCAATACCAGAAAATAAACCTTATTTTTATATATGAAAAGTGGTTCAGATATGAGATTCCGATCTGACCCACCTCTGTCTTAAACTTGCCAACAAATATGGTAAAAGAGAGAGTTCCACCTACGTTGATAAACAAGAGAATTCGGTCTGTGCCATAAGTGTAACTGTGTCCTGTTTTGCTGAGACAGGTTGTACTCTGCCTTCACTGTCAAGAAAGGACACTAGGTCTGAAATAGCCTGAACTCAATGACTTTCTGAGCATGTTGCACAAAGCCATTCATTTGTCAAGGTTTTGGGGGATGGTTGAGGGCATTTTTCCCATAAGCAGCGTGGGATGCAAAGGAGCTTTCCTGTTGCTTTGATTTCCTGACTGGCTGAATTTACCATTCACAAGCAGTTCCTGCTGCTCATGGTCTGAGCTTACAGGTTGTCTACACACAATGTTATTAATGCTGCTGGATAGTTATTATGTTGTAAGACTAATTGTCAGGACACCTAGAGATTTTATCTGAGCATTTTTAATGTTTTTCCTATTGTTTAAATCTAAATAAATCAGAGGTCTGGTTTAACCAAAGGTTTGGGGGTTTCTTGTTGCCCAGATTCACCCAGAACATGTCGGTCTTTCGAAGAGACATGGCTGATGCCCTGCGCTGTGAAGGGGCTACGGAAGCAAGCAGTTTAGATATGATGAGTTGACGCTGACTTTGGAAACCAGAGCATTGAATAACAACATATAGACTTTGAAAGTTTTGGACCTCACCATATTGTTAGATAGAAGTTGAAAACTTATGAAAACTATTTTTTTAAATAACTTCTGCCTTTTTATATCTCTGGCCTAAATGTAAGAATTTATAAGTGAAAATGATGTAAAATCAGTCTTAGCTTAAAGAACGTTTTCAAATTTTCTTATCAAAATTTATTATCCCTGTTCTTAGACATGTATGAAATGGTGTAGAAACAATACTTAACCAAAGAACAAAATAAACACGCATTGCTTCTAAATGTGTACTAGTTAATGATTCTTAGTTCCACCCATAGTAATAAATAATGTTTCTGACCACTTTCACTGAGGTCACTTCTGATTGAAACTTTGAGGCAAAGATTGGTATAAATTCTATATGAACTCTCTTGAATTAATAAAAATGATTATTTTTCTACAAAATGGTTGCATGTATATTTTAAACATGAGGTTTATGACTCTGCACACTGCAAAGAAGAACAAAGATTAGCAGAATGAAAACTGAGCTCTTTTGGACTAAGAATGTAATAGGAAAACCTAGAATATGGGATATTATAAAGCTTAGAGACAGTAATGCACTCTTTAATGAGATAAAGATAATGCTTTCATTACACAAACATACATTTCAAATGTCTTATTCCAGAAAAAAAAACCACAAACAAAAATACAATTGTTAAGACAATTTTTTTAAAAGAATTAAATCTGCCACCTCTGGAAAAAAGAAAACCAGTAGTTACAGACACTTATTTCCCATATTCAGAGTGGTAAAAGGTATAATGAAAGGGTGCGTTTAAAACAGAAAATTCAGCAGATTCCTCTTCACCTCTTCAGAGATCATAAAAAGTTCAATATGTGCCCCAAAAAAATTCCTTTTATGCTGAGGCTCACGCATGCATTATCCACTCTGATTTGGTGGAGAACAATTAATTTCCATTTTGTGGTGGGTATGAATTATTGCGTGGGTTGATGAAATACACAAATTAATTGGAATGAAATTTAACAAAAATTGAACTATTTAAGCAATAAGTCAGTTACATTTTTTAATGTACAAAAGTTATTACATGCAATTAGAAACTGCTGCTATCTCATTGTTTTCTTAACTAAGATGTAAATAATCTACTTCATATGTTTTTCATGCAGTCTTAGATTTGCGTAACTTGGTAATATTTTTACCACTTTCTTGAAAAGAATATGTGACTTTCAGTGCACCTAGTGCGGGGGAAGTTCAAATCAGTATTTCCAGTAGACATTTTCCTGATTTTTTCTGTGATTATCTTATATTCTTTCTCTATAAATTTTAAATAGTTACAGTAGGAACTATATAGGAGATGAAATCATTCAGTTGAGCAGTTTTCTGTCTACCTTACATTGACGCATAGCTAAAGAAAATAGTGTAATCTACAGCCATAGGGCCTAATTTGCAGAATTACTGAGCACCAAAAAATCCACTTGAACCCCGGCTGCCTGACATCTTTGAAAATCAGGCCAGTTTTATTTAGGTGCCTAAATGTGGAGTAGGAGCCCAGTTTTAGGTGTCCAAGTTAGATTATTTCAAAGGCTTTATAGTTATTACTGATCAGATAAATAGCAGCTAGTACAATGAATCACTTTACCACTGAGAACTTAAGACAAAATTAGAAGCTTCATTGTTAAGCCAAATTCTGAAAGCAACAAAATCTAAACTACTTTAAAGAATGTTTGGGAGTGGAACGGTTGTTTGTTTTCATTCTACCCCTGAAAATGGCTCCAGGAGTCTATGTGCTAAATGGTCTCTCCTTTTTTGGTAAGTTTGCTGTAGAAATCACTTCAGTTATCTGGAAACTGTATACATTTGCATTAAAAGGTTCAGATGAAAACTAATGTGTTCTTTGACTCTGCTTTTCTTTGTCATCCTGCAGAAATAATGGTTAAATGCAATCAGCTTGCACCCACAAATCAGTCAGTTTACTGGCTAAATAAGCCTGCTCTGCTGAAAGCTAAATTTTGGCATATTGAAAAGAAGCACCATGTGCCCTCATAACTCAGCACTCAGATTTTAGGGCTTCCTCTAATATAAGGCTATTGACTCCCTGGAGCACTGAAGTACATTTTCAAAATTTCACTTCTAAAACATACCTTGCTACAAACAAACAAGGTCCTAAACTGGGCAGACTTGATATGCATATTTGAACAGCATCTCAACCTCAGTTAACAATTGACAACTAGAACTTATGTAGAGTAGACAGCCATATAAACATGCCTGCTTTTAGGTTTGGAAATGGATGGCATAGCAAATAAAGCCTATATTTTAAGGCTCCGGTTTCTTTCTTAAGAGTTTTAACTGTCAACTCTTCAAAGGGTCACTGTCAAAGTGAGTAGAGACCAAAATTTAACCGACCTTTTCTTTCTCTTCACCTGTTCACAAAGTTCATGTAATTCTTTATAGTCGTCTTCTCCACAAGTGCTTTAAAGCATCCCCCTCCACCCCCTTCTTTAAAAACAAAAGGTGTGGAAACAATGGAGGGATAATATCAATGGGGAGATGAAGTTCAGACTCCCAAGGTGGCTGGGGAAATTACCACAGTGGTGTCCTCTCAAGAGATTACTGTGAGCTAGCCTGAGTGATTATTGTAAAGTGAACAAATCAGGACTTGGAAATCAATCTGATTCTCCCCCAAAGGTACTATGTATAACAATAGTGCAAAACCTAGTCATCTGAAAAAATCCCAGTTAGGTCTTCCTCCTCCGAGGCAGAATGAACTACCCCCAGAAGGAGCCTAGCACCGGTTGTATTTCATATGACTATGAAAAGCAGATCCAGCTCTCCAAGGAAAATACAAAGTTTTAATACTTTGCCCTGCTTGCATAAGAAGCCTTCGAAGAAACTCAGCCACTGGTGTGTGTATGCTTTATAAAATAATTCCTTAGACTTTTTAATGTTTTATTGTACTATGAGTTTATGGTGACAGCAAACCTTTCAAACTATAGAGGGATAACACACTTCCTTGCCAGATTAAAAAATAATGTTAGTGAGGATTTTATGTACCTTAGTTTAGATTGCTGTTAAGAGTGCTTCTTTGAGAACATTCTCTTTGAGGTTTACAGAAAGCGTAATAAAATATGTAAGTTACATTTCTACAAACAAAAGCCATCATATAAGTTATTTATAAGTGTGAGATCGAAACAGTATCACGATAAATAAACCCTAATGGATACCTGCGGCATCCATCCTAACATAATTTGCCCAACAAAAGTGTTGAAACCAAGTCATATTTAGTAGAAAAAGCTGGCAAGAACAGAGCATAGTTGTACAAAATAAGAAGAATAAAATGGAGCAGAGAAGCAAGCCATTTGGGGGTGCTGGCTGCTCCATCAGGTTTGCACAGTAACTTGTATGTAACTCTCTCAGCCTTCCCCTTCAAGGAGTAATAAGTTTGGTGCCAGATGCACAAAGTGATCAGATGTGTCTATGTTTTCCAAGATCGTCCCAAGTTAGGAGGACATTTCTAATTAGTTTGAATGGAATCAGAATTGTCCCCTGATTTTACCAGAGATGGCAAAATAATGTCCAGCCAACTGCTCACTTCCTCTGACTCCTCCCCTTTAACTTTGGCTCCTCCTCTGGTACATCTTTTTCCCATCTCCACCTCCTAATTTACTCTCAGGTTTATGTGTACAAAGCAATTCCACGGCCAAATAAATGGATGGATAATTTCATATTACTTTTACATTCCTGTGCAATCTTGCCCCAGAATATAAATTTAAATTTAAAAAAAATCAAGTCACTAACCCTTATGATTGTGAAGATGAGCCTCAAAATATGAACTGAATGTAACTTTGTTTGCCTGAGTCTGCAGACAGCCTGAATCTAACTGCTTTGAGTGTGAACTGCACCCATTCATCTCAGCTGGGTGCCAAGGATGGCAATGTATATTTCAGTGTTGACTGTTTCACTGCTGATCATTTAGCTTGAGCTAACCTCAAGCTAATATGCTTACTTCTTGAGGGAGATAGTGGCAAATACTGGGGCAGGATACAATGGGGCATACAGGAGTTGAATAAGGGGGAAACTCTGACAGATTCCACCCACAGACAGACCTCCACTCACATGAGACACCAAAACAAGGCTCCACTCTTAGTTGCGTTTGACAATAATGATCACTCCTCTCCTATTTTAATACTTTGATCATCAGTGAAATAGTCAATGACATTGGATGATAACAATCCAAATGTCAACTTCAGAGTTAAAAACCCTCAAAAATGTGAAAAGCAGCAGTTCACACCTCTCTCAAGACCTATTGTTTAAGACTGCATGCAAACTCAGGCACATATCGCTGCGTCAGTTAGACTGGTTTCCCATGTGGAAGGTTTTCTTCACAACCAAAAGGACTAGAGACATAATTATACCTTTTAAAGAAAAGCTTAGAAGCTGGAGCCCAGTAGCCTTCAGAATAAAGTACCAGTGAGCTGGAAGGCCCACTATGCCCCCTGTGGGAAGGTAGTTAAGAAATGCTGGGGTGGGAATGAGAAATTCCCCACCCCAGAATGTAAAGTCGTCACTACCCTGCCCTTCTCTGGTGACCAAAAGCCTCAACTTCTGCTTAGCTACCAACCCCCCCCCTTTTCCCTCCTCCCCTTCGCAGACAACTTCCACAATGCATTTCTGCCTTGTCAGTATCACAGTCTGCAGCTCCTTGGAACAGTTCAAATGCAGAGGCAGCATAAATACATTGACTCCTGCACTGACTGGACCCAAAGGAGGTGAGGGCTCAGGAAAGCAATATGTATAATTACGGGGTCCCTGCCATGTAACTTAAGTCTAATGGGTCAGAGAGGACACAGGGCCTTGTTTACTCAGAAAGTCAGGATCAACTGCTATTTGTTTGCTGGGCCCGATACCCTACCCACCCACCATCCTGCCTGCCTCTCTATTGGCTGCTTTGCCCTATCCTTTGACTCTGCCTTGCTACCCTATAGATTGCACCTCAGATTTCCTCCCAATGGCACATCAGGATCAAAGCGGGAGAGATGGCCCCTGCAATGCACAGAGGTCGCTGCTGGGACTGACACTAGCAGTAAGGTAAAGGTTGGCGGGGGAAAAGAAGCAGGGATCCAAGGAGGAAACTGATGTGCTTGCAGTCATCACATCCCTCTTCCCAAACTGTCTCCCCTCCCATGCTCAGTCCCCACCCAAACCTTCCTTTCTTGTCCACCCCCCAGTTACAAGTCTCTCAAACCTCCCCAACCCCCCAGTCACACCTGAACCCTAAAACTCTCCCATGTCCCCTTCCCAGCAGGACATATTTTCTTAACCCCAGTAGCCAAACCCTGGTATGTGCTTGCCCCCCAATACACATACGCTGCTCCTTAACGACAGCCTAAGCGGTGGCCCACTATGGAAGTTTGAAATCTGCTCACCCTCCACATGCTGCTTATTAACATACCCTCTGCCTGCAATACACAGGATGTGAAATGCCCCACCTTCCTCGCCAGGCTAAAGGCAAACACACACCCCTGAAACTGCTTTCCCCATTACTAGTGCTGAGCGAGTTAATGAAGTCCACCAGCCCTTAGTGGGGGTCAGTTACAATGGGGATTGATAGGTCATGGCTAGAAAATATTTGTGTTTAATGTTTACAAAGTAACTGTCTTCAGCATTAAACCTCAACCAAGTACACCTGTCCAGGGAAGGCTAAGGATAACTATAATTACCTGGGCTGCTCGTTAACATTAGAGATACAACACTCACAGCCAAAGACAGAGGCTAAAGCAGTGGGTCTCAAACTTTTGAAACTGGTGACCCCTTTCACATAGCAAGCCCCTGAGTGCGACCCCCTAATAAATTAAAAACACTTGTTTATATATTTAACACCATTATAAATGCTGGAGGCAAAGTGGGGTCTGGGGTGTAGGCTGACAGCTCGTGACCCCCCATGTAATAACCTCGCAACCCCCTGAGGTGTCCCGACCCCCAGTTTGAGAACCCCTGGGTTAAAGAAAAAACATCCTTTAAAAGCTTCCAATGCCTTCTCACAGTGACACTATCATCATACATTATAACGGGGAGAAAAAATCTTTGGGTCAAAGCTCTAGTATTTGAGTAACCCTTTATAACCTCAGATATGGCATCACTCCATCTAGACACCCACAACACATATACATTGGGGCTGTTTTGTAGGTGCTTTCAAGATTAGTCACCTTCAATCATCACTACTTCTTGAGCTTCATGTCAACAGAAGGCAATATTTTAGATTACAACTGAAGCCTAGGTTGTGTTGCTGACTCCTCTGAAAACATCTGCCAGTTACAAATACCAACCTCAAGCTGCTAATTTATCCATCAGCAAAAAAAAAAAACTAGTTTGACAAAAACTGCCTGTGAATGTCAGAGACAATAACCGTGATTGAGCTGCTTTTTATTATTTTGGATCTATCTATAAAAAGTGCCCTGCCTCCCTTAATCTCTGGCTCTCTCACACAGGCTCCAATGCCATTTAATTTTGACATATTATTCATCAAATCCCCTTGTACAGTGCCAGTGCTGGTGCAGAATGGCTGCTGTGGTTCACTGTAAAGATGGCTGCATTTCAGGGTGGTCACCATCTAATATTAGAACCACACGTGAAAAAGTCCTTGGGAGATGATTCAGTCCCATTGGCAACACTGGGAACTTTAGTTTCCCAGATCAGTGGTTCAGGTGGACATACTCTCCTAGCTTCAGCTGTGTCCCAAGAATAGCCAATCCAAAACTGCTACCATAGGTGGATGACACCAATTGTTATTTTGAGTATTATGTGTATTAGACCCCCCCCTAAGGCTAGGTGTTCTGCATTGTGCTAGGTGCTCCACAAACATATTATAGGAAATGATCCCTGGTCAGAAGAGCTGACACTTCAATACATGCGAGTATTCTCTGATTCTGCAGTGACCAAAGGAAGATGAAGAGAAAGGTGTTGTCCCAACATAGGAGGCTTTCTCCACAGGCAGCTCCAGAAAAACCATGTATGGGTGACGCTGCTCATCAGTTGATGTGACAGTCTGTCACCATCTCCAGCAAATTTGGTTTCAATGTCTGCGATCATCTGGGGTATTTTGTTAAGTCTTTGGTCAATATTTAAGCAAAGTATTTTTCCAAATTTTTGGAGCAACGTTCTACTGGTGGGATTTTCTAAGCAAAGCCCCACACATAGAAAGTTCAGGTCCACAATGAATACGACCATCTAAATTTACTGTTGGCCTGTGGGTTTTGACCTTTCTCTTATTGTTTTACTATATAGTGCCTGTGAGCCTGATTCTCAGTTACACCAAAGCCCCTTTACACCAGTCTGGCAGAACAAAGGCGCCTTGGTGTAAATGCACAGCAAGACTAGAATGTGCTTTCCCTTTGCAGAAGACACAGAAAGAAACGGTTCTGTCCTGGGGAACTTACCAGCTAACTGTTACATGTGACACATCGAGAGAGTGTGCCAATGCACTTGAGAGGAAGTGGAGTGAGGAAGGACAAGGGTTATAGCACTACAGTCATGTGGTAACTTAGGCAAGTTGCAAAGGCTCTTTTTCATGGCTGTAATGATAAGGGAGATACTATTTGCTCATGTTTGTCTCTGAATGATTCTGCCAACTATTGCCCCTGCAGTGTGCACCTCCCCATATCCATGAAGTCCTTACAGCTGTGTGAAAGATTGTTTTTCAGTGGAAAACCCATGGATCTCGAGCCATCGGTGATGACACCCTCTCCCCATCTCCATGCTTTCCACCGGGACCTTGAAGCACTGATAACCTGGCGTAATTCTACACAAAGTGGCTCAGGTGAGGAAAGCTTTCTGCCTATGGGCATTAGACACCAATTTCTAAGAATATTCATTGTCATCAATATCTGATAATTGCAGAAAACATTAATATAATGAGAGTATTTCCATGTAGTGTATTCAGAAGAACAGACCAGTCTATGCGTCTAGCTGGTTGTCTGATGACTGACTGCAGTGATGCCACCTAGAGTTAAAACAAGTTTGTGTCCGGTCAGTATTTGGGTGTGAGACCACCAAGAGGCTGCAGAAAATACAGCACTGGTCTGAACTAATGGCCCAGCCTAGTGATAGGGTGGTTTTGTGCTGCTGCAGTGTGATCCTAACTACTTGTGGGCATTAAAGCTCCCATGTGTTTCATAAGAGTTGACTGAGTTACCCTAGGAATCCTGGCCAAATTTGCTCTTGACTAATGCCATTCCGACTACTTAAATTCGCACACGGTTACCATAGGACACAGCATTCTTCACTCACTCTTGTGCATTGTTGCCGTGGGCCAGCTGCTACAATCCACCTGAAAGGTGGCTGCAGTTCATCGGTAAATGATCTATTACAAGCATAGCGAGAGATTTCATTATGCATATGTATAGTTATATGCATACACAATTATATGTGTGCTAGATACAGTTTGTAAAGTGCTTTGGGATGGAAAGTGTTCTCTAAATGTCAGATGTTGTTCTGTTTTCTTTCTAGAGCTGGCTACGGCACCACAGCCAAGCTAGAGCAAACCATCAAAGGGAGCTGCTAGTCTTAGCAACCTGTTGATACCGGCAGAACTCACTAGGTATCTATTAAGAAATGAGAATCTGGCACCACTTCATATAAGTTGAAAATCATTCTTCCTTCCTTTGGATTTCATTGTAACCATATCAGTGATGCTGAGTCCCTTTTGCATTCATACGGCTGGGTTATGCAGCGCCGTAGGAATTCCACAGCAATACAGCATCAAGGTTCCAGGCTTATGAACTGCTACCTCCCATTTTGAGACGGCTTTTCAGAGTCCCACAGGGATTTCCCTTGGGCTTGTTCCCAGCAGCCTGTCCCTCTCGCCTCCCAAACAAAATGCTTCCCTTTAGAGATAATTAAGTAAGAACAGTAAAATCAAAACAAATGTAATGGATCGTTTGGCCCAAGCTGAAATTTTGTCATCAACATTTTAACCAAGGCTACTTTACAGTCAGAGCCATAGAGCTTCCGGGACACGTTGGATGCTGCTACATCACTGATGCCAGTAAGGAAACAGAACATTTTGGTTTGGATTAGAAATTGGCTTTCAGTTCAGATTTAAGGGCCAAATTCTGCCCTTTTGTAGTGGTGTGAGAAAGTCTCTGACATAAGCTCCTAAGTGCTATGCAGGTTTCTGGTGAGATGTGCTCATGTTTAAGTCCATAGGAGGTTTAGCTCTGGGTACATTTTGTTACAGATCCCAGATGTTTGCTGGAAAGTGGCAGGGAGAAAGCTCCTGTGTTGCTCAGGGGTTGGTGATGAGATGTAGGGCCTTTCTCCTCTTGGCCCTGGTTCCTACTTATTAGAGGTGCTTGTGAAGGTATCTAAGCTCTGCTCAGCAGTGACTAGAAAATTGTTCTCAGCTGGGGACTGTTCAGTGCCCTGCACAGCCCAGGGCTTAGTGAGGAGAGCCCCCACCCCCATTCCAAAATCCACTATTGCTGCCAGCACTAATTAACACTTTCCTCAGCAATCTCTGCAGAGCAGTGAAGGAGCTAATGGTTGGTGACAAACCTCACCCCCAAAGGGCTGTCACTTGGGTTTGGCAGAAGCATGTTGTCAGGGCACTGTGTGGTAAGTTTGCCTTGCCTCTGCCCATGCTGTACCCACTGGCTGGACTCACAGAGGACTTCAGTCTCCAGGGCTGCCAGGCTGGCACCGTTCATCACCACTAAACTCTGGTAATTCAGCCCCTGTTGCCCAGGCTGTAACTTCTGCCTACGGAGCAGCATTCCCAGTTGCTTCTCCTCTTCTTGTCAACGTCTCAGACATTCAGGGTTGCTCCTGCAGTTTGCAAGGCCCCTTTGCAGGCAATGAGTTTAAGACCCTCCCACACACACTAGAACTCCTACCACCCCATTGCACCAGGCAGACAGCTTGTGCACCCCAGCGGTCTTGGAGAAGCACCTGCCAACTAGACCAGAGCAGTGCCCACAGGGACCTATCATTGCTGCCAACACGACCTTGGTGGCCAGACAGGCTGGAGGAGAGCCCAGGGAGTTGCTCAGTGCTCTGCCTACATGTGTCAGGTCTGCATTTACACTCCAGTGGCTGTCGTGCTCTCAGGCAGGTGCTGCCTGGGGCTCCATTCCCTGCGGTACATGCAGGGAGAAGCCCAAATGCCTCTGAACTCTGGGGACAGTCAAAGCCAGGTCTGACCTCCGAAGCTGTGAGCTCAAATAACGTTGAAGCTGTTGTTGGCCATGAGCGCTGAGTGCCTGTGTGTGTCCCTGACAGCCTGTATGCCCTGGTGCCCTGGGACCCCATGTTCCAGGTGCTATGGTTCCAAACAGTGACCATATCAAACCTCCCTCGCTGCCCCATCCTGGGGTGAGGAAGCGCTGCCAATTAAGCTGCCCACAGAGAGACATTGCAGTTGAAAGGACTCTGACTCATTAGTTATGTATAAACAGGCTTCCTAGAATGGGGGGGAGCCAGGGCAGCCATCAGCTGTGTGCCTTGGAGAGGTCAGTGCTGTCTCTCTCCGGGCTCTGCAGGGAGGGGTGCTTCTAGGGACGGGGGTATTCACATTGGCTGGGAGGGCACATGCTCACAGTGGGGAGAAGGGGAAGAGAGGGAAGCAGCTCTCCCCCTGTGCTGCCGGAGAATCAAGGGGGGAATCTACATCCCCACCCTCCATCCCTTGGGACGAGAGTCTATGTGCAGTGTGGAGGGCATTAGCCCCTAGTCAGAGGAGCAGTAGCATAAAGGTGTGTAGGGACTGCACTGTGGATAGAGGATTGCGGGGGGGTGAAACACAGACATTTTACACACATGCAGTGTCTGTCACACACCCACATGCAGACACTGTCACATACAGTCTCTTTCTCACACACAGTCTGTTCAGCCTCACCAGTCTCTCACTCTGAATTTCTCTCTCTCTTCCCCTCTTTCTCACACACACACACACAGAGTCTCTTTCTGGAGACTATGGGAGTTTCTCAAGACACAATCTCACACACACACACAGTCTCTTTCTGGAGACTATGGGAGTTTCTCAGAGCTTGTCCACATGGACGCTTAGCTCATGGCAAACTGGGGTGTAAATTGACACCACACTACCCTGCCACACTCTAAGTGTCTGCATGGACCCTGATGCTGCGCACTAACAATGCCCTAGTGTGCTTTGATCTAGCCTGCTTTGACACAGGAGACAATGCACACTATGGAATGCTAAGCGCGCACAGCAACAGCATCCAGATGGACACTTAGCGCGCGGCAAGCTAGCGTGGCATAGATTTACCCCCCAGCTTGCCACAAACTAAGCGTCCATGTAGCCAAGCCCTGAGAGTGAGGCTGTGTTTGGTACGTGCTGTGCACAGTAGCTGTCTCTTTTCCTGGCCCATGAGCAGTTCATAAGTCGTTTGGTTCAGGAGGAGCTCTGGGTCAAGGAGTCCCGGCTAGCAGTTTCCCCCTTGTTTTCTCCTGCCACTAATGTAGTTTTTTCCAATCTCCCCCCTTCCTTTGCAATGAGACCCTGGTCTCTGCGATGGGGATGTGGTTGCCGCTGTTGGGATGACCCTGTTGGGCTGCAAGAGCAAGGATGTGACACGAGACTGATCTGCTTTCAAATAATCCCAATCAGCCCTTGAACCTGGTTCTGGAGCACAGTGTAGAGAGGATAGGTTATACAGTGTTTGTGCACCTGTGCGTCTGAAATGTTTCCTGTGTGGTGAGCCAGGTCACCGCGGGAGTCTTGTCCTTGTGCTGCTGACTCCAGGGATTGCGGTATGACTGTGGGGGCCCAGGATAGACAGGAGGAGGCTGGGACATTGCGGGTCCAGCAGCATACAGAGCCCAGGCCTGTGCCACTGGGATTGGTGTTCTCCCTCGCCCTAGATGGTCTGCTGCTGTTCAGGGGTCAGCCCATCCAGGGGAGCCCTCCACTGTGACCCTGTCATATGTGACTCTATGCTTGGCCAGAAGTGAGCCCTGGAGCCTGAGGAGCAACCTCCTGGTGGAGAGAGCAGAGACATGCTGGAGAGGTGGGACCATCCGGGATGGCTACTGAATGGGAAAGACTTGGGAAACCCGTGAGCTGCTGGCTGTGGCTGAGAGTAGCGCTGTGCAAGCTCTTTCTGAACAGGATTGCTCAGCACTTGGTGGGGGCACCAGTCCTGGGGCTCCCAGTGGTGTCCTGCCGTCCCCAGGTGTAGTGAGCCCACTGGCTTTGGATCCTACACACCGCAGCAACAACACTGAGTCCCAGCCCTGCGGCTGCCTTGCCCCTAGCTCCTGAGAGGTCAGATGTGAGCGACGTGCCAGCCAGTCCCACTGAGCCTGTCTCCCCATGAGGAATGGGGGTGCCCCAGCAGGAACCTGATGGTCTTCTGGGTTGACGGGTGTCCAAGGGTGATGAAGAGGATAGCAAGGAGATCAGTGCAGGAGTGCATGCAGGAGATCAGTGAGCAGCACTAAGGGGAAGCAAGGAGTCAGTGTTATGTCCAGTCCCTTGGTTTGAGGGATATCTCGGTCAACTGCAGGAAACATTTCCATCGCGGGAAGCTGCTACGTAAGGTTAGGAGGCAGACAGGGACCGTTCAGGACCGACTGCACCATGGCTCACGTCTCTCCAGCTCCCCCTCCTTTCCATTGTCTTTCTCTGCTCTTTGGCTTTGCATGGTGCTGCTCAACCTTGGCTTGCTGTGTATCAGTGGGTGCCGGGCTGGTTGTAAAAGGGCACAACTTCTTTAACTTCGCTGACAAAAATAGGTCAATGTTGTTTTATTGCAAGAGATTGTGATAATCAGGGGGACTTAGCTGGTGGAATGGGAAGCAGAAGCTTTCTTGAGGCACAGCTCCAGCATCAGTGGTGGAGTGGCTGTTCTTGTCTCCTGGGGCACGAAGGGCACAGCTCCTCCGGGTGAAGGCATGTGCTGGTGTTTGAAAGTTTGCTTACTAGCCGTACCCCTACTCTGCAGCAGGACAGTTTGCCCAGGCCCTGCTTGGCTGTGGCCATGACAACAGTATTGTCCTGGGGAGGGACTTCAACTGTAGCATCAATGGTGTGTCAGTCAGGAACCATGAGGAGCTACCCTCACTCAGCCATTGTCTCCTGTTGACTTTGGATCTCTGGAGGTGCTCTCACCCCTCTGTTAGGCAGTACACCTGAATGAAGGACATCTCCAGCCATGTCGCGGGGAGGTTGCTTTTGTGCTATGAAGGCCAGTGTGAATATTTGTTCAGTCCTCTATGTCCCCCACTCATTTGTCTAGCCATCACTATATCTCTGTCAGCGTTTCCCTCTCTCTGCCTGGCTTCCACTGGTACTTTGATGCCAAATTGTTACAAGATCTTTCACCCCAGTGTGTGCTGTGTTTTGGGAGTGTTAGCAGCAGCAGGAGCCCTTGTTTGAGTCCCTGAGACAGTGGTGGGATGTCAGGAAGGTCCGGATCCAATTGTTCTGTTCAGCCAGGTTGCTCTGTGGTCCTTGCATCATGCTATGAGTACCCTGAAATGGGACATCTTTAACCCTCACTGCAAACTCATGGTTGAAGCTGGCATAGCTCTGCCACACTCTTCCTGAGAAGAACCTGCTTCAGGGGTGATTGTTTGAGGTAAAGGTGCTGGGAGTTCTGGTTCATGCCTGTTTCACCTAGCTTCATGATACTGATGCTCCCACATTATATGTCTTTGGTATGGAGAGGAAGACTGTGGACCATTGGCAGACTCCCTGTCTCATCTGACAGCTGGCTGCAGAGATCCTGAAAGCATCTGTTTCCTTCTACAGTGCTTTGTATTTGACTGAGGTCTGCAAAGGTCTGATGCTGGAGGAGTTGCACCAGGGGTTGCCATGTCTGATTAGCAAAGAGCCAGAGGGGAAAGTAGGCCGGCACAGTGTACCGGTAAGAAAGTGGCCGTTGGTACGGGCCAGTACACAACTGACGTTAAAGTGCTACTGTGGCAGCACTTTAAGGACCGTTCTGGCAGGGCTGCTGATGTGGGGGGAAAGGGGGCAGCTGCCCCGGGGCCCGGCGATTTAAAAGAGCCTGGGGCTCCCAGCTGCTGCCACCGCTACTGCAGCTGGAGCCCCAGGCCCTTTAAATCGCCACCAGAGCCCTGGGCGGCGCAGGCCAGGCAGTGCTGAAGGGCTGGCTGGAGGAGGCTGGCCCCAGCCCCGTCCATAGGTGCAGGAAGTATGGGTGCAGGGGGTGCTGTAGTACTCCCAGGCTTTGTGTCCCGCATGGCCCCGCGCTGGGGTCCCAGCCAGCAGCCCACGCCCCGGGGCCCCGCTGCCGCCCGGAGTCCCAGCTGCCGGCCCCCCCACCCAGGGACTTCGCTGCAGGCCCCTGGGTCCCAGCCACCTTGGGGCCTGTGGTCCCAGCCTGGGGCAGTGAGGGGCATGGACAGGGGCAAGAGGGGGTGCAGCTCAGCACCCCCACCCTAAAAAATTATTCCAGCGCCACTGGCCCCGCTCCTTCCACCTGAGGCCCCACCCCTTCCGGGGGCCCAGAGCCACCCCTTCTCCATCTTGCCCAGGGGCCCAGCAGCCCTGCGCACTAGTAAGAGATTTAAGTTACTTTCACCCCTGCAAGGATCAGTGGCATCTGGAGGCACTTCCTTCCTTGCAGGAGCAATCTGTCACAGTCCAGCAACTCCCCACTCAGAAAGGCCCAGGGATTGATGGGCTGCCCTCTGAATATTATAAATATTATTGGCTCTCACTGGGCCTGACTTTTCCCTGGTGGTGCTAGAGCATGTCCAGGGAAAAAGCTACTCTTCCACCGTCACAGGGGAGTAACTACCTTGGTGCCTGAGAAAGGGGCCCTGTATGCCTTGCAGAACTGAAGACCTGATTCCCTCCATTCCGATCACAAGATTCTATCTGGACCCTTGGCCTATCAGATACAGATCTATCTGGACTCTTTGATACATTCTGATCAGATGTATTTATCCCTGTCACTGCATTTGTGATAAGAACATAAGAACGGCCATACTGGATCAGACCAAAGGTCCATCTAGCCCAGTATCCTGTCTTCCAACAGTGGCCAGCGCCAGGTGCCCCAGAGAGAATGAACAGAACAAGTAATCATCAAGTGATCCATCCTCTGTTGCCCATTCCCAGCTTCTGGCAAACAGAGGCTAGGGATGCCATCCTTCCCCATTCTGGCTAATAGCCGTTAATGGACCTATCCTCCATGAACTTCTCTAGTTCTTTTTTGAACCCTGTTATAGTCTTGGCCTTCACAACATCCTCTGGCAAAGAATTCCACAGGTTGACTGTGCATTGTGTGAAAAAATGCTTCCTTTTGTTTGTTTTAAACCTGCTGCCTATTCATTTCATTTGGTGACCCCTGGTTCTTGTGTTATGAGAAGGAGTAAATAACACTTCCTTATTTACCTTCTCCAAACCTGTCATGATTTTATAGACCTCTATCATATCCCCCATTAGTCATCTCTTTTCTATGCTGAAAAGACCCAGTCTTTGTAGTGTCTTCTCATATGGAAGCTTGATTTTAATCCAGGATGTCTTTACTGCCAACAAATATTTCAGTCTGGATGTGGGGTTTCTTTCAGTGGACTAGGAGAAGCTATTGATAGGTTTGACCATTTACATCTATTAAAAGCATTTCAGATTGGGCCAGTGTTCAGATCATTTTTTTCATTGTTACCATAATATTTTCAGTGTTTTACAGATTAATGTGGGGTCTTAGCTTCTGCTTCCCAGTACACAGAGGCATCGGGGTGCTCATATCTGATATTGCATGCTCTGAGACTCAAACTATTCTGATGCCTCCTAATAAGCTGGCTGACCAGTCTCTCCTTGCCAGGGCTGCCAGACGCTTTCCCTGTTTGTTTGTCAGCCAATGCTGAAGATGTCTCAGTTTTTATCACATCTGAGGTGATGTGTGGGCACTTTGCACCTGTTTGCAAATATATGAATGTGCATCCTCTGCCAGAATCCTTTGGGCCCAAAGCCATGCCTTCCTTCTGGCCTCTTGGCAGTGGGTGTTCTCCCTCTGCTGCCCCGACAATGGCTGTGGGGGAAGGGGGAGGATCTGAGCCATGTACGATGAAAGACTGGGAAGGGGTTGAGGAGAGGGTGCAGAGCCATCTACAGAAATGGTGCTGGTTCCTTCCTGGGCTTTCTTTTCAGCTTCAGCTGCCAAAAACCTTGTGGCCTCAATGTTGTGGCACTGGCTGGTGTGTCTGGACCCTGGACTGGATTCAGAGGCACATCAACGGCTGTTTTTTTGAAGTGGTTCCCATTGGTTGTACCCTGCCCTGCTATACTTGCCATTGCATGAGAGAGGCCAGGGGCTCGTGGACCTGCCCAGGAGAGTGGCGGTGTTTTATCTCCGGTCTGTTCAGTGACTGCTGCATTCCAACTTCCCTCTGGTCTGGCAGTGCCTCCTTTTCCCTCTCCTCCCTTGTGGTGGGGGGATGGGCTTTGACTCTCACTTGTTTCTGCTGATGCCTGGAAGTTGGGAGAATCTGGATCTGCCTCTGTTTTATCATGGCCTTTTCAATGCCTGATGACTCCTGCGATGTGCTTGGCCAGACCAAGCATTTTCCAGCCTGTGGCTATTGAAGGAGCCACTGGTTCTTTAACCAACTTTTTCCCTCAGATGCTGTCCCTCCAGGAGCCTGTTTTCTGTTTTTCCCCAGGCTGGGTTTAACAGCTGTCCCACCTAATTGCTCCTGTTTGGTCAGGCTGGAAGCCTTTGGCAGCACTGGCTGGTCAGACTGGCATCTGGTCTGTGGATTGTTTGGATAAGGTCTCTCTGATTTCCAGGCTACGCTTCTTCAGTGGGCCGATCAGTATCTGCAGAGGGTTTTCGCAGGGACGGTTCTTCCAGGAAGGTTCACTGGTTGTTTCCCCTTCAGTGGATGGGACTTGCATGCAGCCGGCCAGGTTGTTTCCCTGCTAGATGTTCCTTTTCTGGCAGTAAACAAGAAGCAGCTCTGTATTATCAAAGTGCAGCATTATTCCACCTCTGATTTCCCTGACCCCTCTAGGAGGATGCATTTGTCTCTGGGTGACTCCGTGTTTCCTGCCTAGAGGAGGCTGTACAAGTTTCCTCTCCCAAAGCACTCAGGAGACTTGCTGTGGTGGGTCTTGCACAGCGTTGAAGTGACTAATCCCGTTTTGAGCTGCATCTCCCCTGATGTGTCTGCCCACTGTCCCTTCTGCTCAGCTTCAGGGTACAGCATTTCATTTTGTCCTTGACTACCCCCATTTGATTCCTCTCTTTGATTTGTTGCAGCAGCTTTTCAGCAATTTAAGACAGGTTTTCTCCAGACCTCTGTATATTCTGGGAGTGAGATAGAGCACCCACAAATGACCTGTTGGCTCCCTGGCCCATTTTTTTACTCTGTCAGGCCAAATCGTCCATGTTGAAATCCCACAAGGACTGAGTGGCAGTGGCGGCAGGGTATCATGCACTGAGGCAAAGTTCCCTGAGCTGATTAAGGCCCAGCTGCAGGTTGACGACACCTTTTATCAATTGGCTCATAACTTGGCTCCATTTCAGCTGACCTGGTGCATTAATAATACTTTGGTGAACTTGGTGATGGCGACGCCATAGTATCTGTGGTTACCCCTGTTGAGTGTGCGCATGCGTGTAGGGTCAGGTATAATCATTTATATTTTGATAACACTTTTTAATGTGTTATATGGTCAAGAAAGGTGTTCTTCGCCCCCCGCCCCCTCTGACCCAGTCTGTCTAAAGTCACTCACACAGACTGTCTCTTACAGTCTTTTCACACACACGGAGAGTCCCCCCCCTCCTCTCTCACACACACACACTGACATTGCTGGTGGGGAGTGACATCAATCGTTGGAGGGGGGAAAATAAATCTGTCTAAATATTAAAGTGCTCATCGATCAAAGCAGGCACCACCCAGCCTCCCAGCAGCTAAAAATAGCTGCATAACTGTGCTGTTGTCTCAGTTCAGCTCAGGCTCCCTCGGTGGGCAGGGGCAAGGGGAGGGGGACTAATGGCCAGGTGAAGGCGGGCAAAGGAGAAGGGAAGCCCATCATCACATGCTGCCTTACCTGAGCCCTGCTCCCACTTGGGGAAGGGCTCAGGCCCATCCTGGAACAGTGATACCAGGGCAATCAGGGCAACCCATCCCTGCCTGGCTGTCAGACTCCTCCTCCAGCACAGTTACAGCTAAGCCTCTGGTCTTATGGATCCTCCTATTGATTGAAAAAAAATGGGTTTGTTTAGTCTGGAGAGGAGAAGGCTGAGCAGGGACATAACAGTTTTCAAATACATAAAAGGTTACAAGGAGGAGGGAGAAAAATTGTTCTTAACCTCTGAGGATAGGACAAGCAGCAATGGGCTTAAATTGCAGCAAGGGCGGGTTAGGCTGGACATTAGGAAACTGACCTAACTGTCAGGGTGGTTAAACACTGGAATAAAGTGCCTAGGGAGGTTGTGGAATCTCCATCATTGGTGATTTTTATGAGCAGGTTAGACAAGCCCCTGTCAGGGATGGTCTAGATAATACTTAGTCCTGCCATGAGTGGAGGGGACTGGACTAGAAGACCTCTTGAGGTCCCTTCCAGTCCTACAATTATATGATTTTATATTTCCTGGTGCTGATGTCCTGGCATTTTCCTTAAAGGCACCAAATAGAGAGTTTTTAACACGTGGCAGTTTACATACTCAGGGCCCACTAAAGAGACTGGGTGCATTGACTGGGGACAGGTGCCTGCCAGTCACTGCCTGGTCTATTTTTTCTACACTCCCACCATTGCCATCCTTAGCTTGTGTGTGTGTGGCGGGGGTGTTTGTTTTGTTTGTTCAAAGGGAAAAAGCTGTCCAGGGTCTGGATGAAGCACAAGAGCGGTGTCATTTGGCTGGAGGTATAATTTCTTTTCGAGCCTTTAGTTATCGGTGAGATTTAAACTCCACGCCACAAAGTGCTTCTTCGGTGGGCCATATGTGTCGACGCAAGAGGCATTTCCAGCCCTACGGTGTCAGCCTGGCTGCTGCTCGGGAGCTAGGAAAGAGGGATAATATATGCGTCTAATAGAAGTACAGAAATAAGCGAAATAACCCTAATGGGCTGCCTACCGTTTTCCTGGTTTATTGCATAGCTAAAAATAACTGTAGTAATAGTTTGAGTCAATACAGTGAAATGTGCAGGGCACGTCTGGCAGGTTCAGGACCTTCCAGGCGGAGCTGAGCTCTATATTGTTCAAAAAGGTACCGGCGAACACGGAACCCTTGTTCTGTGTCGGGGAGACGGAGCCAGAGATTTTTTTTAAAAGGTGTCTCTTGTTTTATTATTATTATTGTTCGTTTTTAAGCGCTGCGCATTTGTACAAACCTTGGGCATAATCCGTTGTTCTCCCCAGCGGGAGCAACCAATGTCTTTTTTTACTTGTGTGTATTTTAGCAATGAAAAAGTCTGTCTCGCTAATTAATTCACCGAGAAAGAACGTAATGAAGTGTCGTTTTCTGTTTATAATCCGAAGTAAAAAGCAAAAACACCCCCACTCCCCAAAGCTCGAACACCGAATCATCCAAAAGCAAAGAACAAACGATGCTGAACTAGCTGCACGTGCGAATGGCCTTTTTATTTAAGATCTGGACGGGCATATAAATTAACGCGTTGTCTTGGTTTGAGGACTACAAAACGGATTCGTTCCTTTTTACATTTCTAGAAAACAATTCACAGCAAAAGAGGCAAGAAATGTTTTGTCCCAAGTGGATCGAATAGTTACAGCTGTTCCTCAGGCTGTCTATACGCCAGTCTGTATTTTCAGGTCATCTGTGCATGTTACCTGCACCTTGAACGTATTTAATGTCATCTATTAACCCGTCCTTCCCGCCACAACCCAGCTACTCCGCTGGTTAATGGCAGAGATGCGCAATAAGGCTGGTTATTCCTTCCAAAGGGAAAGGGCTTTTCCTTGGTGTTAGTCGAGCACAGAATCAGGTGGCCCGTGGCCGAGTCTTTTGGCCGTGCCAGCTGAGTTTCTCTATGAAACGGAGAACGGGAAATGTTTGCTGAGATGAATTACCTAAAGTCGAAGGACTGAAAACCAAACAGAGCAGTTACAAGGCGCGGGGGGGGGGGGGGAATCTGTACCCCGGCTAAACTTCAGCGGATGGGGACGGAGGGGGCTCATGCCAACGCAAAGCGGGGGCGCAGGGAGGCTCTGGTTGGAGCGAGCAAAGGTGTAAAGTTTTCCCGGCCCGGACCGCCTTCTAGGGGCGATGGTTGTGAAACGAGGGGGGCAGAGTCCGATGCGGACACAAGTGGGACCCGTTTTCCCTGTCACCAGCCGGAGAAACCCTTTTACAGTGGGGCGGGGCAAGAGAGAGAATTTTAAACTAGACCCATCCAATGGAGTCCGCCGAAAAACTCAATTCAGCTCAACTCAGCCGCCCGGGACAGCGCCGGGGCCTGCGTCCCAGCGCATGTGTTCTGTGCGCTTCCCAGGGCACGGCTCCGGCGCGGGGTGAGCCAGCGCCCTGGGGCCGCACCGCAGTTGCTTGGATGCAGTTTTTGCCTCTGAAATAATGTGGCTGGAAGTTGCTAAAGCGATGGTGCGCCCCGGCCCTCTGGAGCCATTGTCCCCCCGCCCCACTGCCGTGTCGGAGGCATGGCTAACCCTGGGCCCCATGGCCCGGCTGCACTTTGGCCAAGGGACATGCCAGACATTTGCCTGGCTGTCCTAGGCCAGCAGCAGCAGCGCGCCCAGCTTAGCTCAGGGCAGAGTGTCTGACCCCCCCAAAGGTATCAGCCCGAATCCGTGTAAGTGACTCTGGCCCTGATCCGAGGCCCGCTGCACGCAGTGTGTCTCTGTCCCTGAGTCGGGGGCATGTTTAAGATCCTTTTTTACGAGACTTGTATTTATTGGTGCAGTCTCTCCCCTCCCCCCGCCCCTCGCATGACAGCGGCTCAGGCCATCCGGGCTCGGCGGACTGGTTGGCATTTCGCAGGTAGCCTCCAGCGAAAGGAAGCGGGAAGTTTCCCTTGCAGCCGCTTGCCAGGCGCAGGTGTAACGGGGAAGCGCCCGCTGACCGCCGGGCAGGGCTCCGGGGAGACCCACCCGGGCGCTCTGGTTTCTTGCCTTCGTCCATTGAGCGCACCCATGCAGCCTGCCCGGGGAGCGCCTGGCCTGGGCTTGCCGCGGCCTGGGAGCAGTGGCGAATTGGGCCCGATCCTGCAATGGCTGTTGCAGTACCTCGGAGTTTTGCCTGGTGGCAGGCTCGGGCCCTGCCCCAGCTGGGCAGCGTGAGCGGCCCGGGACCAGCAGCGACCTGGCAAAGCAAGCGGGGACCGTTCCTGGCTAGCAGCGGTGTGATCAGCCCATGCGCCATGCAAAGGCGCGGGGGGGGGGGGGGGGGTGACACGACCCCTGCGCCTGCCGGGCCCCCTGCTCAGCCAAGCCTAAAGCTCCCTCGCACCCACTGAGGGAGGCGGGCCTGGGGCGCCGGGACGATGTATTCCCGGTGCCCGTAGCAGGGCCCGGGCAATGATGTCTCCCCCAGCACTTGCAGCTTCCCAGACCCAAACCTGGCACCCTCCCGCCCCAAGCCCTGGCAGAAGTGACCAGGCTGTGGGCTCCAGACAGCATTGGGGTGACCGCGTCCTGGGGGTGCAGTTCCGCCGGCTGGCTACAGTTGTCATCACACTACATCCCGCAGGCTTGAGGTGAATGGGATTTTCCTCGCTAGCTTTATTGACCCCCCTCTCCTCTTACAGCCCTGAATTTACTTCCCGGAGCCATGAAGTAGCCCCGGCAGCAGCACAGACCCCCAGGCCAGAACGGGCCAGCGGACCAGCTCGCCTGAGCCTCCTCACAGGCCACCATCCGCACCCAGCACGGACTGCACGGAGATGGGTGGCCGTCTCGATTTCATAGGTGAGTTGGCCCTGGGTCCCTCACGTGTCTCCAAAGCATAGTCCGATGACTGACACACGCAAAGCCACGGGCAACTTTTGAGTTATTCTAAAAATGGGGTTGGAAAACTTGGCGACAAAAAATAGTTAAAGAGCTGGTTTGGCTTTTGTAAATAAATAGACCCACTTCGCTTTTTTATTTAAAAATTGATAGAAAGGTTAGATCAGATTAGATCGATTACATTAGACATTGACAAAGACGAAATACATAGTGTGTTTGTTTTTATATATAGGATATGTGTGTGTACACATTTTATATATACATACACTGAGGAATATTTTTAATTAAAAAATCTAAGTAGATATATTTACTTACAAAATATTACCATCATACAATTTGATATGTGTATAGTTTTGGATGTATAATTTTGTTTGCACATATACACACCTATAAAAAAGAAAAGCAGCAAATCGACTATGGGAGAGCAGCATTTAAGGAATCCATACGTCCAAGGTTATTAATTATAAAACATAATTAAAGTAAAAGTACAGAACGTCAACATATTAAATTTAAAAGCTAATATTAAAATAGAGTTAATATTTAATAAGGTAGCCATGCGTTACAAAGCTGTATGCTGATAGTCTATATTTAACTGTGTAAAACTAGGAGAGTTTTCCCAAAGAAAAATGTATTGTTTAGCTGATTATCAAAGACTCTGTGATAGATTATCCATTTCACAAAAATAATATAGATATCTTTTTAAATATAGTAATAAAAACATACTAGCGCCTTTTAAATACACTATTACTTACCAGCCCTTTTCATATTGTACTATCACAGACACTTTGGAATTGGTTTAAAAGCACATCATTCATTATTCAAAGCTCATCTTTGCATATTATTCCAGCTCAAGTCTGCCAGGCTCCCTGTGAAATCGTTCACAAAATTGATAACAGCAGACACACATGCAATAAAAAGATAGCCTTGGGCATCCAGAACTCCCATTATGCAGATCAAGCCGCAATTTTCTCTAACAAAGCCTGCCCTGATTCAGGACTGGGTGTCATTTTATTTATTTATTTAGCCCTCTTCTGTTTCGTGTGTGGGTTGTGTGTGTTTTTTTTAAATCCTCCCTTGCCATTCAAAGGCAGGCTGGGAGGGTTGGAGTGAAAGGGGGTTCAGAGAAGTGATGCCTGAGGCAAGGCTAGTAGGGGTAAGTTTCCCTCCTCTGCCTCTTCCAGGCTGGGAGGCTCCTTCCTGAAAGCTGGCATCCCAGCCTGCTGGTAGCCTGCAAATCCAATTAGCTCCACTCTATAGAAACTCAAACTAATGATCAGTCAGCTTAGACACGCGAGAGCAAGTGGAAAAAAATCCAATTAGGCTCCTCTCCGCCTCCCAGAATTACCAGGCCGGTGCAGTTCGGGAGGCCGGAGTCAGCCCCGTTTGCCATGCACCCCGCCTGCTCCCCATGGCTAAGTGCTGGGGCCTGGCTGCTCGCTTGGAGTCGCCGCCGCCCCTCTCAGTTTTATTTTTTAAACAAACTCTTCACTGCGATGTCACTTTTCAACCCCGATTTCTGCTCTCGGGGCACGTGCTGCGAGGGCACCGCTCTCCCCTGCCCTCCCTTTTTAGCCCATGGCCAGGGCTGGCTAGGTTGGGGAAAAGAATATTTAATAGTCATATTTATGTCGTCGTAAAAGCCTCCAAGCAGCCAGGCTCCTGGGGAATGAGATGAATCCAAGACGGTGGGGCTATTTTTCCCTTAATCGGATTAGCAGTGAAAGAAATACCCTTCAGATGCCATCTCGGCTGCCTCTTAACATGGCCAGCCAGAAAGATGCGTCTCCTTAATTGATAAGTACTCTCAATGTCAAACAACTGCTTTGCAATCGGCTTGTGTCGGTTTCCATGATAAATCTCTACTTTACCTCCCCCGGACTTGAGCATTTTCAGAGTCAAAGCTAATGGGTCATTAAAATATTAAATACTTCAGCTCAAAAGTTCATTCGGAAATCCAGCAAGCTGAGCCTAAGTGGGTTGGGAGCAGCGGGGTCTGTTGTCCAGCGAGGAGATGATTTCGAAATTCACCTGGATCCGTGATTGTACCTGCACCTGACACCCATTAAAATCTCTCTGGATCTACCGCAGTGTAGCTAGGCTTCAGAGGGGGGAAATATCCATGTCTGTGAGCTAAAATAATCCAATCTCAATTGCATCTCTTATTAAAATCATGTATTTGGAGGTTCCCACCCACCCTGTATTTTCCTGCTAACTGATCCTGAGCATCGATCATTCAAAGTTAGTTAATAGGGCTCTGGTTCCTTGATTGATTTTGCCAAAGCCTTTAGAAGCAGGTAGTGGTTTTATACCCTGCCACCTCACCGGTGCACTTAGATATTTCTTAAAAGAGATTCCAGTGAAAAGGGAGTTTCTAATGGCTAGTCGCTCTTCTTTCCAACTCCTCCAGAGCTGCCCCTTTGATGTTTATCTGGAGCCTGCAGCGACACGTAAATCCACCAGAAATTAACAAACTATCATATTATTAAGGGCTTCTGCTTTTAAAGTTTCCCATTCCTGGAAATTAACATCTGTTTGGTTGCGTGCGAGTCTCCTGGGCAGCCGCTTTATGACATTTTCGGTGCGATCAATGGACTGCCAGGAAGAAGAAGAAAAAGGCGTTATTTGTGTGTGTGTGTGTGTGTGTGTGTGTTTCTCTCTGTGTGTGTCTCACTTTATTCCAAACCTTCCACGGCAGTTGCTTACAAATGGTCTTGGAATTGAATTCTATCAGTATGGGGATCTTTGTATAGGGTGAGAGGAGAGAAACATATACAGCTCACGGATAATTCCGGACAGCCACTAATACACCAAATAGCACTTTTTACAATCCTGGATTTAGAAACAGCAGGTGAGATTTAACTGTCCATGTTAGCAATAAAACAGGCGTCCTCTAATTTTCTTTCAAGAAGACCCAATGGCATCACGCTGTCCTCAGTACGGTACATAAATCCATGCATTAAGATTCCCTTTGCTTCGATGCATTTCTTGAAGTTGGAAAAGGTCTTTAATAATCGTTTAAGTATCACTGTGAGGGAAAATGCATCGGGCTATTTTTTCCTATCCTTGAATAAATTGTGACTTAAAACCAAAACCAAACCAAAAAAACCCAAAAACAACAACAACAACAAAACAAACAAACAAACACAACCTCGGAGATTTGAAACGGAAAAAAAAAATGAATACAAAATACCCCTACAATAAAATAGGGGTTTTGTTTTGTTTTTTAAGCTCTACATATTAGGATCATGAGATGTGGGGAAATCCTCCAACCTTGTCATTGAGCAAAATTGATCAGTTAGGATATAGTTTAGGAAACAAATATTGGAGGGTTGTTTTCTTGTTTCGTTGGTTGGTTTTGTTTGTTTAAAAAAGAACACAACCCTGCTTTTAATTTATTTTCCTTTCTTGCCCTCCCTATTCTTCAGCATTTCGGTGCAATAAGTCCGATAACTCCACAGGTCTGTTTGCATTTACTGCTGCCATTTAAATTATTCAGTTTGTTGCGGTAATTGAATCCTAAGCTTTAAAAACTAATAAACTCTCTCCTTGTCGCTGCTTTCTGAAATCACAACATCAGCCCTAACAGGTGCTGATCAAATACTATTACATTCTATTAAAAGGAAAATTCTATTCCCTGTTTTCATTTCCCTTTATAAAAGGGAAACTAAGTAAATGCATTTGAACGTTATTTAATTTTTAACGCCTTTAGTCCAATTTGGACGTTAGGGAGCGTCTACAAACTCACTTAACAGTCGTGTACGGCAATAAGTTTGTTGACGTAAATTAATCCAAAACGGAATCTCTGTGTATTTTACATTGTTCCCCTCCCCCGCGCCTTTAATTTTATCTCCAAGAGAGGCAGCCCCACGCAAATATTGGGCCGGCCGGTCAAACAGAGAAAGAAATAGGCTATTGAAAACTAAAATAATTATGTTTGGAATTTGTAAAAACACAAACATAGGGGGAAAGCCGGAGGCCCTATAGTAATTAATTAGTTGCAGTGTAAACACACACAAAATACAGTTAATAGACAGGGAGAAATGTTTCCCATTTAGTTCCTGAATTGGATTCCCCTCCCCTCCAGAGGTAAATTTAAACTAAATTCACAGTTTGCAAAAATCCCTTTCAAACCAAGATTCCTAGGGGCTGTGTTTCTCCTCTGACCCGCGCTCACCCGTGGGGTTTGCAATCTACACGAACCCAAGTCCAGGTCTGAGAGCTCGCTCTTTTTCCAACGGGTAAGCGTAGTTCCAAAAAGGCAGCGTTCTGTGGGCATATGTTTAATGACCTCTCATAAGGAATCCATGGGGGGGAAAAATAGGCGAGCATGTCCCTTTCCAGCTTCAGATAAATCGCAACGGGGTAAGATTTCAGGAGAGTTCCCTGAAGTGGTGCTTAATATACTGAGAATTAAAAAGCACCAAAAAGAAAAATGTGGGAGAAAAAGGGACCAAACTCTGGGCTGCAAAACCCAGGAATCCATTCTTTCCCCCCTTTGCTTTTTTTAAAAATAGCTCAAGTTCTACTAGCACCATAACCAGAGCCGATGAGCAGGTAAACATCCAGCAAAACTCTTCTCTGCGTCTCAGTAAGGTGTTTACACGCTGCATAATATTTATAAACAGAAACAATAGGAAAGAGTTACATTACATTCTAAATTAATCCACCGAGGGGGAGAGGCTGTTTTGTCATTCCCATCCTGGAATTCTGTACAACTAGCATGTTAGGTAATAAACAAGGGGGGGGGGAGAATGCCTCGTAATTGCAAAGCTTTGTTAAATTTCAAATCGCTAATTTCTAAGGACAACAATCGCAGATGCTATTGTAATATCCGCCACACATTATCTTAGCTAATAAATTTGACCTATTGTTCGTTTGTTAAAATGATGTCACCTTGGAACAGTCCCTAAGCTCCTATTTCAATGAATTAGGCCTTTATTGAAATCCGGGAGCCAATGGGAGGAGAGAGGCTTGTTTATTGCGTCCAATGGCAGCTGCAGGACAGAAATTAGAAGCAGAAACTCAAGGTTTGGTTCAAAAAAGATGACACAGAGCCTGTCGGGCTGGACCACTCTTGGCAAAGTTTCAGTCTGACATACACCAGGACCTACATGGATCTACTGTAAAGGAAAGCGAGCGTTTTATAGGGGAATTCATACAGTTTTGAGCCAATATTTCTATTCACCAAGGATGGATCAGCCAACGAACACACAGACCCAGCATCAACACGAACCCATCAGCTTTGGAATTGATCAGATTTTAAATAGTTCTGATCAGGAAAACTCTTCCCAGCCTGCCCCCAGAGGATCAGACAACACAAATTACCTGGGAAGCCCTGTGAGCAGAACAAGTGCCCCTTATCCTTCCCTTCCAGCTTCCTTCCCTGGCATCGGGGCGCCTTTTGAAGACTCTGGATCTTACAGTGTGAATCTGAGCTTGGCTCCAGCTGGAGTGATCAGGGTGCCAGCTCACAGACCCATCCCTGGGGCTGTGCCACCTCCAATTTCTAGTGCCATCCCAGCTATGCCAGCTGTACCCAGCCTTGGCAGCCTCAACTTCCCTTGGATGGAGAGCAGCAGGAGATTCGTAAAGGACAGATTCACAGGTAAGGGCTGATTTTTAACACGACCCTGAGAGTCTCGTTTTACCAAGAAGTTTTCTGCTACAGCCAAACTGCACTAAAACAGCATAAAAATGTGTCTGGGTTTTACCCTTCCAGGTTAGTAGAGCCCCCACATCCGTTACTGCACCTGGCGCAGAAAAGGAAAAGCTTTTAAAAATAGTGGGTTAGCTTCTTTGGGGCGAGGGTAGGAAGCATTACCTTGAACCCACTAATTAAGAGAAATAAATGTTCGTTACAGTTTTTGTGCCCACTGTAACGATTGCATATCCCTGCACTAACTGACCAGCAACCTTGTATGGGTTGTGTGGCCATCAGATGCAGTAAGGACAGACAAAACACACAGGAACTGCGCGTTAGTTATTCCCGTATCACTGCTGGCAGAACAGACATTGCAGCCGGTTCTGGATCGCTCTGAAATTTCCATTCAGAAAATCTAATTGCCCAGATCTCGTTTTTAATCACAATCAAAGAGGGGTGGAAATGGAGTGGAGGAACTCCAGTAATCCCCATCCATAATCCGATTAGACAGTGTGTCCTGAAGAATCTAAACCTTGGATGATAATAACGGCGATTAGCATTTAAATGGGTGTAAATAAAGAGGATTCGATTTTAAAGAGAGAGAGAGAAGTGGGGAAACTGAGCGCCAGATACAGAATATAATCTGAAGCAAATGCTCTGAACATTGCACATCTTCTTGCAGGTTTGGCTACTGTATCTGTGGACGATGAAGTGATGGGGGGGGGGGGGTAAATAAAGTGTAATACTTAGAGCAGAGCATTGGCAAGGATCTCCCCGCCCCCTGGAGAAATTCTAGTTTTGTTTTTGGGAAAGAGGAGAGAAAAGACGAAAACCCCGACATTAAAATGAAGAGGGATGTGCTCCATACCCCTGGGGATGGGAAGCCCATGCAGCCCCTTCTCTCCTTAATACAATAAGAACCCAAATCCTGGTTCCTCCCGTGTCCTGGGAGCTCTGCTCTCCCTTCCCAGGGCCGTGCCCTGTGCCCTGCTCCTGGGCTGCCGATCCCGACCAGGCCCTGCAGCCTGAGCAGGACTCTCGCTCTATGGCGATTGCCGGGAGGGAGCAGCCGGCCTGGGGGCAGAGGGCAGGACTGGCAGGGGGTGCTGGGCTCTCACCTGCGGTTCTGTTTGTCCCCCGGGCAGCGGCGGCCGCGCTCACCCCCTTCACCGTCACCCGGCGGATCGGGCACCCCTACCAGAACCGCACCCCGCCCAAGCGCAAGAAGCCGCGCACCTCCTTCTCCCGGGTGCAGATCTGCGAGCTGGAGAAGCGCTTCCATCGGCAGAAGTACCTGGCCTCGGCCGAGAGGGCGGCGCTCGCCAAGTCCCTCAAGATGACGGACGCGCAGGTCAAGACCTGGTTCCAGAACAGGCGGACCAAGTGGCGGTGAGTCCGGGCCTAGCTGGGTGGGCCCCTCCCGGGACCTTTGCCCTCCTCTGGGCTTCTGTTCCTGGCTCCCCCCATGTAACTCCTGCGCCCTCTTCTTATTGCCCCTGACTTACCTTTCCTATGTCCCCCTCCGCCCCGCCCCACCTGCCCGCTCCCAATTACCTCCCTCTCCCCTCCCCACTCCTCCCCCCTCTGCCTACTCCCATCTCCCCAAAGTCCCTGGCTGCCCCTTTCCCCCTCCCTCCCTTTCCTGCCCGCCTCATTTCCATGGAGGACAGCAGGGTTTCTTTCTCCTACTCCTAGCCCCAGGCTCAGCTGCGGCCGCTCCCCATCTAGCCCCGGTTCTGCTCGGTGTATCTGTGTCCGTTTGCTCCTTGCAAAGCGAAAGCTCCATCTTTCCCGCAGTAACTGCCAGGGTCCGGGCGGGTCTTCTTCCGGGGAATCGGGCAGATCCTTGAAAGCTAACGAGGGGTAAAAATGGGCCCCAGGCGAGGTGTATTCTCCACTTTTATGCCATGCCGCCTGGCAAAGGCAGATATCAAAATTGGTAGATCTGCAGGCAGGGAGAAGCGCTGTCACCTCTACACCTGCTAAAAGGGCGAACCTCCTGCATTAGACGCAGGGAAAGACATTGCATAAAGAAAGGATATTTTGCTGTTCAACTTCGCCCAAAAACGATTTAATACCGAAGAAACCAGCTGGTCTGAATTGTAGAAATTGCCGGGCGTCCCTGGAGCGGCGGATTTAGAGTCGGGCTGTTTTAAAAAATGTGACATTTCGCTAAACCAAAGCAGGACATATTATTAGCCCGTCCCTAAACGAAGTAAAGACCGTTGTTCTTCGTCCCGTTATTAAGACTATATGAACGTAAACATCTAGAAAGTGGCTCCATACCCTGATTTTCCGTTTCTTTATATTAAAAATTGACGAAGGTAATTCGTAGCAGGAAAATTATCTCTAAAAATGTCACTTGCTTTGTCCTGATTACAGAAGGACCAAGAAAAATGATCTGTTTTGGTTTCCTTTTTTCCCCCTCTCTCCAGGATGAAATATAGGTGAACAACCCTTTTAATTAAGATTTTAAACCAGCAACATTTCACTCGAAATCTTCACTGCAGGAAAGTGGTTTTAGATGATTTCATCAGAAAATATGAATGCACTTTTTATCCATTCGCAGCTGGTCTGAAAAATAGAAAATAGAACATTCAAGGCGATGGATTATTGTGCATCCCGTGTTTGCTAATTGGCTTGCCTCCTTTATTTTCAACACGTAGAAAATATGGGATTTGATGTAATTATCTGCCGTATAAAATAACTTTCGGAAATACCCTGTGTCTGTAATTCGATTCCTCCAAAAATCTTCACGCGCAATTCGATTGAAATATTATTTGGAAGAATATGTGTTCGTTTTCTGGTGTAAAGGGCCGGGTTGTGTTCGGGATATTTTTAGCTGTTTAAAATGAAAATAAATTCCCCAAGTACAGCCCTTTCTCTTGCATGTTAGCCTGAAACATCCTGAATTAGAGCAATAAACATCCACAATACGATCACTGGTATTCGTAGCTAATAGTTTTACCTACTGTATATAATATTGCTTACAAAATTATTGGTTTCTTATAACTGGGGTTATGATATTTTTTAAGCGATTGCGGTCAGATGTAAGGAAATTTCAAGCCTTGCAGCAAGTATTGTAGTTACCGAAGAGTATCGATAATAATGCCATAAACCCAGCGAGACGTTCAGACATATATATTAGTGGCACGAAAAAACGGTAATGAGCCAATTACCTTTGAAATGTCATCTCAACACTTCGCACACAAACCCAATAGACTGATAAATACAGCAGGCACTGGGATGTCAGAATGGAGGGCACTAATGCTAATTTAGTAGTAGCATGAAGTGAGGATTTTTCCCAGGGACAGAGGCTGCAGGGCCCTTTGTCCTGTCTCTGGGAGCACAGATACAGTGCTGGTTCTTTTGTCCTGGCTAACGCCATGTAAATCGGAGGTTCCCCTTCTGCAGCTGCATGGCAGATGTTAGAACAACTTGTTAGAGACGCAGGCGTTAAACGAGAAGAATACGTCTCTGTATCTACATATGGGGTGTGTGAGAGAGACAGTGTGTATAAACTGAACAGACAAGGTGTGCTGCTCTCTAAGTACACACACCTCGAAAGTGCAGTGTGGCCGGTATGGAGCCGATTCCCAGCCAGGGTTTGGGTTGCGCTGCAGTTGTGTTGGGGGCAGGCTCGGGAGAGGCCCAGGCTGCTGGGGCCAGCGGTCTGTCCCATCCCGGGCAGGGCCCCGAGGCAGACACTGCAGTGCGCCCCAAACATCTCGCCGCAGCACGAGGGAGGCCCCCGTGGTTTGGGGCCGGCCGGGTGCTGCAGAGCTGGCGCACGTGGGGAGAGGGGCTCAGCACCCCAGGCGGAGATGCCAGGAGGCGCTGCCAAGCGCCCGGCACCCTGTTTGGGGCGCTGCGTGGATAACCGGCTCTGTGTTTGCACAATGCCGAACGAGCGCGTTTTGGTTTGATCCCTGCCTGGCTATCTGGGCAGAACCCCCCCCCCCCCATCCCCAAGATCTGGGGAAAAGGGCTCAGGAAAGGGGGGCGGTGGACACCAAACACCTGTCCCAGGAAAAGAAATATCCCCTCCCAGTCCCCAATCATTCAGACAGGGCGCCCAGGCCGGGCACCAGGACTCCTGTCCCCATGGTACGTGAGGCAGAGCCGGGTTGGGGAGAAACAAAGGCGTGTGGCAGCCAGGCAGGGCGGTGCCAGCTGCGGGCTCCTGAACTGATCTGTGTTGTGTGTGTTTAGGAGACAGACCGCAGAGGAAAGGGAAGCGGAGAGGCAACAGGCGAGCAGGCTGATGCTCCAACTCCAGCACGACGCTTTCCAGAAATCCTTGAACGATTCAATCCAGCCCGACCCCCTCTGTCTACACAACTCCTCGCTCTTTGCACTGCAGAACCTCCAGCCCTGGGAAGAGGAAAACTCCAAGATCCCACCTGTTACCTCGCTCGTGTAAAGACTTGGGGTCGGGGCGGGAGGACAGACAGACAGCGCCTCCCCCACCTCTCCCTGCATGACCTAAGCCGGGCACGAAGCAGAGTTTGGCGGACAGTTTGCTCCAGCGAAATGACTGGTCTCTACAAGGGGTGGGCCGAGGCCAGCATCGGGCGAACTGTTCCCCCCCGCGCCGAACTGTTCCCAGTCCGCAGCCTCCCGCCTACAGCAAGTGGTCTGCGAGATGGTGGCTTTAGAGCTAGGTCGCTCTGCGGGATGTTTTTGTGAACGCGCTTCTCCTTTAAGCCGGGGATCCTGGGCTTGTCAGACGGAAACTTGGACAAAGGGCTCCCGGAGAGATCGCTGGTGCCCCCCAAATCTGCCCCAGTGAATTTGCGGAGGGGATTAAACTTGAGTTTACAAACCCATGGAGAGTGTTTGCATCTGGAACGGGTGCATGAACTTTGCAAAGAGGGTTTGCTGGGTAGCCCTGGAAGGAAGACGGGATCTCATCTCTGATGGCCAGACTGGGTGTCATTTCCCCGAAAGGGGCTGGGGAAATAATCTGGAAGCGAAAGCAATTGCCAGACCTATTACTAACGTCACCCCGTTTCTTCCAGGAGGGTGTGTAACGCTCGCAGGTTATTCTATGGCCCAGGACAAAATAATTACCAGAGTATTATCTTGGAGAACTGGACGCTTTATCAGCTCCATTTGTAAATTCATATCGCTATCCCGTTAGGAAAGGGAAATGTCACTTTTCTTTGGTAAGAAGTGTTAAATAATTTAATTTATTTCTGCATTGAGATTTCGGGCACTATTAATATGGATATATAATAACTGGATTATTTATTCCAAAATTGGAACATAAGTATTTATGTTGGCTGTGGAACAAAAGGCTATTTTCCCCCTATTTTTAGGAGATTCTAAAAATATATATCACTTAGCAGAGGAAACTAAATGGAACTTGTGACTCATTAGCTTAGGAAACCCTATTAAACTGAAAAGCAGTACCTTCCATCTGTCCCAGGTGAAGTTAATGTCATCTGTAATTTATTCACCATAGTAATAAGGGCTCCTTTCAGGCAACGCACTCTTTATTTTGTCCTAACCTCCTTCTAAGCTTAGCACACAGAAAGCAGCACCTGAACCCGACATCTTTTGCCATCGACTCTAGAGAAAGCGCCTTATGTTTCATAATAAAGAAGATCTGGGGTTGACACCGACCATGTATAATACTTTGTACTTGCTGAGATCTGTAAATAAACGTTTTCTTTAAAAACGCCTCCTGTTGTGTGTGTGTTTCGAATTCCGGGTGGGAAGGGGAAGGCAACCAGAGCCGAGTGCCTGATCTTGGGGGAAGAGAGAGGACTCGAAAACCACAGGGCCACGTTCCTACCTCGGGGAGGGCAGAAGGATCAACTCGGGAAGGACTGACTGAAACCAGCTACTCATACCTGATCAGGAAGGGAAAACCCTGGGGGAGGCGGGCACGCACTAAAAAGGACTTGAGCGGAGTTGATCTCTGGGCAGGATCTTTAGAGATCAAGCTGCTATAAATTATTTAAGTCAGTTGCCCTTATGATAGTAGACACTACAGAGTGATGCTTCAAGAATGGTAGATGAGGAATTAATAATCAAGTGATTCAAGTTCAGTACAGAGAATGGGATTTGGTCCTGCTCTCAGAGAGCTCAGCTGCCAATCTGAGTAGGAATGAGCCCAGCATAGACAGATAATATTCACTAATTCGATTTATTAGGAGAATTAGTAAATAACTATATTTAAATACTGGGCCTGTGAATATCACTGGCCAGGCACTGTACATACATGGAAAAGAGATGAGGATTATATTTGTAGAAGTATTAGTAATTTAATGGTCAGTATTACTGAAGGATCTGGCACATAAGGTGTAAATTTTACAAGCTGTATTTAGCAGGCATGAGTGACATCAGCACAGGTAGTTTTCTGACTTTGTTTTTACTGTGGGATACATAGCAGGGCTTTAGAAACCCTGCAGATATTCTAGGGGGATAGAAGCACATTGGTGCAGACATATGGATCAGCTATTTAAAATAAAACACTCTTGTGTCTTTTTAGTGCTTAAGAAATCATTTGAAATCTGCCTGCTTGCTATGCTGGGGTGTGATTCTGGGGCCTGCATTAGACTACCCCACATGCTGCTTAGGCGGTGGGTGGCTTTGCTCAGCCCCCAGGCATCCCTGTTTGGTGTACATGGCCAGACGGCACACTGGAAGTGAGGAAGAGGTGTGGCCTCCAAGGTGACTCATGGTTCATGCTGGAGATGGAGAGGGTCTGACTCCATACTCTTTGTGAGATAAACACCCATCGACTTGCATGGGAGTAAGGGCTGCAGGATAGAGTCCTAAATGGCTGCATACTATGAGTGTGATTTCATGGACTTCATTGGGAGCAGAGTTAGGCTGAGCCTGAGTGCTTTTGAAAACCCTACCCATCGCCACCAAAGTGACATACGCAGCCTGTCCCTGGGGCCCTAGGCAGACATCTCCCTCCGAAGTCCAAGCAGCTTCATTTCCTCTCTGACAGTTGGTGACCAGCCTTTACTAACTACGCATAAAAAGCCCAAATTCCACAGCTGAAACAACCAACCAGCCAAGAATAAATGTAAACAACATCCCTCACACATGTGCCATCCCTTAATACCGGTGTCAGATCTGGGGCAGTTGACTGATCAAATCTGCACCTCATGCAGGAGCCATGGGCATATCCTCCTGCATGGGAAGTCCATCCATAACAGCCATGTAGGAAGGTGGGGATTTTTCTACCTCTATAAGTGCAGTGGAGTTAGTTTATTAGCATACACAGAATTTTTCGTAGGCACAGTAGCAAGCCCTAAGGTTTCTGTGCACTGCGGGGTCAGGCTCCTTTCCTAGATTTAGTTCTTGTAGCTAATTGATCATTATTATACATAGGGAGTGAATGTGCTAAGGTTTTCTGTAATATATAGTATGGATGAGCAACTAAAATGGGTCTGTGACTTCTGAGGCTTGCAAAGAAAGCTCTTAAAAGCAAGGCGTTTAGATCTCTGCAAAAACCTCAGAGATAACAAAAATGATCTCAGTCAGGTAAACTAATGGGCACCATTTAAAAAAAAGTTAACATTTGCCACTCTAAAATAATTGCAGCACCACATTATCTCCTGTTCTAAGTACCGGAAGCTACCATGGTTACCGCAGCAACCTGGGGCAATGAATGCAGTTTTTTTAATGGCACACATTAGGTGGGATTTATATACATATTTCATGGGGGGAAAAAAAACCCCACACATTAAAAGAACATTGTTAAGGTTGTAAAGTCAAGCACTTCAAATGTGAAGGAATGCCATCATTAAACTTACCTGTGCAACCTTAATCCTATCCCCTGACAACACGAGAAGGACACGTATCCCAAGCAGCTCCTGGTGATAAACTGCATCTCCAATCACCTGCATTCTGCCCTCTAACCTGTCTCAGGCAGGAGCACATCTAATATCTCAAACCTCTGAGCCTCTTTCAAACATATTCCAGTAAAACAAAATCAAATGGATCCTGCCACAATTATTTCCTTCTCCCCAAATCCTTCATGTATATCAGGTAAAAGGAAGGACTGAAAATATCTAATGGTCCAATGGTCAAGGCAAGCAGCATTCAGTACTGGACCAGAGACAGTTTAGATGTGGAATATCTTGAGAATGACCAGGGCGAGAAATGCCTATTATAGCATCCTGGAAACTGTGAATTTCATCGTCTCCAGTGATGTGTATGGCTAGCCTCTAACCCGGCCTGTTTGTGAGATACCGGGTTGTAATCACAACTATCAAGTCAAAGAAAAGTTGTCTTGGAACATTTTTAAAGAGGTAAAAAAGTTCTAATTTTTGGGCCTATACCCTGATGGCATCCCAAATCACTTGGTTTTACAGGCACTGGGCCTGGGATACAAGAAAACTAATCCATGTCTAAAACAAAAATGTTAAACTCAGACACATTTCTAAAATAAGTTTGCCCTGAAATATGGCATAAAGCAAAATACTACAGTGGTGTGTGAGGGTTAAAGAGGTCACTGACATCTGTTTGAGCTGAACTGCATAATCTACATATGACTAAGCCACATATGAGTAAGGCAGTTATCCCAAACTCCTTCCCAGGAAAAATATTCTGCCAGACACTATAATATATTCACTTTCTCTGTATGTATCTGTATGCATTTACACAAAGATGTATATAAAATGTTTGTGTGTGTTTACACAAACAGGTATCCAAAAACATATGCATGTGTGGGCGCACGTATTTACACCTGCACAGTGTATGTGTATAGGCGCATCTGCACCCTTTGCCTCACAGAACAGGTGTACAGGGCCTGAAGAACCTACTCCATCTACTGGGCTGCAGCAAGTTCTGCCAAATGGTTCCATAGTCGCTCCCCAGTCTAGGAAGGAGAATTGCTGCCCCCAGCCCTCCATGTATTTGCCAAGAGCACGGCTTGGCTACTCAAACAGGGTGCTAGTCTCTAAAACCAGACTCCCTTTGTACAGTGCAGCCAACTGCTACTGCATAGGCCTCTGCAGGGGTGGAAGTTTACAAAAACTACATTTTAGAAACCTCTAATAAACTAAACAAGTTTCCCCAGACATAAACAGATCACAGATTTAAGGCTGAATATCTTGTGACTTACCATGGTTAGAAACAAATGCTTTATTCTACCGTTAAGAGGGATTCCTGATTTTTTAATGGTATAAGAGACAATCTTTAGCCTTTAGGGGTCTCAAGGTATTGGAGTTTAAACCTCTCACTGGCCGAGGACTGAATATTGCCCATCCTGGACCTTGGTTCAGTATCACTTTGAGAAAAATTACACATTTATTGCAGGGGGTGGAGGCGGGCTGGAGGGGAAGAAGAAAAAAGGAAATATTTATCTAGCATCTTTCTTTTTTTTCCTGGACTGGTGGCTGTTTAAAGCTTATCCAGGGTTACATCTATTAGCAATAGTCCCAGGGGAGATGGTTGAGTAGGCAGAGTGAAGATAAGGTTGGAGAGACAGTCCAAGGTGCAAGATAAATGCAGTTTAGCATATGATTCTGCAATATATCACATGGTTATCATCACCATACATGTAATATGTGTGTCTATATAGAATATATATGAAAAACCCATATGTTTGTTGATTTAAATATACAAAAGTCAGAAAATGAAAAGTTTAAGGTTCTTGGAGTAACAATTTTCCCACATGCCACACCTTGTATAGTTGATGTATATTTTAACCTTTAACAACATAAATATTAATATATTAAGCTACAACATTCAAAAACAGCAATTATCTGCAATGTGACCAGATTAGCCTTATTCTTAAACTTCTAACTGTAAAGATACATTAACAGGCATTGTATTTTAATTTCCCTGTTATTTTTTAAAAGCAGCCTTAAATCACACGGTGTCAACTAGCCGAGCTTACGTAAAAATACTCAGATAACACACAGCAGGCTGAGTTATAATGCATAATAATACCTTGCTCTTATGTAGAGCTTCTCATCAGATTGTGAAGCACTTTACAAAGGTTAGTATCATGACCTCCATTTGACAAGTGGGGAAATTGAGGCACAGAGAGCTGAGGTCTGACTTGCCCAAGGTCATGCAGCAGCAAATCTAGGACGACAACCCAGGTTTCCTGACTTCAACTTCAGTGCTCTATCCACTAGGCAACACTGCCTCTCTACGTAGAGCATTTTTATAAAAAAACCAATTCAATTAGACATGAATAACGGCTGCATGGAAATCAAGGCAAACTCAGCACTCTCAACTCTACTGTAGTCAAAGGGAGGTTTGCCTGAGCAAAGACTGCAGGCTTAGGCCCTCACCGAGGGTTTGCTAGGCCAGCTTTTCAAAAGAGTTCAGTATCCAAGAGCTCCCATTTAGGCACCTAAATAAGCAGCCAAATATTCAGAAGAGCTTAGTTCACTGGCAACTGCTGGATGCTCGGCACTTTTGGAAATTGCTCCTGGCATGAATACCTATGGGACATGTTTGTGTCAGAGAAGGTTTTCTCTTGGTTCTTGGACAAATACATGCACTGCCTGAGAACCAACTTGGGTGCTCTTTATACAAGTCTCGGAAAAATAAGCTTGGGGGTTGAAAACAGTTTTGTCCCCTCTGCACTAACAATTATGCCCCATTCAGCAGTAAGTACCTAATCCCCAGCAATGCCAAGCGTTTGCATAAAGTGCTGAACACCCTTAGCTACCCCTGAAGTTAGTGGCCTTGTTTTCACTGCAAAGTTAACTTGAGTTGTAACTCAAGTGTTAAGGCAAACTCTGAACTGGAGCATGCTGTGCTTGTCACTCAAATTGGCTGGTCCATTCGGGAGTGCAAGCTACAGCTCCAGGGAGCACTACTCATTAGTTGCTAGTGCAACCATACTTCAGTGTGGATGCAGGCTAGCTCCATTTCATGCTGTCAGTCCTCCAATACCTTCCCACAATTCCTCCTGTGTGCTCAGAAAGGACAGACAAGTTCTCCCAATGTGGGAAAAAATTCATTGAGGGGTTCAACTTACTGCTGCACAAAGAACCCCGGGATGTGCCACCACCAGAAATTTGAGTGCCATAATACAGTGCCAGTATGGACACAGCAGTTGAAGCATTATCATAGTGTGATATCAAAGTGTGGTCACTCTCAATCAAGCTAGAGTAACTCGAACGTAGGTAACTTAACTTGACTGCAGTGAATACAGATCCTGAGAGAATTGATGGAGTTCCTCATAGGACTGGGTTTCAGTTCATTGGTGTCTGTTGCTGACCATTGTCAGCAATTGCACAAATCCTAGTGTCTGCATTCCTGAATCTATGTGTAACCCACATGCATGCATTGCAGTTATTGGTATAACTAAGGGCAGAAACAGTGTGTGTGTGGGGGGGTTGTTTTGGGGGACTCTGTGTGCCCGTAGACATGCCAGAACTAAGTTGGGTGACTGCTGGATGAGCCAGAATCATCCTGAAATTGGGTCTGACAGGCACTAGGTGTGCTCATTAGCCATCTGAACAGGGCCGGCTTCAGGCACCAGCCCACCAAGCTTGTGCTTGGGGCGGCACCTGGAGGGGGACGGCGCGGCGCTCCGGCCCCCGGGGAGAGCGGGGCCACGGCCGGGCTCGCCACCCTCCCCCCCGGCTCGCCGCCTTGCCCCCTGCGCTCTGGCCACTGGGGGGAGAGCGGAGCCCCCGCCGGGGCTCACCACCCTCCTCTCAGGGCTCCGGCCGCCCTCCCCCCCGGCACTCTCCCCCCGGCTGCCGGGGGGAGAGCGGAGCCCCCGCCGGGGCTCACCGCCCTTCTCCCAGGGCTCCGGCCGGCCGCCCTCCCCCCGGCCGCAGGGAGGAGAGCGGAGCCCCCGCCGGGGCTCGCCGCCCTCCCCCCAGGGATCCGGCCGCCCCCCCCGCAGGGTGGCAAAAAAGCCAGAGCCGGCCCTGCATCTGAAGCTAATTGGATGACTTCCATTGTGGGCAAGCAGCATGGCAGGATACACCCAGAGGCATTCTCTGAGAGTGGAACCAATAGGAACGCCAGGGGAAGGGGAGGAGTTTATAAATAGAGAAATGGGAACCAGTCTGGGGAACTCAGTGGTGGAGCAGCACAAGGACCAGAAGGACCTACTGTTGGGATTGTGTTTCAGGGACTTTGTCCATTTGTTGGCTTTAGACTGCAGGATGCTGCACCCTGCTGGAGAAGAGGACTAGGATTGCTGCAGGCTGGGCAGTGACAGACTGACCTTCCAGAGACTCAAAGTGAGTTTGAAGGAGTCTGTGGGACCATCATTTGTCTCCCAGACTTTAAGGAACTGGGTAAGTGGAGAGTAAGTATGCCCATGCAACTTGTGATAACAACAAGCATTACATTTAGGGGAAGCTCCCTGAAAGTGTTATCTTTAAACACTTTCTTTAAAAGAATTGTTATCGACACTATCACAATTGTTTTCAGGGTTACAAGTAAAGTGTTGTATCTATGGATGTAGATTTAGTAAGAGATTTTAGGAGATTGTGTCACTCTCCTTCTGTCAGAGATTTAACTCTGTATAATAATCCATGGATCTAGATAGGTATTATGACAAAGTTCCTCCTCTATCTTGGTGAGTCCTGCACTTATTGGCAGATTTTCTTGCCACAGAGATTCACCATGTGGGTTGGGGAACAGCCCAGAGACCTTCCCCTCTGGAAGAACCCACAGTCCAGGTCAATTGGGAGGTTTGGGGGGAACCTGGGCCTGCTCTCTACTCTGGGTTCCAGCCTAGGACCCTGTGGACTGCAGCTGTCTATAATGCCTCCTGTAACAGCTGCATGACAGCTACAACTCCCTGGGCTACTTCCCCATGGCCTCCTCCAAACACCTTCCTTGTTCTCACCACAGGACCTTCCTCCTGGTGTCTGATAATGCTTGGGCTCCTCAGACCTCCAGCAACACACTCCCAGCTCCTCACACTAGCACCACAAACTGAAGTGAGCTCCTTTTAAAACCCAGGTGCCCTGATTAGCCTGCCTTAATTGATTCTAGCAGCTTCTTAATTTGCTCCAGGTGTCCTAATTAGCCTGCCTGCCTTAACTGGTTCTAGCAGGTTCCTGATTACTCTAGTGCAGCCCCTGCGCTGGTCACTCAGGGAACAGAAAACTACTCATCCAGTGACCAGTATATTTGCCCTCTACCAAACTCCTGTACCCCACTGGTCTGGGTCTGTCACAGTATATAGACATAGCAAAGTCTGGGAAAGACTAAACTCTGGTCTGTACCACTGCAGATAGATAAGGTGAAATACAGGAAGTGGAAAGAACTACTATATCTGACATTAGCATATTGCCTTTCCCAGAGCCGTTACACATGTGTACCTGAATCCATGCCAGAAATGTCTATGACTTCATCTAGTTGCAGAGATGCAAGTTATAATGGCCTCAATTCAGGCCTTATACTATGGCCTAAATTCAGGAAAGCATTTAAGTATGTTTTTAAGTCCTATTCAGTACTTAATTACACACTTAACTTTAAGCACATGATTAAAGCACATGTTTTGCTGAAGAAGGATGGACGTAGGCAATGTGGCAGTTAAGTGATATTTAAGTCACAGTGGGACCTAAGCACATAAAGTTAAGCAGTTCCCTGAATAGGGAGGGACTGCTGAATCAGGACCTATACAAGGAATGCACATGGCAGAACTCAGAATAACTAGAGTTTTGGGTAATTATTTCCCTCTTAATGTCCCTCATGGTCTTTGCTCTTCAAACAAAAAATAACCGCACACATGTTGCTCTGAAAAAAACAAAACAATCCCAACAACACCCGCCCACACACCTCTGTATAAAAATCGCTGTATAATTTGGGTCTCTCAGCACAATGTGTTCAGGCTATTAGCTGCTACAAAGCAAAGCACAGTGATCAGATCAGAACTGTATCATCAGTTGTTTTCCTAGAATCAATTGGTTATTAGCTCCTCTTTGCCATTCTACGATGAAAGCAGAATCCCGTTAAACATGCAAACTGCACACTATTTTGAGGTCTCGGTGACAGAAGTGTTTTCCTCACTTCGCGATATAATAATTTTATTTATTTATAGCCAGCATAAATAATGCTGAGATTACACCTTGGATAGAAAAATACATGCTGCAAAGAAAATTATTTCCTTCACCCAATCTTCATCATTGCTGAGCAGAAATTATTGAAAAATAAACATGGGGCCTGATGGTTGCTCATTGTGAGGTTCTGTAGGGAGAAGAGTCCAGGCCTGCAGGGCAGCTTACGCCTACATGCCATGGTAGGCTGCATGCATAATATCACATAGGCCCCTTGGAGATAAACTCCATAGTAAGTACCACCTTGGAAAGCTGGATTGACAGCTTTTCTTGTGGCCCCAATTGATCCAGGAGTCCAAGAGAAGTTCCAGGAAGTGTCTGTGTGACTAGGTGGACTCCCCAGCCAGCTATAGCTATGGGCCTACCTCTCAGCTCGCTCCTGGACTTCAAGCTCCAGCTTTTGCCCTTGATCTGTGACTCCAATCCCAACTCTTGGCTTTGGTACTTGAACCCAATCTAAGCTGTCAGACTCAGACACTGGCCTTGACCACTAGGTCTGACCGCCCAAGCATTGGTTGTGACACGCACCTTGATGAGTGCTTACTCACACAAGTAGTCCTAATGTCCTCAGTTGAGTACGCATCAATGTAAGGATTGTGCAGTCAGGCGCTAGATCATCCTTCCTATGGGTGATCCTATTACTAACTGTCTTTTTTAAAATTATGGGTTGAAATTCAGCCTCTAGCAGTAGGCCACACAGCAGTTCTCCTGCTGGTGTCAATGAAAGGTGTGTACAAAGATAGAATATTGGCCTTTGTATCATAACTAAACTTTCAGGCCCCGATCCTGTAAACACTTAGGTATGTGAGTAACTTTATGCATTGGGTTGAATGGGACTGTTCAGGTGGGTATTGTTAAATATTCACATGCATCCAGATTTGCAGGATCCGGACCTTGGTTATCATTCAAATTGTTTGCTATGTTTCTTATTGCCACATTCAGCCTAAGTCAGTGGGAAATATGCTCGCTTTTAGTTTTGCCATTATGTCTGTCCATTGCTTTATCTCTTTCCCTGTCCGTCTGCCTCGCTGTCTCTTTCATGTCCAGGGCCTTATCTCCCTTGAGGATTTTAACAATTCTCCCACCAGTGGTCTAGCATAGTGGCAGTGTTGGTATAGATAGGACACGGGCATTATTATCATTGTTATCTAGACCTTCCTGGCTTGACAACATGGTGGTAAGAGGACCTGGGTCTGGTCTATGCCAGCACCCTACCATTGGTACTACCAGCTGCATTGGTGCTAGATCAACAGTTGGAGATTCTCGGTGCAGGCGCAGTTCTTGGAGACACTGTGTCTTCTAGTGGCTAGAGCAGTGGACTGGGGCTAGGGAAAGCAGCGTTGTGGTCCTGGCACTGGCACTGACCTGCTGTGTGACCTTGAGCAAGTCTCCTCACTTCTCTTTGCCTGTGTTTCCTCTCTCACCATTTGTGTGTCTTGTCCATTTAGGTTGTAAGCTTTTCAGGGCAGGGACGGTCTCTTATTATGTGTTTATACAACTCTTTGCACAATGGGGCCTGATCTTGTTTAGAGCTTCTAGACACTGCTATAAATACAGTCCAGAGTCTTCCCTTTGACAGTTGCTGCAGGAAAGAAACACAATCCCTCACTGTGGGCTTCATTCCCACTGCTAACGTGATCATCAATGACATTGTTAATGTTGATTTTCAATGTGCATCATTAGTCTTCAGAGTTAATACTCTGATTAGAGAACTAGGGGGTGGAGGAGCTGACAGCTTTTAGAGCCATTGTTGCCAAACTGTCAGCAGATTCAGGAAGTCAACACTGTTCGCGGTTCGTGTTTGGGAAGTTTTCTTCACCACCAGAAGAGCTACAGACATTTGCTTCTTTAAAATGAAGCTTAGGTTCTGAAAAAACTGTGTGTCACCATAAGCCACACAAATTCATCATTAAGCCAAATCCAGCCAATGGGCTGGGTATTAAGCTGTGCCCCTCCTTCTTTTAAAAATAGTTTTTAGATAGAAAAAACCCAAATCTTAGGGGTCTGATTCAGAAGTGGTGAGTTATGTGTAAGTGCTGTCACTCTGGTGCGGTATCTTAGCTGGGGAACTCAGGTGAAATCCAGCCCTGCATCATAGTGGATATGCTGCGGCAAACTGGCATGCAAGCAGGGGTCTGATTCACAATCTGCTGTTGAATGGCACATTAATTCTGAGAGACAAGGTAGGGGAGGCAATAGTTTTGATTGACCAAGAGACAAGTTTTCGTGCTCTTCTTCAGGTCTGCATCAGGTCGAAAGCTTCTCCCTCACCAACAGAAGGGGGTCCAATCAAAGATATTACCTCCCCCACTTTGTCTTTCTCATATCCTGGAACCAACCGGGCTACAACAACACTACAAACGTTAATTCTGCATGCTCCAGTGACGCCAGCCCAGCATCAGTATGAAGTGATGTGCTCATGACAAGCCTAATATGGTGAGTGCCTGTGAGCGGGGTGGAGTACCAGTATGCTCACACTGGATCAGGTCAGGAAAGGGTTAATAGTTTGTCTTGGAGACAGGGACCCAGGCCAGCTTTGCCCTGCCTCTCTTGCCAGCCCTGGACAGGAGGCCCTGCCACTGGATGAAAATAAAAAGGAAAGAAGGAAGTTTTTGACTATTCTGACACCTCCTGGAGGTGAGCTCAGAACAGGGAATCCTGTGAGCCTGCAGGTCAGAGGTAAAGGCTTGGGCCAGCCATATTGTTCATTTGGGTGTTAATAATGTGATGTACTTGGGAGGGAATTTTGACCTTACATTGGGTCTTAGAGCTGCGGACAAAGATGCCCACTCATGGGTTGCAAATGGCAACGTAGTCTGCAAATGCGTTCCCTGAACCATGCTCCTAGCACTAAAGGTTTCCACTGTACCTCTCACCTGCGATTTATGGCATGTCTGAGAGCATGTGGGTGGAGCACTTGCCACCCAACCCTTGCGGTCATTCTTTAACAAGGATTGGCCAGGATACCTCGAGCTGGGTTCATCACCCCTTGCTCATGTGGCTTTGAAGAAAGCCTTAATGATTTTGTGACCGTGCAGAGGGTGGATTGCTTGTGGAAAATGGGCAGGTTTATTATTGTGAAGTCTCCAGTCTATCCTCTTTGGGTCTGATCCTGCAGCTCCCTCCCCCGGCAAAATCCATCAACATTTTTTGCCCAAAGAGGCATGGAGCTCTTGCCTTCCTTCTGCTTTGAGCTAGACAGTAGCAAAAAGTAACAAGGCTTCCACTGCGGGGCTGTACTGGGCAACATTCACGGCAGTATTTCGTCTGCAATATCACTAAGCTCGTTCAGGCTTATGAAAATGGAAGGCCACCAATCTGTGCCAAGTGAGAGTCCTTAGATAACTTGAGCTAGATTCCACAATACCCACCTCCTTCCAAATAATCCCATTCATTCTGCGGCCAGTATATGTTGCATTATGTACGCTGACTTTCATTAGCACACACAACATCCAAGCCATTAGTTCTGTGCATTTTGGATGCACTTAAGTTTTTTATTGCTCCTAGTTTTGTGTCATCAGCAAAGAAAGGTAAAGTTGATCTTGATCTAAATCATTGCCATGGATTATTGCAATTGATTACAACACAGAAAGAGAGCGTTTCAAGTTTCAAAGTTAGACTCTATTTTATTTCCCCAAGTAGTAATCTGTACTGTTTAAGTTATTGCACAAGGACTATATCTGTACGAACTGTCTATATTACATTCGTTGTTCAAAACATTTGTGTTAGTAGTTTTTTTTTCCAATTCTGTACATCATGCTACTTGTATTCCTTTTTTGTTCTGACATTATACAGTAGAAACACAGTGAACGTTGCTTATTCAATCCAATTACAGAAGAAAGGAAAAGATAAATCAGATTAAATGCTGAAGATGGGACAAACTAGTTCAGCAAAATTGTCTAGTTCACAGTATGTGGTCACCCTTGGATTATAATAATAATATTATTAACTGTTCATGTCATATAGAATGTTTCATCTTGAATGATCCCCAGGCACTTTACAAACTAAGGCTCTGATCTCACCAATGCTTCCACACACGCTTAACTCCACTTGAGTGAATAGCCTTGTGAAAGTCTATGGCCCAGATTCTCAAAGGTAGTTAGGCACCTAACACCCCTTGATTGCAATGGGCTTTAGGCTCCTAAATATCTTTGAGGATCTGGACCTGTGAGACTAAACATGTAATTCAATTAAGCATGTGTGTGTTTGCAGTACAGGGGCCTATGCTCTGCACAATGTACTAAATTCTGCCCTCAGTTACAAATATATGATCCCACTGAAGTTAATGGGGTTTCAGAGCTGAGTGCAGAATCTGGCCCAGCACGAACAACACTTATTTCACCCACCACGGAAATGAACCTGTTCCTGTGGTGGAAGGTGGTTAGCTGTTTAACAGAGCACAGCAACGCTGCATGTGCAAAGATTACTGTGTCCAGTGGAAATTGGGGAGGGAATTTAAGTAGTGTAAAGCAATTTTCTTAACTGCACACAACCTACTTGCCACCGGCAGACCAGGAAGCTGAGATATCAGAATATCATTTCAACTAGCTGGAAGGGGCAAGGGGTGGAGGTTGCTTTTTTTTTTTTTAAACAGGCTTGTTATATGGCAGTATTCATCTTCATTGTCCTTGTAAATAAACTATGGTAGAATAAGCACTTAGGCCTGGATGCACAGAAAGGAGTTAGGCACTGCACTGCAGTCTCTGTTTTAGGCTCCACTGTGATGCACAAAATGCCCATTGAACCTAAACTCACTCAGCATCTAAGATTTTGCAGTAAAAGTTCCCTAGGCGCCTATGTTTCTGCCTCTGAGCACGCACATTGCTGCCTCCCTCTAGGTGTCCAGATGCCCAAGCCCCAGAGCAGTTCACAAACCAGGAGAAGATAGACACTTGGCCACGTAAGTTGTGCGAGAGACCCAATTCAGTTGATGAGCTCAGGGGTTGCCCCCCTGTAGGGGGATTCACACAAAACAGCCAGAGGAGAACTTTCCCTCATAACTCTCTGGCCCAAATGACTGAGAGAGAAAGCGAGTGATTGAGCGAGAGAGACCCTCTAGCCTGGTGGTTAGAGCACTCACCAGGATGGGAGAATCAGAGTCCTGTCCCCTGATCCAATGTCGTTCATTATTTATCCACAGTGCAACAGTTTCCAGAGGGGAGACTGAGGGACTCCCTGCATCAGACTATCGCACAGCCTACTGGTCAGGGCATTCACATGCTAGGTGGCAGAGCCCTGGTCAAACCCCTTCTCCCCCTGAGGTGGAGTGGGGATGTGAACCAGGGGTCTCTTACACCCCAGGCAACCACCGGGCTAAAAGTTATGAGGGAAGTGGTCCGCCTCTTCCCTTTCCCTCCACACCCTCCAGCTTCTTGCAAAAATGGTAGAGATGCCTAACCCCAAAGAGAGATTCCCGGCTGTGAATCACCAGCAGAGCTAGGTACCTCCCTGCAGCCTGGATTTAAGCACTTGTCTCCATGAGAGGGGTGGGGCTTAGCATATCCCACTCCCGTTGGCATCCCCCATTGGCTAGTTTAGGTAGCTCCCCACCTAGCGTGCTGGCTTTTGTGAATGGCAATCCACGGTGCCTATTTTCCCCCCATTCATTGTATAGGAGCCTTGGCACCCAACTCAAGCTTTGTGTATCCTAGGAATTTTCTAGGTGCCTAAAAGTTAGGTGCTGGGTTGCTCAATGTGCCCACATCTAACTTCTTCCATGCATTCAGCCTTTACTGATAGGGGCCCAGGGATGGCGCATGAATGTCTACCATGCTACTAATGCTCAGCACTGATCTCACTTGGGCGATGCACCTCTGACCCCTGCCCACGCTGGAGCTAGTGGTCTTCCTTCCCTTCCTTTTAGCTTTGTTGGAATGGCAGGGGATCAGATCCACAAAGGTATTTAGCTGCCTAATTTCCATTAATTTCAGAGCTGGGGACCTAAATACCTTTGAGGATATAGGCCTGGGTGATTAACCGTATGGTGACTCCAGGGATTAGGGAAATGCTTTTTGATAAAGAGATAGAGATTTGAAATTGGGCTTGGGCCAAAACTGTTTCCATTTTGGATTTTGGCCTGGCTTAATTTTATGATTTTTGGTTCTTTTTTTTAAGGTTTCAGTTTTATTTCTCACTAAATTGAAGCCAATTTACCCCAAATCCCCCAAAGTATAACATAAAAGACTTGACAAGAAATACGAAGTGGGGCCTTGAGCAGGCATTGAGTTCTCTGCCTCTGGAGAATCCCTAATGCCACGGCACTACTAGGAACCCTGCAGCTCCTGCACAGCTGAGTCCCACTTAGTGTGCTCCTCTACCTGATTTGTGTTTGCAAACAGAAATACTGCAGGTGCATTCTATTGAAAATGTGGCCCTACTTGTCTGCACCTGTAGCTCACAGTGAACATGTTACACAGTCAGAGGCACTGGAGCAGCTGACCGACATGGACTCTGCACCTGGAACAAGTCAGTCCACTAAATTACCAGCTGAGAAGGGTGCACAGAAGGGAAGGTAACTTTTTTGAATTTTTATTTTATTTTCTCATTCTCTCAGGTACCCCACAGGTCAGCACCACTACTGAAAGGGATCTGCTTGTGCTTATTGTAAGGGAATATACCTCGGCACAGTGGGTATGACTGGTGCACATTTTCATGGTCAGTTCCATCAGGATTTGCTTGGAGGTGAAGGTTCTTTTCTGTCTCTAAAGAGCCAGTATTCTAAAGTGGAGAGGCAAAACAAAGCAACTTGTTAATAATTAAAGAGGCCGTCAAGCCTTTTACTTGGATTGAGCAGGGTGGAGCTAAAAGGGAATGTCTGTTTTAGAACTTGGCATATAAATAGGTTGGATTGATCTAGTTCGTTCCCCCTATGTACCAAGCTGTGACAAACGGCTGGAGAAGTCCTCTGCATTGTTTAGGCAAACTGCATGTAACTTCCATTTTCATTTCAGTACAGCACTGAAGACCAAATTCATAACAACAAAACTATTATTGGGTTGCTCTTGGAATGTGGCAAATACTTAATTATGTTGCAACAAGACACACAACAGTGTCTCAAAGTCTAGGCAAAAGCTGCTGCTGCTGCATGCCCCAACATGCCTCCTGCCACCCTGGTACTCACACGAAGAGCTAGTATCTGGTTCACTAGTTATCTTAACAGTCTGTTATCACCAGGAAATCACTTGGAATACTCCTGACTAACTAGTAGGGATGGCTTTGAACTTGAATGTGCCACTGATATTCAACAGGAAGTCAGCAGCAAGACAGGAGCACTGGAATGACTCAAAAGGCGACCTCTGTTGCTATGTAAATGGGCTGTCACATTCTGTGGTAAATGAAACACTTTGGGGCAGGTGGTTTCATTCCCAGACACAGCACGTTAGAGTGATCAACCCTGGATGTCAAGAATGTGTGACTCGCCTAGGCTAGGTGTAAGTCTAGCAGGAGGGAGTCCTGTGGCACCTTTAAGACTAACAGAGGTATTGGAGCATAAGCTTTCGTGGGTGAATGCCCACTTGCGTCTGATGAAGTGAGCATTCACCCACGAAAGCTTATGCTCCAATACTTCTGTTAGTCTTAAAGGTGCCACAGGACCCTCTGTTGCTTTTTACAGATTCAGACTAACAGGGCTACCCCTCTGATACTTGACACCAGGAAGGAGCAGCCTCTTTTTGCGAGTCACTGCAGATTTATTCAATGGGGGGGTGGGGGGGGGATTATAGAAGAGGTTGATCTTAGTTTTCCTCTCCCTCATCAGCTCAGTCTTTCCTACATTCATCATTATTCTGCTGTTCTACATCCAGTTGCTGACCTTGGCCAAGTCTTTGAAAATGTGGGAGATGGTGCATCCGATGTGATGGTGGATGTTGTCTGTGTATTGTGTAGTCCCCTTGGGACTTCATAGAGACGTGGAACAGGATAGAGGAGAGGATGGATCCTTGTGGATTTCTACAGACTCTGGAGGCTGTGGATCGGGGGTCCAGCTCAAGTCACTGGGTATGACCTGACAGGAACAACTGAAGCTATCTCAGCACTACCTCTCTAAACTCCCTTCCCATCTCTGAGACATGTCCTTAGCATTCCATAGACATCTGTAGATTTGACTTCCTCAAACGCTATGAAATCCAGCATGAATATGGATGGATAGCCCTTGACCAAGGCCAAGAGGAGATAATCCATCGGTGCCAACAACACTGTATCTATTCTAGGTTCCCTCTTGAAGCCTGATTGGGAGGAGTCCAGGATATTAGCAGTAGCTTGGTGGTGCTAGAGGGGAGCTACTCAATTAGCTGTCTCAGGAAAGAAAAGTTAGAGCAGATGGTAGCTGGCAGGGTTGGGTGCATCAACTGATGGTCTCTTAAGTACTGGTCAGACTCTGATGTGTATTAGGATGGGAGCTAAATTTCCTTCTTTAACGGTAGGCTTGGAAGGATTAGCTTTTTATCAGTGAATGTCAGTAAATGTCAATTTGACCATACACACACAACTGATGAAAAAAATATTTCCATCAATAATAATAAAAATTTATAGAGAGGCAAAGTAAGAAAAATGCTGCTTGAGAACTTATTCGAGTTGGATTTAAGAATATTTACATTGTATATTTTGACGTGATCTTGATTTGTGGTTTAACAGTTACAAAGCTTTAACTTTTTGAATTTCAGCATCTATTGTCATTAAATAATTGTTTGACCCCCTTCTTGTCTGACCCCTCCCATGTACAACTGTTAACATTTAAATTGATTGAAAAAAGTGCTTAAAATAAACATTGATATTAGCTGTCAAAATTATTTAAAAAACCCCAAAACCTCAAATTCTGCTAAGCCAACTTAAAGGAGAAGCTGATGCTCTTGGTTAATGTTATCTTCACAGCACGCGCGCGCACACACACACACACACTTACTTCAATAAAACCATAAATACTCCTGCTGGAAGGTTGCAACTTAACACTACTTTGTTTCTTAGGATTCAGAACAATGTGATGGGAGATGAAATGTGGGTGGGGGCAGAACTGTGCAGGGCCTTTACTAGTGAGGATGAGCAGTCTGAACTTTATACAAGATCCAGTGCTGGGACTTGAGGGGCTGGGACGGAACTGAAGCAGCAGGAAAGTAAGATGAGAAGAACTACTGAACACTTACATTCCCCCGGAAGTTTCAGTTGGGGAAAAAAGGTCCTTCACGTCCTGTCCTAAAATGGTGTGTAGTGGTGTTGTATGTTGTTGAACAACTGTGTTTTGCCCCAGAGATAGCAGCATTTTGGTGGTGGGTAAAGTGACCTCTGTGTATCAGTTTGCTTTGGGGTGCTATTAGGATAAAAGTTGCCATGGCAATGTGAGGTTATTCCTGACTGAGTCAGAGACTAAAATACTGTATGATTGAGAGATCAGTGTACCAATAAAAAATACACAGTAGGAGCAATTAACCAAACCTGCTAAAGTGGAAAGGGAGTGGCAGACTCAGTAATGGAAGAAGGAAGATCAATGAAAGTAGTACCAATGTGTAAGGGATGCATGTAAATATACACAGATCTGCCTCTGTGTCAGAGGATATTCCAGAAACCGAGAGCTCCGATGCTGCTGCAATGCTGTTGTAGGATCTAGTAGCAACTTCCAGGCAGGACAAGGGAGTATATAGGGGAGTGAAATGCTGGTGGAGGGCAGAGGCTGCCCAACTGACATCTGTGTTTGGTGACAATAGCACAGCCTGACAAGTTCAGTGTGTGTATGGCACTCGGCAGCAGGTGGAAAGGCTGAGTGAAGAACCACCTGCTCTCCAGCCTGTGTGCCTGTCTATCAGGGTCATGTCAGCGCAGCGGATGCTCCTCTGCAGTGTCTCCAGAAGGAGAAGTAACTGGAAATGTTGCTCCCAGATAGGGCTGAGAAGCCCCAGGGCTTGAATTTGGGGGCTTTATAATTGTCTTGGAAGGATAAGACTCTGAATTTATATGAATTTCAAAGGATTATATGGATTTTTCCCATGATGACTATCAATTATATTATGAATATTATTTTTTTCTGCACTGGAAGGGAATTTTTTTAAAAAAATGCTTTATTATTTATTCAAGGCCTGCTGACCACAGAAGCCAGCATTCCTAGATTTAAAAATAAACTCCGATGGCCAAATCCTGCACCAGTAACTCCACTTGCAAATCTTGGGCCATCTGAGTGTTCAGCACTTCTCAGCAGTCGTCTTATAATATTTGAATGATTATTGTATTATAGGGTCAGATCCTCAGCTGGTGCAATTTGGCATCGTTATTGTATTGATGTGAATGGAGCCCAGCTGATTGCAACCAGCTGAAGATCTAGCCCTACAGGCTCATTCTCTCGGACTGAGTATCAATATCAGGAGAGGTTAAAACATATCATGAGTCGTACAATGATGTAAATCCAAAGTAGCTCCAGTAAACTCCAAGAGGTTACTTCAGATTTATGCTGGTTCAGAGTGGAATGTAGTCCCATGTATAATTTTTAATTTTCCCTGTCTGTAAATGTCAATAATGAATGACAGAATTTGTGACCATTTGGGGGATGACCGATGATTATTGACATTCACCAACAAAAATCTTTTGCCCACCCACTGGTTCATTGCCCACCTCAATGGAGCGGAACCGATTTACATTGATACACTTTAACAGTAATGTGCATTGCCAGAAACCTCAGTGCATATTTGGAAAGTCTATATGCTCCCAACTGCACATGTTCAGTTCCCCTACCTGTGCAAATTACCAGCTAGACTGGCGATTGGCCATTTATTACATGTATGCAGCTGCACACATGTAGCTCGTGGAAGGCAGGCTCTTCTGTCAATAGGACTTAAGCATGCACTTCATGTTAATCAGGAGTTTAAATGCTTTGATGAATAGGGATGGACTTAAACATCTGCCTAATATTAAGCATGTGCTTAAAGGTTTTGCTTTAATTTTGAAAATAGCGGCCATTATGCGATTCCTACCTGTTGCTTAGGTCAGACACTGTACACAGGTGCAGTATGTAAGATAAGCATTTAATAAGCTCTTTGGGCCAGGGGCTGGTTTTTTTTGTTTGTTTTGTTCTCCATTTGTACAGCCTCTAGCACAATGGGGTCCCTGCTCCATGGCCATGTACCGTAGTACAAATAATTAATGAATAATAATATAATTAATAATAATAATTAATAATAAATATGAAGTTGACTCTGAACCTGCATCAGGACTAGTTAGCTTGGTGTTGCTTCTGGTGCTACAGTTCAAAATGATGTGGAGGAAAATAGGCACTATCCTTTAGGACACAAGGTTTCTGCCTTGACCCAAAAAGCAAAGTTGGGAAAATAACCAAAGCCTCGGTTTCCTAATGTCAGTGTCTGGGCTGGGCAGCTCTTTGTGTGATCTACCTCCTTTCACAGCAGTGGGCACTGCTGTGAATTGGGTAAAATTAAGAATCCAGTGCTGATGGCAAAGCTTTGTTGGTATTGAGCATGTGCCTCTGGAATTCACTCTGGTCCTCGTTCAAAGCCCTTTGAAGTCAATGGAAAGAGGCCTGTTGACTTCACTGGGCTCTGGCTCCAGCTGTCCTAGCAGAAATATAATGAAACATGAAGTTGGCCACTTTTAGAAAGAGCTGCAAGACTCCCCTCCTTGCCATACCTTCCTAATTCATTACATCTTCATTGGTAAACTGCAGTCCGCAGCATAGCATGGTGTATGGTCTCTTAAAGCAAGGCATAAAACTTAAGCCCAGATACAATGGCCATGGGAGTCAAATAAATGTTTGTAATAAAATAAATAATTAGCATCAATGGACCCAAGGCATTTAGGGATTTTTTTTTTTCTTCATCTGAAAAATAATTGAACTGGGAAGAATTTGTCAAGGAACAACTACAATCACAGTAGTTAGCACTGTGGAGCACACACAAGTTCATGATTCTGAGATGTATATTTCAGGTATAGACTGTTCTCTGATCAGAGGCAGGTGAATGTTTCCAAAATGTTCTGTTATTGAAAAGCTAATTCAATAAGCACTGACAAGGTGATCCTTGCCTCAATTTGCCATAGAAAAATTACTTCAGTACCTAGAAAATTTGAAGTGATCATGAAAAATTGAATTGTTGAACACCTAGATAAACATAATATAACAACATGGCTTCTGGAATAGAGGAAACTCATCCCTCTCTAATGTATTGCAATTCTTTGAGCACTTCAAAGAATGAGTGGATAAAGTGTGAGAACCTGTAGCTATCATTTGTTGAGAGTCTACTGTCTGAAAATCTTTGACAAAATTCCTCACATGGGGGCATTAAGAAAACTAAATCATGAGGGCAGACATAAAGAATCATAATGCATTAGAAACTAGCTGGGAAGTAGAAAACAAAGTAAATGGTCACTTTCCAATGTGGAAGCATTAACAGTGGGTGCTCCAAGGATTCACATTAGGACTGATGTTGTTTACTATATTTACTTAAAGCGCTGAAAAGGGGGTGAACTCTGAGGTAGCAAACATTGCTAATGACAGGAAATGATTTTGATTACTCACGACTAGAGAAGACTGTTTGGAACTTCAGAGGGGCCTTGCAAAGATAGGGAAATGAGCAACACCCCAGCAGGTGAAATTCATGTTGACAGATACAAGGTGTTGCACATTGGATAGAATAATTTAAGCTACCCGTACACATTGCTGGATCAAGAACAGGGCCTGGGTATCATTGTGGAAAATATAATGAAAACTGGGGCTCAGTGCATAGCAGTGTTCAAGAAAACAAACCAAATGTTAGGAGATATAAAAAATGGGATAAAAAAGAATAGTTATAATATTATAAATGCCATTATATATCAATGGTACATTCTCATGTGGAATACTATATTTACTTCTGGCCACTCTGTCTCAGAAAAAATATAGCAGAAATAGAAGGTTTCCAGAAATATGTAATGAAAATGATTATATGTAGAGAGAGACTTTCATAGGAAGAGAGATTGAAAAGAATGGGACTAATTAGTTTAGAAAGGAGGTGACTAAGAGGGGATGAGAGAGAAGTACGCACAATAATACATGCAGTGGAGAAGGTAAATTGAGCTCTTGATCCTCTCACATAGTACAAGAATAAGGGTCCATTCAATTAAATTGAAAATTAACAAATTTAAAGTGGATACAAGAAAATATTTTTTTACATAGTGCATAATTAACCAGTGGAACTCATTGCCACAGGATACCACTGAGATCAAGTGCTTAGTAGGATACAAAGGAGGTTTAGATGCTCATATAGATAAATGAGAACATTCACAATGTCACATTAAATTGGGTAAAGGATTTTTAATAAGCTATGTAAACCTTCATTCTTCAGAGCCAGTGACTAACTGACATGGGTTGGAAAGACACTTCCTTTATGGGGAGGTTATTCATAGATTCTAAGGGCAGAAAGGACTGTTGTGATCTTGACCTCCGGTATAACACAGGCCATAGGACTTCTCTGAGTTAATTTCTGTTTGAACTAGAGCAGATCTTTTAGGAAAAACCTCCAATGTTTATTTAAAAATTGCCAGTTATGGGGAATCCACCAGAGCCCTTAGTAAGTTGTTCCATTGCTTAATTACCCTCACTGTTAAAAAAAAAAAAAAAAAAAAAAAAAAAAAAATTGCACCTCATGTCTAGTCTGCATTTGTCTAGCTTCAGCTTTCAGTCATTTGTCAGCTAGACTGAAGAGTCCTCTATTATCAAATTTCTCTTCTCCATGTAGGTACTTATAAACTCTGATCAAATCACCCCATAACCTTCTCTTTGTTAACCTAAACAGATTGAGTTCCTTGAGTCTTTCACAATAAGCCACGCTTGCCATCCTTGTCCACTATGAGAGGCTTTTGCATCTTCTTCTGAAGTATCCAGTATTTACCACATGCTGAGCCAGAATATTGGACTAGATGGACCATTACTCTGATCCAGTCAAATTATTCCTATGTTCTTAGTTGTGTTTTTTTTTTTTTTTTTTTGTTCATTGTTTTGTTTTTCACATTCTGGGGTGTTTTTTTTAGAGTGGTTGAATATGTTTATCCAATGTTTACACTATATTAATAACACAATCACTATAGTATTCCTTGTGTTGTTAATTTTGATAAAAAATTCGGTTTATATTACTCTACCTCTAAATTTTTAGTAGTCCACAGCTCTTTTTATGGACAATGCATCCCTACATTGTAGAAATTGTCTGGGGAGAAGTGGGAGTGTTTGACAGCTGGGTAAGGGAAAGCTGAAGATCCTGACACATATGAAGGTGTGGGAGGCAGGCTGAGACTCTAGGATAAAGACATTACCTGGATTTTTCTGTTAAAATTATCAGCCGTGAAACAGTTAACAATGTATACATGTTATCAGTAGGTTTCAGAGTTAACTGCCCATTATGTTGAGTGGGGCCAGCTCACACCACTTAGATCTATTGTATTTCCAGATGTTTATAGACTCAGGAAGACAGCTGTGCTTCTAAAGGCTGGAAACAATTTTTTAAAAAAATACAAATATTAGCTTCTAGACTACAGCTCTGCAGCAAAGGGTGCAGTCTGGCTAGTTCCACTGGCATGGAATCATGTATACATGGTGCCCTTATGCCAAGTGTACTTTCAAGTTTGAGCTGTTCTCCTACAACATAAAAGCAAGTAAAGAGTATGTCAAAAAAATACACAAGTTATTAACCTCTGAAGAAGAGATCTGAATGATAATGAAGGCAAAATGTTCCTTACAGCAAAGCTAGTGGGTAGCTGCCAGAGAAATAACATATTTTACTGTCATTCATATAGGCCCTGATCCTGCACCACTGAAGTACACGAGCTCTACTGTTGACTTTAATGGGGTGTAGAAACAGGCCCATAATTCATAACTTCAAAAGAGTAGCATTGTAGGAAGCTCTGTAATTAGGAAAAAAGGAAGGTTGATCTTGTACTCTATATACTACCATGAACTTAAAGTGGTTTGTCAGTGATGAAAAGTGAAAAAGAAAAAACCTTGTTGCTCCAATTCAGACTCTGTGGAATTTATTGCCTCCTCTCATTGGTTCAGAAGTGCTGAGACATTCCATAGCAAATAGGAAATGTATGAACACTTTGCTTTTCCCACCCCCACCCCCAACTTTTCTCAAATATGTAAACTCTGAAAAAAGCTTTATTTTTTCTAAATGATCATTCAATTGCCTCCAGACTGTATCTTTTGGAGAATTTATTGCTTGCTATTTCAAAAAAACTGAAATGCATTTTGCATATTAACACGTAACTCTTGTTCCTGTCTGCTCAGTTTGGAAATGGTTGGATTGCTTTTATAAAGAAAAAAATGGCTAATAAAATTGGCCCCAGCACCATTGCTTTGCAATTCTTATGAACAGTAAAGTGCTACTTACAGTCATTGATGTTAAAAGCTATTTCTAAATTATGGTGCCATTTATTATCTCTAGTGTCCAAAGTAAGTTTAAATGATGCTTATAATTCATGTTTTACCAAATTTCCTTTTCCCCCTGAGGATACCTCTGATTAACTTATGCACATTTAAGCGCTTTTTAAATTCTTCTTTTATTGCCATTATGCTCTGAAAATCTCAGCGATTCTCAAAAATGGGTAATAAACTTGAGATAAAATGCTGCAGTTTTAGATCAATGCTGACATATCACTGTGGTGATTTCTTCAGAGCTAAAGTGATAATGCTTCATATTTACAGAATATATACTAGGTTATTGCTACAGTATTACCATTTTGTTCTAAGATGAAATGAGTAATTTACCAATTTATTAAACAGTTACATTTAAGTATTGCTTAGGACATTACCACACCAATCTGTTTACTTAGCTTGAAGAGTTACCATTAAGAAACCCTGTTTATTTAGGTAAAATTTGTAATCATCGTGGCCTCCATTAAGAAACTGATTTTTCTGCAAGCCTAATTGCTTGGAAATGAGTTTCTCCTTATTTACTGTGGTATATTCTGCTAAGCCAGCTAAAAATGTCACCCTAGCAAGAAGTGCTGGAGAAATTAATAATACATACACAGAACAATTTTAATTAGTATAATATCAAGTGTTAATAAAAGATTTATAATACAGTTAAAAGTTCTAATGACCACAACAAGAAAAAATGTGAAACATATGGAAACAGTCTGTTAACAAACACCATCCAGCCCCCCCTCCCCCACAATCCACCATAAAAAAACCACCCAAAACATCAACAATAAAAAACTCCATACCACCCTTACAAGGTAAACAAAATGCTTTTGTTAGCACTATGGGCCCGATTTTGTCCTCCATGAGACCAACTCCTATTGAATCCACAGGGCTAAATTCAGATATATTTAAACCAATGTAAATCCAGAATATCTCCACTGAAGTCAAGAGAGCTACTCCAGAGTGACACCAGTATGTTTGAGATGAGACAGACAGATCCTGAGCCCTGATAAAGATACTTTGAAAAATGCATGTACTGTTTATAAACTCTATCACTTCAGTGTGCAAGCAAAGTGCTGGTGATTTGGGAACACAGACCAAACTTGAACCAGTGCTGATCTATCAAGTCCTTGTGCAATTCTAGGCAAATGCTCAGCCCAGCTCTAGGAATAGGTGCTCATTTGGATGGCTCAGGGATACAGAGGTTTTTACCAGTTTGTATCGGACCAAAAGGTTAAGCTCTTTGGACTAGAAATCTCAGTGCTGTGCAGCGGGTTCGTGCAACAACCTTTCATCTCTGGAGAGATGGCATCAGGTAGTGGTTCAGTGGTCACAGAGCTAAATTTGATCTCATCCCAGTCCCCATAAGTACACATTACACACCCAAGCAATCTGGTCTAATTTAGTATGGGTGGCAGTCAGCAAGTGCCCAATTTGTAGCCAATGGGAGCTGAGGATGCTCCGCTCCCCCTAGGGTTGGGCCTAGTAGAGGGTGAGGTTGGAATGCTGCTGGGGGCAGGCGGATGAGGCTAGAGAGGACAGTGGGGTGGCACATCAGGGATTTTAAAATACTCTCGCTCCTGCTTTTACACTTAATTGCAATAGGGTTTTGGTTTTTAAAGGGACAGATCCTCAGCTGGAGCAAATTAGCGTAGCTTGAGACAAGTCAAATGAGCTGATTTATACCAGCTGAGGATCTCGCCCCAAAATGTTAAGACCCAGTCAGATACTGCTTAGCCAGGCAAGGTAAATTAAGGCCCAGTCCTAAACTCTGTGGGAGATGGGTCTGGGCAAGGAGCAAAATAAATACTTCAGGACTGAGCCCTTCATGTTTCAGAATAAAACTCATTTTTAAAAATATGGAGCCTGAACATTTTGATTCCATTAACCAAACCGTTACTAAAAGGATGCCGGAGAGTTGTTTATTTTCTTTGGACAAATGCCTATTATGCACCTATCCCGTTAGACCCAAGCAAAAATACACAACAAACAACAATCAGGGTTAATCAATACAGCCTCCAGCCGAGAAGTGCTTCTAACCTTGTTCCTACCAGTCCCTGCCAGGAACAATAAAAACCCCTTCCAAGTAAAAATTTAAATAACTTGCAAGCTCTTTGGGGCAGAGACTGTACCTGCCATGGGGATTTAGACAAATGGTTCCCACTGAAATTGATGGGAGGGACAATCACAGCTCCTAGCACAATTTGGGTGCAGAGGAAATGGAAATAATAAGTAAGAAGAAGCTCCTAGACTGAACAAATTGATCTTACCCAACATCTTGTTCAACATCCTCAGACTCGGGCTTTGGCAGATAGCAAGGCCTCCACTGCCTGCTGGCCAGTGTTTAAATTCAGGGACAGACAGTTAGCAGGTTCCAGCTGATTACAACTGTCCCAAGGAGCTCAGAGATAAATGAGTTCCATAGAGAATATTATAAATAATCAATGCCCTGGACGGCACCCAGGAGCAAAAAGGAAGTCAGCACAGAGCCTGGAAAACAGGCATTGGGTGCACATCAGCTTTCCAAGCTTAACCAGCAGTATCTATCTGCACTAGCTGGAGCTTCTGAATTGTGCATGGGGTAGCCCCATATTGCAGTCATGATAGTGCAATCCTTCCGAGAGGGTTGTGATTTGGGAGTGCTCCTGAAATCACAGATGCAATGGCCAAGAGTCCCTTATCGCATCTGTGTCTGGCTAGGCATTTGCAGCCTTCTCTCTCAGATCCAGATCTTGCACAGTGGGGCATGTCTTTGCGACTCCTAAATGGGATTATTGCAATGGATTATTCTCAGGGAGCTGTTGTTATGATTCTGTATATGTCATGTGGTTGCATCTTGACGCCCTGGCCGCTTTGTGCTAGGCACTGTCCAAACATATAACAAAGAACTGGTCCCTGCCCCAAAGCATTTACAATCTGTTACCCACTGGTCTGCGATCTATCAGACAGGTAGGCAGCCCCAAAGAGCTGGGATGAGCACAAGGTAAGGGTGAGATGGCTATGATCAGCAAACCAGTACAATATATCACACTGCCTCCCAGACCCGAGGACCGCTCCACAGCTATAGCTACAGCTCTGCAGGCAGGATGTATGGCCACACTGTAATTAAACACCTGTGGCTGGCCTGTGTCAGCTGGCTCAAGCTCACAGGTCTTGGGCTGTGGGGCTGTAAAGTTGCCATGTAGATGTTCCAGCTGTGGCTGGAGCCTGGGCTCTGGGATCCTCCCCCGACATGGGGTCCCGGAGCTCGGGCTCCAGGCCGTGCCCAAACATCTACACCACAGTTTTACAGGCCTGTAGCCAGAGCCCCGTGAGCCCGAGTCAGTTGCCACAGGCCAGCAACAAGTGTTTAATTGCAGTGTAGCCATACCCTGTGGGGCTCAGACAGGGGCTTGCTGACTGGAGGTGCAAGCCTGTATTACTTATTTCACTGTATCCAAATAGGCCTATCTTAAGAATTCCCATCAATTTGGAATAAAGAATGAGCAGCCATTAAATTGAGCTTTGGCTGCTCTGGGCTTGTTTACGGCACTGGTTGATGGGGTGTCTGTAGTGCCGGTTTTGCCTTGGTGTCTGATCTTTGCAGACTAACAAGATGAGAGTAAAATGCTTGTTTCCTTTGTCTCAGGTTTGATCCAGAGAGTTTATTGTTTTTTGTAGGTAATAAATAATTGATGGCAAAGCCTCTGTCCATAATTAAAATGGATGCCCCTTGCCTGCCACAAATGATAGCTTTTCCAGTAATGAACAGATTTAGGCATGTGTTAAGTCTAGGATACGTTCTGTTTACCTTTTGATGGGCAGCAGCACTGCGCACACGGGGTGGAATATGCAATAGTCAGTATTATAACAGTTAAGGTGGCTTAGGCTGCGGATACCTCATGAACTTCAATGGGAACACAATTGGACTCTATGGGTGGTGAACTCTTTCTCCACTCTAGGCGTGGGGCTCAGTGCTTGGCTCTGGTTGAGGTCCACTTAGCACAGGACTGGAGGGAAGCAAAGTGGCAGCATGCCATCTTTCTGCCCCACCTGGGGCCAGCTGGTGACTCTGGCCTGGTTTTTGTTTAGGTGCCTATCTTTAGGCACTGTCGTGGGGCAAGTACACCAAGTCACAGGCACCCATATTTGAAAATGTTGGCCACTGCCCATTAGCTCCAGATACTGGGGCAAATTGGTATCCAGCCTTTCCAGGAGTCTCTCTCCCAGGGCTGGCTCTAACTTTTTTGCTGCCCCAAGCAGCAAAAAAAAAAAAAGCGCCGCCCCGCTGAACCCCCCTGCCGAGCGCCATGCAGCCGGACCCCCCCTCCCCCGAGCGCCGCGCCGCCGGAGTCCGCCCCCCCGCCGAGCACCGCGCCACCGGAACCCCACCTCAAGCACCGCGCCCCGCGACGCCCCCCGGTGAGTGCCGCGCCACCGAAGCGCCCCCCCGCAGAATGCCGCGCTGCCCCCCACCACCCCAAGATTGGCCACCCCTTACCAGGTGCCGCCCCAAGCATGTGCTTCGTTGCCTGGTGCCTGGAGCCGGCCCTGGTCTCTCCTCTGCTCCAGGGAGCAAGTGAGTGCCGGGGAATGTTCAAATTATAGGTTAAACACATGGGGGTTTCATTCCAAAAATTCATATATCAGACTTGACTTATTTGTCCTTTTCAGGGCCACAAAAAGATGCTCCCTACGAATGTAACCATATTGATTAAGTCATAAAGTATACTTAATATAAATAATCTATATTGACTCTTCTTACATTAACTTCTCTGTCTTTTACTTCTTCTTACTCCTCAATAATGCTACAATTATGTAAAGAAATACATTAAAATCAACATTGTCCCAAAGGAAGCAGATCTGCCATTATTATTATTATTATTATTGGCCTGTGCCTAGGTACAAGCTTTAGAAACCCAAGTAAAATGAGCTATTTATGTCACAATTGGGCAGCTAAGCAGGTGCTCCAGGTGTTCTATCCCCAGCTTGATAGGACTACATGGGTAGACTCTGGTACTTCCTGACACCTCAGTAGCAGCATGTCCCCTGTGGAACTTGAGTGGTTTGCTTGGATCACATCCAGTCATGGAGATGTTCAGGGGACAGCGCTGTTGCCAGGGGAAATCAAAACCAGCCTGGCAGTTGTGCAGGGTCAGCCGCTAGCCTGCCGTTCCTGGCTGTAGTTGTGATTACAGCTCATTCTCTCCTACCAACGTCCTTCAGTGGGACTGATGCTCTGTGTGTGATGGCTGGAGAAGTGGTGTTGCCCCGTAGGCCACATCGGGGATGGGAAGGGGTGCATATTGGAGGGGGAACTGCCCAACAGCTCATTGACAGCGTTAGCACAGGCCTTCCCTTGGGAAGGGTTAGAATGGGAGGCAGTGGTCTCTGGGTGAAATTCACCTCGGCGCCTAGGGAAAACACAGGGCCTATGCTCCATTTACAACCCATGAAAGCCCCCAGGATGGTGCTGCCTAAGCCTCGTGCTGCCCCTCTGCACGGAAGGGAATTTCCTCCATTATGAATGTACCGCAGCCTGCTGGCTGGGGATGGTGTGAGTGGGCAATCGCAGACCATCTCTGGAAGCTGAAAGCATTACACAGTGTGACGTTGCACTCTATATGATTTTATGAAAATATGCTAGTGAGTGTGAATATAATGTAACTGGAATATGCTTCATGCAAAAGGTCTCTTGTAAGGTATCATTACAAACTTATAATCTACTGAGTGTGGTCATCCTATTTGTATAAATGTATCACTCTTGTATCTGAAACTATAAATATGAAATACAACTCTGAGATCCTATTGTAGTTATGCAAAGTGTGGGCCATTAATGGTGGTTTGGAATCTTGTTGGCTTCTATCAACCAGGACAATTGACTGTGGATGGCTCTGTTTGCTTGCAGGCCTTCCTTTGAGTCAGGCTGGGAGGAATGAGGGCTTGGAGTCTTACAGTGACATGTGATCATGTCACTTGAACTGGAATCCATCTTTAACCTGGTGCTTTTCCATTTAGAAGGAAGGGTGGGAACCCAGAGAGGGACAAAAGATTCCCGCCTTGAGCAAAAGATATATAAGGGGGTGGAACAGAAAAAAAGGGGCTGCAGTCATGAGACATCCCCTAGCTACCACCTGAGCTGGAACAAGGGCTGTCCTAGGGGAAAGGATTGTGCCCAGACTAGGAAGGCCTCCAGTCTGTGATAGAAGCTTATTGAAACATCTCTGATGGTGAGATTTCATCTGTAATCACTTTCTTACTGTATTAGGAATAGACTTGTGTGTTTTATTTTATTTTGCTTGGTAATTTGTTCTGTCTGTTATTACTTGGAACCACTTAAATCCTACTTTTTGTAGTTAATATAATCACTTTTTACTTATTAGTTAACCCAGAGTATGTATTAATACCTGGGGGAGGCAAACAGCTGTGCATATCTCTCTATCAGTGTTATAGAGGGCGAACAATGTATGAGTTTATACTGTATAAGCTTTATACAGGGTAAAACGGATTTATTTGGGGTTTGAACCCCATTGGGAGCTGGGCATCTGAGTGTTAGAGACAGGAACACTTCTTAAGCTGTTTTCAGTGAAGCCTACAGCTTTTGGGAGACGTTGTTCAGACCTGAGTCTGTGTTTGTAGCAGGCTAGCAGGTCTGGCTCAAACCAGGCAGGGCACTGAAGTCCTAAGCTGCCAGGGAAAACGGGCTCAGAAGTAGCCTCGGCGCATCAGGTGGCAGTTCACAAGGGGCTTTCTGTGATCCAACCAGTCACAGAGACAAAACACACTCAAGAGACTGATGCTGGGAGCTGCAGCACAAACTTGGGGATCATCTCCTCTTGGTCTCATCAGCACACCAATAGGGATACCTGCATTGGTACCAGCAGCAGCAGGTGGTTCCTGGACTGACCTTCACAGAAGATGAGTAGAAGCTCTTCTATTGCCATAATTGCCTTAGTAGTACTGCGAACAAGGGCAGGGCAGCTCTGAATGTATCCATGTGGGGGTGTATTGCTTACAGTCATGCAGGATCGTGTTTAGATGTAATGAGCCAAACTATGCTCTGTTACACCAGTGTATTGACTCTCAGTGGAGTAACACAAGTGTAGCAGAGCAGAATCTAGCCCAGTGATCCCTGAGAAATCCCTGGGAAGGAATGAAATCCCACACCGGGGGGCCCTCACTGAGAACTGTTGGAGGGCAGGAGAGGGCTTAAGCTGGGTTGTGACTCAGGGTCAGAACATTCATTCCTACTGCTCTCCCCATAATAATGTCAAAGAGTTTGATTTGCCTGGCTGATCAGAAGCTGGGAATTGGCCAATACCCTCACCTTCATCTCTTGTTATGAGGAGCATAACCCCAGGCCTGGGGAGAATGGAAATCCCACAGGCACTGCAGCCCAGAAAGAAATTACCACCCTTGAGAATAAGGGTTAGGTGTGCATGGGAAGTTAGAGGTCCTGAGCCAGGTCACCGCAAAGGATAGTTTGTTGACAATTGCACAGCAAGCATTTCACCAGCCCAGCCAGCGAGAGACCCTGAGCACACAGGCAAGGGGGAGAGGCAATGTAGCCTACTGGATAGAGCACAGGCCTGCGCCTCTGAAGATCTGCATTCAGGTCCAGCTCTAGTGTTTTTGCCGCCCCAGGCGGAGGGGGGGAGGGGAAAGCCACGATCGGTGGCAATTCGGCGGCAACTCTAGCACCGCTTCATTCTATGGCGGCAATTTGGAGGGAGATCCTTTTCTCCCACAGGGAGTGACGGCCCCGCCGCTGAATTGCCACCGAATTGCTGGACGTGCTGCCCCCCTCTTCATTGGCCACCCCAAGCACCTGCTTGCTATGCTGGTGCCTGGAGCCGGCCCTGTCTGCATTCTATTTCCAGTTCTGCTGCTGGGTGACCTCGGGTGTCACCTTTCCCCCTCTGTGCCTCAGTTTTCCCATCTGTAAAATGGGGATAATGATACTGATGCCTCCTTTGTAAAGCACTTTGAGATCTGCTGATAAAAAGTGCCATAGCAGAGCTGGCTATTATTATCGGTGCACAGCTCTACCTACTTTGCTAAAAACGGAGGAAGAGGGGTTCCTCCTACTCTCTCTCCTGGGCTTAGGGGTGCTGAGCTCAAGAAGATTTTTATTTGTACATTGTTCTTTCACAGAGTCTAAGTTGTGTATATATAAAGTGGTTTTTAGTCTTTTCCATTGCAAAAGAAAAAGAATCCCAGAAAATCCTGTCCTCATGTGTTTCTGCTCTTCTTTTTGTAATTAGTCTAATATACAATCTGCTCTCTGAACATTTTAGTGTAATTCAGTCCTGGAGTTGGACCAGACTGACACTGTGACTTGCCAGATAAACGAAGTGCTTCTTTTAATTACTGGATGAGGTTGTGCTATATAAGGCTGTAGAGCGACCAACCCTTTCTTTTGCAGACATGTCTGTTGGGTTGCGTTTTGTTGTTAACGCTTTGCATTTCTATAGGGCTTGTATGGGATACAGGTGTTACAGGCAGGTGTGAGCTATCATGTTTATCAAAGCAATATAAAAAGCCATGAGTAGGACAGAGCGCACAGGAGAACTGGATCATGTATTTAATAGGAGTTCTGCAGTGAGACCAACAGGTACTGTTGTCTGGTAGCAGGGAGGGAGGCCCAAGGCCCTGATTCTGCAAACACTTATGTGTGTGCTTATTTTGAAGTCCCACTGACTACTCACATGGGTAAAGTGAAGCATGTGCAAATGTTTGCCTATGGGAAGAACGTGTAGCTAAACACCTTATTAGCACAAAGGGGATGGTGCATAAGACCATGCCTCAGCAGACATGTCCATTTTGCATCTATATCCTACCCCCATTTTAGCCTGAGTGTAAGGGTAATGTCTACATGACAATCAAACACCTGAGGCTGGCCCAGGTCAGCTGACGCTGGCTCACAGGGCTTGGGCTGCGGGGCTGTGTTGAGTTCTGAGACCCTGCAAGGGGGGGTGGGTCTCAGAGGCCAGGCTCCAGACCGCACTCAAAGGTCTACAGAGCAATTTTATAGCCATGTGAGCCAGAGTCAGCTGACCTGCACCAGCCACAAATGTTTTATTGCCGTACAGACATACCCTAAGGTAGCAAGGATTGCTGCTATTCAGTGCAGAGGGCTACACATAGCACATAGCCTAACTTGTGCTCATGCATAATCTCTGCTCGCAGCTGCGCTGGCAAACACAGCTTTGTTGTGCATTGTGCAAGGATATCCAAGAAACTTAACCTGCTTAACATACACTAGACCTCATCCAGCAAGGTGTAAATTACTGAATTATCCTGCCTCTGCACCAGTACAGCATGTCTATAGTGAGGATTGACACTGGTGTTACTGGTGTAACCTGATGTCTCAGCTGGATTTGTTGGTAGCAAGGATTGAATCCAGTAGGTCTGAATCTAAAAGCATGACCCTCTGCTGCCTGAGCTAAAAGACCCATCCAGCTCTGCTAGTTCAAAGGCTGTACAGACTCAGAAACCTTTACGTAGTCCAGCCACAAGAGGGAGACAGAGCTACACTCGGTAAAGGTGAGTTACAATGGTGCACATTTTCTTTATAGACAAGGTCAGGATGGAGAATCAGGGCCAGTTAGGTTAAATTACTTGTTCAAGGTCATGCAGCGTGTCAGAGACAAAGCCAGGAATAAAAGCATAACTTCAGTTCAGTGCTCTAAGCAGTAGATGACACTCCCTGTTCTAAATTAATCTCTTTGAGCCAAACTCTGCTTGTAAATCTGGATTAATTCCATTTGACATCAATGGAGTTGCTTTGGATTTGCCTCTGTGTAACTGAGAGCAGAATGTGACTTGGTGCTTATAAAATCTTTTAACATTGAGGCAAATGTTTTCTATAAGGCCAAAATGTAGCCCTTTATGTCTGTCAGTAATTATGATTTGGTATGGATCATATACAGCTAAAAGTTTGTATATTATATTGCTAAACCCTCGTTTAGAGAGGCTTGATTTTCAGAAGGTAGCTGCTCAGCACTACCTAAAAACCAGGCCCCATTACAGCATCTCAAGTTGTACTCGCAAAAATAGCGGTACCCCAAATCACTAACCAGATTCTGGCCCTTAATATTTATCTATAAACTTAAAAATGAAGCTCACTGTTATATGTTACCATCATTCTTTCTGATTGAATATAACAGAGGGGGCCGTTTTTTCTTGTTTTAATTTGATTAGATGATTCTGAGGTCTGTCTCATCAAGGGTATGGTTTCCTGGTTGTACATTCTAGGAAGAAACTAAAGCACTACGACAAAAAGCCTCTGAAATCTTTGTTTGTTGCTTTCATGGCTTCTTATATGGCAAGTTTACAACAAAATGTTTAGTACTGAAACACCAGGCTGTTGTAATAATGAGAAAGACGCCAGTGAGTCTCCTCCAAGCCGACTTGAATCAACAACCCTGTTAACAGCCTCTAGTGCCCTCTGCTGTATTTCAGGAGGCACAAGCTCCTTAAGAGCAAATTAATGCTTTCCAAACAGAAGGAAAGCAGTGTCCCATAAAGGCAAACTTCTTAAAAAAATTGTGACTTACTAGGAGAAAATCTTGGTTTTGTATCTGATGCATCCGATGAAGTGGGTTATAGCCCACGAAAGCTTATGCCCAAATAAATTTGTTAGTCTCTAAGGTGCCACAAGGACTCCTTGTTGTTTTTGGTTTTGTAGTGGTCTAAAATCACAAATGTATTGTGCACCTCGATATGGAGTTTAAACTAGGGTTGTTGATTAATCACAGTTAACTTGTGCAATTAACTCAAAATAATTAATCGCGATTAAAAAATTAATCACCGTTTTAATCGCACCATTAAACAATAGAATACCAATTGAAATTTATTAAATATTTTGGATGTTTTTCTACATTTTCATATATATTGTATTCTGTGTCATAACTGAAATCAAAGTGTATATTATTTTTGATTACAAATATTTGCACTGTTAAAATGATAAAATAACAGTATTTTTCAATTCACTTCATACAAGTACTATAGTGCAATCTCTTTGTTGTGAAAATGCAACTTACAAATGTAGATTTTTTTTGTTACATAACTGTACTCAAAAAAAAAAAATAAATGTAAAACTTCAGAGCCCACAAGTCCATTCAGTCCTACTTCTTCTTCAGCCAATCGCTAAAACAAACAAGTTTGTTTACATTTACAGGAGATAATGCTGCCTTCTTTTTATTTACAATGTCAACAGAAAGTGAGAACAGGTATTTGCATGGCACTTTTGTAACCGGCATTGCAAGGTATTTATGTGCCAGATATGCTAAACATTCGTACGCCCCTTCATGCTTCAGCCACCACTCCAAAGGATATGCTTCCATGCTAATGATGCTTGCTTAAAAAATAAAATATAAAAAATAAAAAAATAATGCATCAATTAAATTTGTGACTGTACTTCTTGGGGGGAGAATCGTATGTCTCCTGCTCTGTTTTACCTGCATTCTCCAAATATTTCATGTCATAGCAGTCTTGGATGATGACTCAGCACATGTTCATTTTAAGAACACTTTTACTGCAGATTTCACAAAATGCAAAGAAGGCGAGATTTCTAAAGATAGCTACAGCACTCGACCCAAAGTTTAAGAATCTGAAATGCCTTCCACAGTCTGAGAGGGACAAAGTGGGGAGCATGCTTTCAGAAGTCTTAAAAGAGCAACACTCCGATGCGGAAACTACAGAACCTGAATCACCAAAAAAGAAAATCAACCTTCTGTTGGTGGCATCTGACTCAGATAGTGAAAATGAACATGCGTCAGTACACACTGCTTTGGATTGTTATTGAGCAGATCTCGTCATCAGCATGGACACATGTCTCCTGGAATGGTGGTTGAAGCATGAAGGGACATATGAATCTTTAGCTCATCTTGCATATAAATATCTTGCGACGCTGGCTACAACAGTGCTACTTTTAGGTAACATTGTAAACAAGAAGTGGGCAGCATTATCTCCTGCAAATGTAAACAAACTTATTTGTCTGAGCGATTGGCTGAACAAGAAGTAGGACTGAGTGGACTTGCAGGGTCTAACATTTTACATTGTTTTATTTTTTAATTCAGTTTTTTTTACATAATTCTACATTTGGAAATTCAACTTCATGACAAAGAGATTGCACTACAGTACTTATATTAGGTGAATTGAAAACTAGTATTTCTTTTGTTTTTTTACAGTGCAAATACTTGTAACCAAAAATAAATATAAAGTGAGCACTGTTCACTTTGTATTCTGTGTTGTAATTGAAATCAATATATTTGAAAATGTAGAAAACATCAAAAAAAATTTAAATAAATGTTATTCTCTTATTGTTTAACAGTGCGATTAATCACGATTAATTTTTTAAATGGCTTGACAGCCCTAGTTTAAATTAGTTTTGCGCTTTACAATAACAGATTTTTGATTATTGATGGGCAAGCCTCAAAGCATGTGATCTAGCAAACCATGTAAATTTCATGAGAACAAGCTCAAGATGTTCATGTCCCATCTCGTCCCCAGCAAAGACAGAGATATGCAACAGCTGGGAAAAAAAAAAATAAAGTTAACTGAACTTACTTAATTCTTTGTACCTTCAAAGGGCTCAGCAGCCATTAGAGACTAAAGTGAACAGAATCACTATGAGATAGGTAGGTAGAGGCTTGTCCACATGAGGGATTTTTGGCACCATTATAACTACACTGATGTAAACTCACCATATCGATGCCCTGTGAAACAGGGCATGCAAACCAGCATGAGCTGAACCCGTGCAAGCCCTGCTTTACACCATGCCCTAAATATTAATGTTTTCTTTTATAGACAGAGAAGTAGAGCTAGGAAGAGGTTAAGTGGCTTACAAAAGGCTGCCCACGTCAGAGCTGAGCTTAGAACTCTGTAGCACCTGGTTCCCAGGCCTGTGTTCAAAGCACTTTGCCAGCTTCAGCAGGAGAGCCATGTGAATGCTAATTTGCTGCGATCTTGCACTTAAACTTATGGTAACTCATGCAGTTAATGCCACTGAAATCAAACTATACTGACAGGCCAGGAAGGAGGGTCATCATCCATGTAGGGCAGCTTCAGTCTATGAGGTACCCCCTTCCCAGTAGATCCCTAGCATGCCTCACCCTCTATCCATGGCTCACCGAACCCCACAGGAGATAGGGTACTTTTGGTGAGCAAGGACAACAGACAATTCTGGCATCACCTTGTCAGGACCTTGTCTTGAACACAGGCCCACTGGGTTCTTGGAAAGTAGTCCTGACTATCACACACACCAACTCATTCAATTAGTAGGGAATTCACAGACTGGGGTGGGATAGCTTCAAGGGTTCTGCGGCCTACTTACTGATTGGCCACATAATCTTGACCCTGATTGGTTGGTAACAATATATAAACTTCTTGCTTCCTTTCCCTCAGCAAGTTCGCGGATGACACTAAGCTAGGGGGAGAGGTAGATATGCTGGAGGGTAGGGAGAGGGTCCACACTAACCTAGACAAATTGGAGGATTGGGCCAAAAGAAATTTGATGAGGTTCAACAAGGACAAGTGCAGAGTCCTACACTTAGGATGGAAGAATCCCATGCACCACTACAGGCTGGGGACCGACAGGCTAAGCAACAGTTTTCCAGAAAAGGACCTGGGGATTACAGTGGATGAGAAGCTGGATTTAAGTCAGCAGTGTTCCCTTGTTGCCAAGAAGGCTAACAGCATATTGGGCTGCATTAGTAGGAGTATTGCCAGCAGATCGAGGGAAGTGATTATTCCCCTCTATTTGGCACTAGTGAAGCCACATCTGGAATATTGTGTCCAGTTTTGGGCCTCCCACTACAGAAAGGATGTGGACAAATGGAGAGAGTCCAGTGGAGGGCAATGAAAATGATCAGGGGGCTGGGGCACATGACTTGCGAGGAGAGGCTGAGGGAACTGGGCTCCTTTAGTCTGCAGAAGAGAAGAGTGAGGGGGGATTTGATAGCAGCCTTCAACTACCTGAAGGAGGGTTCCAAAGAGAATGGAGCTTGGCTGTTCTCAGTGGTGGCAGATGACAGAACAAGGAGCAATGGTCTCAAGTTGCAGTGGGGGAAGTCTAGGTTGGATATTAGGAAAAACTATTTCACTAAGAGGGTGGTGAAGCACTGGAATGGGTTACCTCAGGAGGTGGTGGAATCTCCATCCTTAGAGGTTTTTAAGGCCTGGCTTGACAAAGCCCTGGCTGGGATGATTTAGTTGGTGTTGGTCCTGCTTTGAGCAGGAGGTTGGACTAGATGGACCTCCTGAGGTCTCTTCCAACCCTAGTCTTCTATGATTCTGCTCTTGTCTGAGCAACAAGCCATTGCCCGCTAGTTGTCACTCAGACCTTGCTTGATCCTGCCTTGCCTGACGCCGCCAGCTACTTCATTGTACATTCTCCTTAAATTGGATCTCCTGGCTATTGGACTGCTTGTGTGAACTTTCACCACTGAGCCGGATTGCAAGAGCCTTTGACCTGCAAGAGCCCTGGGCATTACTCACCCGCAATAATAAGAATTAGCATGCACGCAGTGTTTCACACCTCAGTACACAATACAAACATTAACGAGGAGGTTGCTTTATGTTTTCTATTAGTAGCTTGGCCCTACACTTAGGCTTTAATATCCGTTATTCTAGGGCAGCAGTTCTCAAACTTCATTGCATCATGAACCCTTCTGACAATAAAAATTACTACATGACCCAAGGACGGGGGACTGAAGCCTGAGCCCACCCAAGTGCCACCGCCCCAGGTGGAGGGTGGCCAAAGCTGAAGCCCCAGGGCGGGCTTCAGCCCCGGGCGGGGGGCCTGTAACCTGGGCCCCGCCATCCAGGGCTGAAGCTAAAGCCTGAGCCCGGCTGCTCAGGGCTGAAACCTTTGGCTTTCAGCTTTGGCCCTGAATGATGGGGCTCGGGCTTCGTCTTCATCCCTTGGCCCTAGCAAGTCTAATGCCAGCCACGGCGACCCCATTAAAATGGGGTCAGAACCCACTTTAGGGTCCTGACCCAGAATTTGAGAACCCCTGTTCTAGGGCAAGGACAGCCATCCCAAGTAATGCTTAGGTTGTTAAAGTGATCTGCTGCTGCTTCAGCAATCCTGCAAAGAGGCTGGCAGAAGCCTCTCTGCGTGACAATTTTCTTAAGGCCGCCTTTGGTTTTGGGGACCTGGGGGGTGGAGCCAGTATTGCCTTTCCCAAGAGTCCATACATAATCCCCAGAAACACACAAAACCAGACCCTAGGGGGAACCCACAGAAAGCCAGACACACGCACACACTGAAACAAATCTTGCTCCCTTGCCTCTCAGTAGTGAAGATAGAACCCTCTGCATTTCCATGCGCCTGTGCAGTGATGGGCGTTTCTGGTGGAATGCGCATTAAAGCCCAATTCAACGTTACTCTACAGCCCCTTTGTGCTAGGAACTACCCCTGCTGCAGAGGAGCCGTGCACTGCCCAGCTCTGGGCTGCCTCCAGGGTAGCCCCAGGCAAACGGGGCATTCCTGGGTGGGCCATGGATGGAGTGGAGGGTGGGCTGAAGGAAGCAGGTTACAAGGGGGCATTACCAGGGTGCACACATGCTTTTTCAAAGCTCCAAGGAGGCACTGAAGCTCTAATTCAGGGCTGTCCTCACCTGTCTCAAGCGGCCTCGGCTTGCCTCAAGCTGCCTCGAGCTAGCACCAGCATGGGGATGAATCTATCCTTCCAAATATACAAAGTGCAACTGGTGGGACACTTCCCACTGGCTGCTGGCTGTGATCTCTGCTCGCTCCCTGGGGATGGGGAGGAGGGATGATGGAAGCAAAAAGTTTTTTCTTTGCAATCAGAAAGGCTAGAGACTAACTTTTGAGATGACAGCTCTGTCGGGAGAAAGCCATAAAACCTACAGGCAGGCTCCCTGGCTTCCTATCCCGCCCTGCTCACAAACACCGGGGGGAGCAAATGTGCTTTTACCAAGTAGAAGAAAAGCAGAGCTGAGCTTCGGCTTCTGCTGAATTACTTCCTCCAATTCCCAAAGAAAGCGGTTACTACAATCTTACATCAGATCACACTCGGAGGAGCACAAAGCCAATTTGGGGGAATGCAAGCCAGCACACATTTAACTGGAATGCTAATATTTACTGTTCGTAGCAATCCAGGCCTAAGAAGTGGGTGAAGTCACTAGCTGGGGATTATAACTTCAATTAGGTAATGTTAATAGAGGAGGCAGCAATGCCTCATTGAGGGAAATTACTAAAATTGTACTTTAAGGACAGTCAATTAGCTGCATTTTGACAAAACAACAAAAAGATGAAACAGAAGCACTTGGAAAAAGAATTAGAGAATTAGAGGGAACATGTCTGTTTGGGGAATCCTAATATTTTGGTGGAAATCATTAAGTGAAATTAAATACTATTTTAAACCAAAGGGATAGAATATCTAATTAAGTTAGTAAAAAGGGTTGGGAAAGGGGTATTGTGGAGGGAATTAGAGAGATGGTTTATTAGCATGTTGACTGAGGTGAGGCCCCTGAAAAAAATGTATATTAGAAATGAGGGAGGGGAAAACCTCTTGACAACTGATTGGAAGTTTAGGGAGGATTTCTTTAGGGTGACTCCAAGGTTTTTGACCTTAGGAACAAGGTCAAGGTCTATGTTCAGGAGAGTGGTCCAGTAAGAAATGTGGGGATGGAGAACAGATCAATTTCTGAACATAAGATGCCAAGGGCAAATGCTGTAACACACGTGGCAGTTTGGGCCCTCAGAGTGTGGAAGAGGGAAGAGAAGTCTATACTACATGCTTCCTCTGTTCCCAACCTTGCAGAAGCCTCTCTGCATGACAAAACTTTCTTGGGGCTCCCTGCAATTTTGGGGACCTAGAGGGATGGAGTGGGAGGAGCCAAAGATAAGCCACCCTGCATAGGAGATAATGTAGTCTAATGGACATGGCACTGGGCTGGCAACCAGGAGACCTAGACTTTTATACCTAGGTCTGTCCCTCACTTGCTGTGTGAGCTAGAACAAGTTCCTTCACCTCTCTGGCCTCCAGTTTCCCTATCCATAAAATGGGGATGCTAATGCGTATACTATGCACTTTGATAAGTTACTATGAAATCTATCCATTAAAAGTGCTAGCTATTACTATTAAAATGCCCAGACTTGTTTATTGCCTTTATTTTGATTTTGTTAGCCCCATCCTAAGATCTGGGTGCTTGCTTTAGTCCTAGGTTATGGTGGTATTATTTATTTAATTATATAGATCTATTTCACTTAAATAATTTGACTATGGCCCCAGTCATGGTCAGCCCTATGTGTTGTGCATTGAACAAATGCAGAGGAAGACATGGTTCCTGCCATGAAGAGCTAGCCAGTCATAAGTTAAAAGGGGGTTTTACTCTGATTTTTCTCATGGTATAGAGAATTCCTTCATCACAAGCATTTGCAGATGGGGTTCTACAAATTCCAACCATTTAACAAACTGTACCAGTAAAAGTCTTACGCCTAAAAGCCTTTCTTAAAAGAACTTACCAAGTATTTTGACCTACATCATCGTCTTGTTAAATTCATCTGATGATATGAGACAGTTAGTGAAATATGCATAGTACATTATACTAAAGAGAAATGTACCCTTCAATTGGTATCTGATGTGCACTTTGCAATAACTGCTATTAGTTGTCTATAAAACTCCTAGACATGATTTGATTTTATTTTATTACCATTATATTATTTTACTTTGCAACATATAGGGGGTGGCGATTACAGGTCCTCAAGTGCTTACTGGGAAATATTTAACCCAGGATGTTTTATTTATTAGCATAAAGAGACACAATGGATTGTTGATGATTAAAGTGATGATACTGCTGCCATACTTGTCAAAAATATAGACCTAATTCAATAGAGAGGCGACAGTCAGTCTCCATGTTGATCTATGCTGAAGCAAACTGCCTCTGAAAGCAGTACAGTACAAAGCCTGAATTGGCCTCTTAATTTTATGCTCCAGGGCATAGTATAAAAAAAGGGAATTCTTTCTAAGTGCCTATAATTGCATGTTACCAGAACCCAAAATATAAGGCAAATTTTCAAAATTGTAAGTGTTACGCTTTCCATTTCAATTCCTTCCCATCTCTAAAAAACCCATCAAAACGAAAGAGCTTTAAAATGCATCACTATCCCACATCATTAATAAAATATACAGTGTGCTTAGACTTCAGTTGCAAATGTACATTTCAAAACCAAAATATTTTTTAAAAACAAATCAGTTCTTCCATCACTTAGCTGTCAAGTGCTGCGATCAGGGGTCTGCTTTGCTTTGTAACATCGCAACCGTCAATTTCAAAATATGTTGTTTCAAATAACAAAAGCATTTCCATTTTCCATCTACGCACGTAGGTTGGAATGTAGGTTGCTGTGCTCACACAAGCTGACTTAACTAGGAATACCTCAGTGAGTAAGGCTAATAGGTTTGGCCCCATTGGCCCAACTGTCAATGGGCTTTTTAAACTGTGGCCAAAGTATCTCTAGGTGCATTTGTGCTTGCAAAATCCTGCACGTGTGTTATAATATACTACTTAATGTATACTGGATGCAGACTGTATCCTTGATGGGAGAGCTGCTTCAACCTTTGCAATTGGATTGTCCTCTAGTGGCTGAATCAACGAGGATGTAGACTCCAGTATTGCTACAGCTAATGGAGAGCCTCTGTAATAAAGCGTGGCAGGTAAGAGACTGGATTTTAATTTCTGGACCAGTCACCTGGATGGTTCAGGGTTACCAAACTCAATACCTGTGTCATATGATGGGGGTTAGAATCCACTGATTACCTTGACTTCTACGACATCTGCTGTAGGCAAGCATAATTCCTTCAGATGTCCTGAGGGGTCGTGGCTGCCCCTGTGCTGTCCTGGAAGAGGGTGCAGCATATGACCTGCTGGATGGTGTGGAGAGAAGTAAGGCCATGGCTCCATCCCTTGCCCCTTCGGAAAAACTAGTATCACTGTAAGTGCTGGCCTCACATAGTGCTGATCCATCTCAGTGAGGGAGTCGACGCAGTCAGTGGGAGGCCTTCCATTCATTACAATGGGTGCTTTGTCAGGCCCATGATGCCTGGATGCCGCTTGTGCCCAGTCCTTCCTACAAAGGCCAAGCTTTAAAGATTTAAACACTGCTTTTTAAAAGGTGATTAGCTTTGCATGTCTGTATCATAGCGTCTGCCTTGATGGCAGGTTAAATATGCTCCCCCTGGCTGCTCAGTTTGGATCCGAGTTTTTCTACTTTACTCTTCTGAGAAGATAACAATAGAAATATAAGATTAACCATTTTGTACACTTGATGGCTTCATTGGACAGGCAATAAATCTATACAACTGAATTGGAGAAGATGCTGTTCAAATGCTATTATCTGTCTCTCCATTATTGAACTGGGATCATAGGGCTGACTTAAAGAGATCCTTCCACCTCCAACACTCCCTCCCTGGGAGATGCACACTATTTGATCTGTTCCATGACTAAGTTCTGTGCTGTATCCAAAACTTTCATTTCCCTGCCCCACTTTGGTTAGGTTTCTTCCTTCTTGTTTTTGTCTCGTTGTTGCTTTTCTTTTTCAGTGCAATCTTACTGGATTTTTACGGGGTGCAAATACAAGATCATTTAAAAAGTGACTGTTACACAAACACCATTAGAAACCGAACGTGTCCATCGAACAGATAGTGGCAGTGCAAGCAAGCAGTCCACTGACATTTCTTAAACCTGGATGTAGCAGCTTTAAAACAGAGGAGATCACTCAGTCTCTGTACCCACTCCCTCTTGCCTCTCAGTGTCTGGCCTGCCACCAAGGGTTCAACTGTAGCAATGTTTTTTTGGAATGGGGGCTCTTCTCTATTAGGAACTGAGATCACAACACATTTCACCTGATAGTTTTCCTGCACTCTGTCTGATATAGGCGTTAGTGTTGACATCAGCTTTTTGGGGAGAAATGTGGAATTGTGAAGTCAGGTCTTGGCAGAAGAGCACATATACGTTTGGAAAATGTGAAGAGCCAGACTTCACACCGGTGTAACTGCACTGACTTCAGTACAGTGACTCCGGATTTAGAGGGGATTCAGCCAAAAGTGTGTACAGGTTTTTAGACTACAAATGGTGTTACTAATTTTCAGACTCAAAAAGATGTAGTTGTTATCAAAAGCTTGAGTTCCCCTGTAATATTATCTCCTATTTACAATCCCGAGTATTTCAATGCTACTGTATATTATCTTTCCAGGTTAAAATCCTTTGTCGGCTACCCTGACATCTAGATTTTTCCTAGCCTCCATAATTTAATAAACATTCACTTTGACATGCGTAATTTCACAGTGCCCTCTGGTGTACATGTTCCTCTAATGCATGGTTTTGGCTTTCATGGTTTCTCTTCAGCTGTAACAAACGTACCTCATTTTCACAGCTTACTTTTATCTCTGCTTACTTTTATATCTTTTATTTTCTGTTGTGAGGTATCAAACTTAAATGCAAGGCCCTGGTCCTGCAAACACTTTGAGTATTCCTGGACTACTCTCAGTGGTAAAGTTAAGCACGTGCCTAAGTGTTTGTAGGATCAGAGCCTATCATTGTAATCTGAATGATCTGTCATGCTAATGGTGCTCAGAGCAATACTACAGCACAAATCATCATATGAACTTCCAGGTTAAGAGGTCTGGTCCAGCAGTTTGTATTCACAGGAGTAATCCTCACTCACACCAGTAGTCCCTTTGAAGTCAATACAATTAACTGCTTGAGTAAGGTTACAGAATTGTTCCCTAATTTTCCAATACAGTAAAATTTAGTTGAATATAGTAACAAGAGATTAATGGGCCAAAATCATCCTTAGTGTAACTCTGTGGACTTATTGTAGGCAGATAGTGGTTTTATCGCATTAGGAGTAAACTATCCTAGAGTAGTGATGTTGCTGGAGCTGTGCCAATTTCCACCAGCTGAGAACCTGACCCACCCCTTTTCATTATATAAAATGGCACATATTTGGTAACATTTCTCAGTTTTGACACCTGAGAAACCCAACAGTTGCATGCACTGAGCACTGTAAAGCAGAAAACTCATCCGCATAGAACTACAGAAGTTGCAATAATTCAAAACAATTAAGTAATTGGGCATGAAGGAGATAGTGACTGCACTGAGCGCTCACTGAAGGAGTTATAAGTGCCCTGTGCGGCTGAGCTGGGAGGAGCAGCTGAAATGCCAACTGCTTTTTGCTCTAGGCTAGCTCTGCAATGGCACAGAACATCTCATACAGGATACAACACTGAGCCTTTCTCCAAGCAATTGTAGTGGTGCTGGCAGCAGTTGTGCACTATTGCCTATGCCTTGGGTGTGTTGCAGCCGTGACAGGTGTTTGCAATACCAATATTCTCTAATGTAGAAAAGGCCCATTCAGATGCCTATAAGTAACTTCAACAGCAATTCCTGAAATGTAGACCTCAAAACAGAATGGCAAAAGTCTTTGAGAGAAAAATGACAAAGAAATCTGATAAGGCTCTGGGATCTTGCTAAGACAACAAGGGTGGCAGGTGACAAGCTAAAATACCCCCGTAAAATTGTAGCTTTGTAACTAAATATTAAGAACCTGCAAAAGAAAAAAGAAAAAAAGGGGGGCAAATGAAATTGGTAAGACCTAAGCTCTCAACTGGCAGATGCAAGAAGGCAGCTAAATCGGATGCTTCCGGAACAGACAGAACATCCAATTAGATTGTCTAACAAAGTAAAAATTTTAACCAGGGAAACAAAGCAGAGAGAGTGAGATCTCAGCAGCTGAGGCAAAGAGCTCAGCATTGACTTATTAAGGATATTAAAAGAGAGAACAAGGACTGTAAACTGCAGTACAGGAACAGATTAGAGCTTTCCTCTTGAATTTGCTCTTAGTGTTTATGCTTCTGAATTTGGGGAAGAAATTGAAAAGCTTCCCTGACTGTGTGAGGAAGCTGGAAACCCCATTTACTATAAATGAAGTCCTAAATGAATTTAAGAACTAAAGTCCCATAAACCCCTAGGCCTTGCTGGACTTTCAATCTACTTTTAAAAGGCTTTATTGCAAGAAAATGCACTGTTCCTGACCAGAATTTTCAGTTGGCATGTGAGATAATGTACCAAATATAACAAGCCACATGGGAGAGGCATCATGCTCTAGTGGTTAGAGTAGTCCTAGCTCTGTCATTGATTTGTGAGATGATCTTGTGTCACAGATCCACAGGATATATACTGTGCCCCAGCTTTTAAACAATCCCAGTAGGGCAGATCCAGATGGGTCCCACCTTTCCTTAAGGATAGACTGTGCAGGCTCAATGCCTCCGAGATTGAGTTTCTGGGCTCCAGCAATCCTATTTCATGTCATGAGCTCTGCCCAGCGAGTGCTTCTGAGATTAACACTCTTCAGGGACCAATGCACCTCAGCAAGTATTTGCAGTAAGACCAAGCAGCCTTTTCAAAAACAGAAGAGGGTATACATATCACCTGGAACACAGCATGGAAAATCCTCAGCTGGGCATAGAGAACAAAAATTACGACATTGCACTGGCTTGGCCAGTATGGACTATCAGCAAGCCAAGCTGCCAGAGGGGCCATTTTCGGCTCTGTCTCTCTGTCAGTCCCATGTGACAGAGCTCTGTCTCTCTCCAAAGGCCAGCTCTTACCCTCGCCTCCTGTCATCTCTTGGTTCATCTCTTGTCCTCCTCCTGCAGAGCCTGGTTGAGTTCACATGTTCTGCCTGCTGGAGTTTCCCATGGTTAGGTGTCAATTGTGCAGTCCTTGGAGCTCCAGTTGTCTCTGGGGATCCTCCATTGATCTGGGAGGGTTTCAGCCAGTCCGTTAATGATCCATCCGTACCACCCCAGGCAGTTACCTGACATCCCTCAGTCCCAAGAGCAGCTTTTTAACCCATTCACACCCACTGAGGAGCAATCCCTGGCCAAGTAAGTCACCGCCATGCATAACTTTCATAAAAAGATTACAGAAAATTCCCACTTCATCAAACCTTGACAAAGAATCTAACCTTGCTGAATCTCAGTTTCCCCTCTGTAAGATGAGGGTGTAAAATGCTTTGAGATCCTTGAATGAATATTTTATTGTGTGTTTTTTTTAAATCCTGTTTCCATTCTCCTCTCCACCTGTTTCTTAGCTCACTAGCTGCAAATTATTATCATTGCTAGTAGTAGTAAAAGAGACTCCAATCAAGATGGGGGCCCATACGTGTGATCTGTTACAAACACTTAGTAACAGATAGTCCCTGTCCCAAGGCAAAGCAAGAAAACTGGACAGAGTACTCCAAAAGAGGGTGTGTGGTATACAGCTTGTTATACATACAAACAGAAATGGGTCTGAATGGAAACGGTAAATCAAAATACCCACAAAGATTTTAGAAGGCAATAATTTTGAAAACTGAACCTGTTCCTAGATTTGAATTTTGCAAATGGCACCGCACTTTATAAAAGGCTGAATCAACACCTGGATCTAAACACCCCAGAACTTTGGGAATGTTTGAAATCCAAATTCAGTAGCCTAATTTCTGGCTCCAGTTCTGAATTGATCTGTTTCTGTACTCCGGGCAGGAAAGGGGTGGCTTTAAGCTGCCTTTGCTTTTCTCATACCCAGAGACAGTTAAATTAGAACAATATCAGGGCTGCTGTAATTTGTGCTCTGTCTCATGTCCTCCCCCACTGGCTGTGGAAAGCAGACAATAGTGATCCAGCTGTAACCACATACTTTATACAGCTCAGTAGCAGTTTCTGAACTAGTATAGGAATTTTTGTGGGCAATCTGCCTATCAGGATCATACCCTGTCACCATCCAAGAGCCGAGCCAATCAGAGCACAATGTGTATACAGGAGGGAGGATATAAATATAAAGGCTCCAGACAGTCCTGTGTTCTTAGTTATTGATTCATGCACAGCTGAGAGATATGTGTGCACTAAGTCACAATTCCTGTACCACAATCCCCTGGATAAGGTAAGTTCTATTCCAGCTTTACTTATGAGGAAAGCCCTCCATTACGATAACGTTTGGTCTGTAGTGTGCTGTATGGACCTAGCTGGAGAGCTGGGAGGAGAGCATTTGTGACCTTTAGAGATTACAGAGCCTGTGGAACTCATGTTTAGCCAACTGCTTTAAACAGGAATTCTGTCTGTTCTAGAGAGAGTGTGTCTGTGCTCAGTGAGGAGAAGTTTTGTAAATTCTTACTTGACAGTGGGAAAGACAATACTCCAGGGAACTGGTATTTTATATGATGCTCCCAATCCCTGTACCGCGTTGGATACAGGCTACAGATTTCTGTTTCACAAGCAGCTGAGGCCCAGTCAGCTATTAACCAAAGGCTGGAATACAGCTAGCTGTGGAGACCCCAGACTCTTTGTTTGCTGGCTGGGTTCTGAAGTGTTTAGAAAAGAACTTCAGTGCTGCCATTCTTCTCTCTGACTAGTCTAGGTGACGCACAGTAGTTACTATGAGCACGCTGTAAAGACTGAGAAATCATCTCTGAAAGAAGATCAGAAGGGAATGTGTTTATATATGTGTGCTAAATATAGAAGTGTAGCTATTTCAATCTATGTACCAGCAACATAGTGGGTAAGTCTGTATGAGGAACATGAGTAGACCTAGGGCCTGTCTACATGGTCACAGCAAAGAGCACTAGAGGGGTGTGAATTCTTAAGAGCGCTCACGTGTGCACATGAACTGGCCTGCACATGTAGACCCTGCTGGCTTGCACTGAAAGTTCCCTAGCGCGTTAATGTGGATCTACATGGGCCAATTAGCAAGCAACAAGTTGGTGCACTTTAGAATGCATATCCCTCTAATGCTCATTGCTGTGACTGTGTAGACAAGCCCTTACTAACAACTTTTGTCTAAAAATTATTCACAGCATTCTGAATACTATTAGCAATGTTTTCTGTGAGTGTTAATGTTTTGCTTATAAAAGTTCTGTTGTCTACACTAGAAAGTTTTGCCATGGCTTAGGAAATTGTATAGTATTCTTTGAAGTTTGACTGGGAACTGTTAACACCTACTTGCCAGGGTTTTACATACAATAGCTCTAAGGTTTAACTCTATAATGCAGTGGTTTTCAACCTGTGGTCTGCAGACCTTTGGAGGTTTGCAGACTCTGTCTAAAATTTACAAAGGGGTCCGTACCTCCAACTGAAATGTTGTAGGGGTCCACAAATGAAAAAAGGTTGAAAACCAAGACTATAATGGATTCTGAGAAGACAGAGCTCTGGCCTATCCTTCAGCAAAGAATTAAGCTGGGGGGCAGAAAGAAGGGGAGTGGGAGTGTATTAGTTATACATAATTCTGCTTTAGTCTCTTCCAAACCTATTACACAACGACACCATCCCTATTCCAAGGGCTAGAAGGGTGACCAGCATAAAGCCTTTTTATTGGTTTGGTCCTGGCTGTGTTGACCCCCTGTGCTGGGGGGTATCCCCAGCGGCTGTGTCTACCACTTTCCTGCCTTCTCTACACTGCTGGAGCAGACCACAATGGAGAATTAAGAGCACCAGCTTTGAATTCTGCTTCTTCCAAGTTACGTTCAAAGGGAAGCAATACTGCCCATGCCTGTTAAACCCCAGTGACCATCCAAAAGTTTGCTTGTTTGTCTATTTTATGAAAGCAGCTTTTGTTTTCTATAGCAGATGCAGGATGTCGGCACCCTTCAGTTATCGTTCAGTTGCCCATCTCCCTCCGAGGCTGTCCCATAACCCTGCTCCCTTACAATTTCTCCCCATCCCCTTTTCACAGTTTTCTGGACTGATTGTCAGATGTTGAGCACCCATTGCAGCCTCTTTCCTGAACTTGTCGAAGGCTGTGACATGACTAACCATATTAGAGGCAGACACTTAAAGGTCCAGAGCTTAAACTGAGGGGTGAGGATATTTTTCATCGATCTCATTTGAAAATGTAATATTATACATTTTATTTATGCATTATCCCTGCCCTAAAGCCCCTGAGAGCCTGACAAAATAGAACAAAAATATGACAATAATAAAGGCAACATAAAGAAATACAGTAAATTCTGCTAAGGAAATTGATTAGTTTGGATGGTTTTAAATGTCCATATTATTCTCTCTTCATTACTTGTTTTCTAAACAGGTTATTTTTGATTCAGGCTTTGCAGTTCACATTTAGGGAAGGGCCAGCAGTGTTGCCAACCCCACATAGTCAAAAATCATGAGGCTGGCTTTAAAAAAAATCACACATTTTCAAATACTAAATTTTAGATTCTTTTTATTTGCCTTCAGGTTTGTGAGCCCTTAGGTGGTCACATTTCTAGATTTTTCCTCTACAATCACAAGAATCAGAAATTTACCAAAAAAAAAAAAGGGGGGGGGGGAAACAGAGATTCTACCCTAATCACATGATTCCAGGAGCTGGGGCTTTACAAAAAAACACCAAATATCATGAGACTTGTGATAAGTCCACAAGAATTGGCAACAGTGGGACAGCTTAACCCAGCGAGTGAATATAAGAATATATGAATATAAGAGACCTTTGGACACAGTATTATCAAGTATAGTACTGTCTACTTAGCCAAACACTAGATCAGGGGAGGGCAAACTTTTTGGCTCAAGGGCCACATCTGGGTATGGAAATTGTATAGAGGGCCATGAATACTCACAAAATTGGAGGTTGAGGTGTGGGAGGGGATGAGGGCTCCGGCTGGGGGTGCGGGCTCTGGGGGGGGGGCCAGAAAAGAGGAGGTCAGGTGTGGGAGGGGGCTCCAGGGTGGGGTGCAGGGGGGGGGGGGAGGGCTCTGGCTGGGGGGGCAGGAGGGTGCTCTGGGCTGGGAC